>NC_056726.1:809737690-810337690 GCF_019279795.1 Protopterus annectens
ACACCCATGCAGCTGCAAAAACAAGCTGAATTAAAAAGTTCATACTTAAAATATTAACTTTAAACTCATAGACTTCATGATGTCCAGTTTACTCACAACCAAATAAAATAAAATGTTTTCTCTGATTGTGCTCCTGTTTACTGCAATCCATTCCTTCCTGTATAACATAGCCACAGTAGAGAGTCGATTATCCAAACTAATTGGGACCAGGGGTAGTTTGGATAATCAAACTGTTCCGATAATCAAACATACATTGAACTGGACACAAAACTTCTAAAATCTTGTTTTTCCGCACTCAGGGAATACACTTCTCAACCATTTTGCAAGTGCAGTGGACAAGAAGAATATTTTTTCACACACAAGCAGGCTACAAGTTCAAAAAAATTGCATAAGCTAATATGTATAATGTTTACATATTCAGACTTTATGATTTTCCTAAACAAAAACTTTGGAAGACTAGGTTTGGATAATTGACATTTCAATAATCGACTCTCTACTGTACTCTGGGATGCAGAAACTATTTATATATATACACACACACACACACTCAGATGTGACCATCAATTGCAGAACTATATAACTGTTTTTTTTGCCTCCAATCAAATGAATGAATAAATACATAAACAATTACCTAGAAATGTATTTTAATAACACACTGCTGTGTGAACCGTAGTACAACTCAATGCATCTCTCATGCTCGCTATCCACCTCTTATCTTAAGAATCAGAAACAAAGATCCAAAATCAGGAAAAGATCTTAAATATTGCTCTAAAACATCTCGGATGAAAGACAGTTCTGAGCACCCATAACAACTGATACTGTAATTATAAAACCAAGTCAAACATAATAAAATAAGCCTCTAGTAATCAATATTGAAGGCAAGTAAAACCATGACAGTTTGAATAACAGTACAAAGTACCTAACATACTACCCTATTCACATTAGAACCAAAATCATTGCATCCTGGAGTATGAAACAACTGTCTGTAATGATGTATATGAATAATGGCCTTGAACGTTAGCGTTGGACACTTGATTAAGTTATTAAGCCAGTAAGTAGCTGCCATCAGGGCTGCCATAGCAACAAGCTGTAAGGAACACAGAGTCAGCAAAAGTAAGACTCAGGACAACATGAATAGTCATTGAAAAAAAGGGAGCTAGTTGCTGATAGGAGTATGAAAAAAATGAGGTAGCTGCTAATAGGAATCTGAAAAACAAAAAGAGAGACCTAACTGTATCAGCTTGAGAGGGCACATATGAAAATATCTGTGCTTGGCTTCTGCATGTCACTGTATGTCCATGGCTCCAGAAATAGGCATCATGCTGGAACTTAGTCTGTAAAAACCCTTTCAGATGTCTTGTTTCTCATTCCTTCTCTCATGCTACAGCTGCAAACACAGAGAATGCAGTGTTCCACAATTAAATCAAAGCATGACATAAAAATAAAATGTTATCAAAATTCCTTAAAGTGTAGTTAATGGGGTTATATTTCTCTCTTCTAAACTTAAAAATTTGCAGTGCAGTATCTTCCCGAGTCTCTCTTCATTTTTAAGTTCTAAAGTTTTAGACCTGCGCTCTTTCTTTATCTAGTCTTGTGTGGCACTTGCCTCAGTGGTTGCTGCCAGTACAAATAAATTAATAAAAGACAACTTGCTGGTAGGCTGTAGCACCCCCCCCCCCCCGCGCAGAAAATGGCCGTAAAATTGTTCAAGGTCTCACCTGGTATTTTGATAAAGTTAGTACATTCTACAGGTTCCCCCCCATGTCACTGATGCTCATACCAAATGAATATGTCACAAACTTGGACCAGCTTTTTAAAGAAGAACCACTTGCAGTGAAGTCAATTTTATAGGTTCAATGGTTTCTAGGTAAGAACTAAGCGAACTGCCCTTGTGGGCCATTTTAAGCTTAGCTAATTTATTTTTCAAAGGTGAGACTCGAGCCTTGTAACTGTAAGGTAAACACCTTAACCGTTATCCCAACCTGAAAAAGTATTTTAGCAACTTGAAGAATTACATGGAAATGTGCCCTTCCATAGGGCACTCTAGGAAGGGCATACATATAATATGTAATGCTAAATTCTTTTAAAAATGCTATTCTTGATTAAACAAGACCGACACATTATAGTGGCCCCTAGAAGTTACTGAATTACTGATAAAATGAGAAACAGAACATAGATACTACCTTCAATTTTTGTACTTGCACAGAGATATATATAAAAAAAAAAAAACCTCTGCATACCCAGAAAAAAACTCAAATTCAGTGTTGTATGAGGTCACACAGGCAACGGCAGGTCAACTGGATATACTGTTGCAACGATAATTATGTCCCAACTAAATTATTTTAATCATCTGAAAGGAATGGGATCACTATTTTTAATTCATTTCCTTATAGCTACAATACCCAATTGTGAAAGTTAGCAACCATGATTGTGTATTAGTAATGCAGTACAGTCACAGAGCTTTTTATTATACTGTCATGAATCAGTCATATTGACTGTCAGCACTGTTGGGTCCTCCCAGAAAGCACTGAGCCCAAGGCAACTGCCCAGTGAGCCTTGTGCTAGATCCAGCTCTGGTAAGGACTACAATTTAAGAAAGACTATTCACTTGTAAAAAATGCTACACTCCATACTAGTGGGGTGTACCTGCTGTTTACTTAACCTTTTGGACATATGATAATCTTATGAATATTGCTTCCACTGAGTAATGTTACTGTATGCCAGTATTAAACTGAACACTTTTTAGCAACTAGACAGTTAGTAGTCTGCAATGTCTACCAAACTGCCAAATGCAATCAAAAGGAAGAAGTTGAGTACAGCAACATTTTCACTCCCTCTGTTTAGAATTACGTGTGTAATAGCATTGTATTAAATGATATCCAGCTGTCCTAACTCACCTTTTTCTGTAAGTTTTCCTATTTTCTATTACAGCTAAGAAAGGTACCATTCTCTAATCAGCTTAAAAGTACTCTGTTAGTAGAAATGTGACCCTCTTAGGTATATTTTGTATCATCCTGGGCAGACCTCTTTCTCTGGTAACAGTTGCAGTCACCTGACCTGTGCAAATTGTAGGGTCTATTAAAATAATAATCAGGTAACAAGTATATGCTATAGTTGATTGCTGAATGATGAAAGAAACAATGTACCCCTCTAATGTGCTATATTATTAAATAGATGTATTTTTTCTTAAATGCTAAATGCACTATATATTTGCATTTCTCCTGTTGGTGACCCCTACAGTCACCATATTGAAAGAAAATACAAAGGAAAACAAGCATACACACTTAACCAGGACACCTCTATTATTATAAACAGATTTTTAAAATAGCATAACATCCTGTTGATTTATTTATTTATTTATTTTACATTTGTTGACCAGGATTGTCCAACTGAACTGAGTAGCTCTTTTTCAGCGGAGGCCCGGGAAGAAAAGCTCCACAATATTACAATGTATTCTATACATTAGGTTTATATTTGAAAGACAAATGACTAGATAAAATAAGATTTACAGAGAATAGTTGGCACAGATGACAATCGGGCAAATACAATGTTCAGTAATTCACTACAGTAGTCAACCTAAAGCAAATAATCAAATATCACAATCTTACTTTTTGACTGTTATAGTGTTATACAGTGGTAGTAAATATCCTGGCTAGAGACATTTATAATATAATAGACCTAACATAATGGTATACCAAGGAAAACAAGCACACACACTTAACCAGGACACCTCTATTTGCCATAGTCAATTCACCTCTTGCAACTCTTGGACTCACTTTGCTCCCCAACCATACTGCCAAATGCTACACACCCTCTTTTAGTCTCACTTTATCCTATCCATAACTGCACTCATTCTTTTACTTCCACCAACCAGACCATACCATAATGTAACAGACCTAAACTCATCAAACTAAGTCTTTTTCCAACCATTACACTACCCATCCTATTAGTATCAACCCATTAACCACTCAATGTTAGGGTTACCACCTGTCCCTCTTTGCGAGGGACAGTCCCACTTTGGGCAATTGTGTCCTGCGAAAAAACCTAAAAAATGGCAAACGTCCTGAGATTTTTAAGAGAAAATAAATTTCTTAAGTTTTCATTAATAGTTGCATAAAACAGTTATTTTGTATCTGGAACACACAAATACTACATGAAATAGCATAAGCAATTCAAATGCTCAAAAATAAGCTTTTATTTTGGCAAAAAAGTGAAGTTATGTCCTTTGCACTGGCCGTAGGTATGTTTTATCCTGCAAAATCTCACATTTCTGAAAAAGATGTCCCACTTTGGGCATTTGAAAAGGTGGCAACCCTACTCAAGGTACATGGCTCAGTTAGCATACATAAATACAATTTCTCCACTTTCCTCCAGTACTATATACACTGACGTGCAAAAGCACAATTGCAGCCAAATTCAGGTTGGCTTTATATACTTGCATACAGTCTGCACAAAGCCTTTCCCATAATTGCACAGAGACCCTCTTACTACATACATTCATCAACCTCATCAGCAATATACAGTGATATTAACCAATCTACTTATATTCATACTTTTTTCAATACTTACATATTTAACATAATCTCAGACAAGTGTATCTCAAAATCACACCTCTCCAACAAGCTATCATAATGCAAAACATTTAACATCATTTTATTACATCACAACTGCATACAAATTCTACCACTCAACTTTCTCCTATCTTTTCTCCTGTAAATGCCTTAAACCTAACTCTACTACTAAAATCCCTTTCACAAAATACACATTTAGGCTCAAATCACTATCCTTCCATCTTCATATTATTTTCTACTTAAAACCCAGTGGAGGCATCCATCCTAACCCTGGAACAAGTCACCTATCACAGACAATTCCCACCATATCAGACACCAGCACCCTCATTCCCCTATCCTTGGCTAAAGTTCTTGCTCAGAGTCTTCCTGTAATGCCACATCATCTGCATACAACAACTTTGTTGATCTGTCTCCTCTGAACAGTTTGTTAATGTAATCTGTCACCAGTATAAACAGCCGTGGGCTCAGAGCTGAACCCTGATTCACACCCACTCCCACTGGAAATGCCTCTGTGAGACCGAACACTGTTCATACTTGAGTCATTGGGTCCTTGTACATAATGTGCACTAATTCTACCACTGTTTCTAGGACTTTGAATCACCTCAAGATGGCCCAAATTAGATTTCTTGGGATCTTGTCATATGTTTTTCCAAGTCTAGGAATGCCCAATTGGATTCTTTCCTTAACTCTATCTTCTTTGCAACTCTTTCCCTGCAAACATCAGGTTTATTGTGCTGCATCCTGATCTGAATCCAAACTGCTCATCTCCCACCTTACTTTCTACTACTCTGCATATTCCAGAACATTCATGCAGTATGACATGAGTTTTATACCTGTGTACTGCCTACAGTTGTGGATGTCCCTTTTGTTCTTGTACACTGACACTAGTTTGCTAATTCTCCAGTCACCTGAGATGCCTCGTTCTCTCCACACTGCTATGAGTATTCTCAGGAACCATTTCATACCTCTCTCAGCCAACATCTCGATTTTATCTGCGCTGACCTCATCTGAGCCTCCTGCTTTGCCTGACTTCATTTTCCTTAGTGCTATTCTTACTTCTTCTAGGTTTGGTTCCCTCTCTCATCTTCTTTCATTGTACATGTGTCTGGGACAGTACAGCTTCTGTAGAGTTTTCATCATTCAGAAACTGCTGGAATTGCTTCTTCTTGAAGGGCTTCTGACTGTCTTCTTTATCTTTCTGTCTTTGTCTTGCAACCCGACAGATTTTCTTTATGCCAGCTACCAAGTCATTTTCTAGAAGCTGGTAGTGCTTCTGATGCCTTGTTTTTTGCTATTGCAACTCCTGTCTTATTAACCTGGTCCTTCTTTTCTATCTCTCAATTTTTTTTCCTGCACTCCTTTCTTTTGTTGACTTTCTGGACTTCTGCATTCCACCACCAGCTTTCCTTATGTACCTTATTTCTGTACCTAGCTTGGCCACATATCTGTTCTATAGTCCTCACAAAAGCTGCTTGGAGGTGCTGCCATTCTTCTTCAACTCTGCCTATTTCCTCTTCTTCTTCTTGAGGTGCTAGAGCCCTGAATAATTCCTTGAATTCTTGTGCTTTCTTTCCAGTCAACTTCCAGGTCTTCAGCCAAGTCTCTGTTGACCTTAGAGCCTTCTCTGACCACTCTTGCTGATGACTGTGGCAACCAGTGGTTAATACTGTGGGCTGTTTCACTGAGGATGACTTTGTAATTACTGATTCTACCCCAATGCCCTTTCCTTATTATGATGAAGTCTACCAGAGCTGTATGTTGTGACAGTCTCTCTTGCTGAACCATGTTTTGGCCACTATCGAGCCATTTGTCAGACAGAAGTCTAAAATGGCCTCTCTTTCTTTATTTTTGTTGCTCCACCCATGTGGACCCAGGCAGTCATCATATTATGTTTTGTTGATAAAATATGAGCATTTAGGTCAACCATTATGAGCACCAATTCACATTTTCCTGCTTTATCTAGTAGGTTCTGCAACTTCTATCTATAAGCATTCTTTTCTTCACTATCACAACCCTGCTGCAGGGTGTAAGCTAAGATTACGAATAGTGCCCTATCCTTACACTGTAGTATGACTGCCATGAGTCTGTCACTAATTCTGATGACATTCCTCACTGTTCTGAAGCCTCTTTCTCACCATGATTCCTACACCATTTCTAGTTTGACCTACTCCTAAGTAGTAGACTCTGGATTCCAAGCCAAGTGGCTATGCTGCACTGCCCTTCCACCCTTCCATCTTGTCTCCTAGATACATAGGATATCCAGTCTTCTCCTTACCATCATGTCATCCACTTCAAATGAACCTACAATGAATGAAACAATTTTCAGTACTTATTTGGCAGGTTGATTGGTTTTACATCCAGCTTTCATTAAACAGAGTTATCTCAGGTAACCCATGCTAGGCAAATGGACACTGGCTTATAGGATCATAGGAGATTACTAGGCCATTGAACCGGAGGTCATTTTAAGCCTAGCCATTTCATCCCAATGTAATACCACAGAAATGCTAGTCAATATTCAAAATTGCATTTAATGATGACTGCCCATGTCCAGGAGGTTTGTGGGCTCTATCCCTGGTAAGAATTTATGGTGCCCCATCCACTTGTCTGGAACAGTGTCATAGAGATGCTCTCTTTCACCTGAATTGGTAGCCTGTTCCAAAGAAGTAACCAAGAAAAGCACAAATGTTGCGAGTCCTCAGTAATAGTTTAATAAAATATTATTAAGCACTTTCATCAACAAGTGTGACTTCCTCAGAACAAAGAAACAATTGAATAGACACATTTAAATACACAAAACCAGTTAACTATTGGTTCAAATCTACCCAATGTTGTTCAAACAGAATTTACTACTCATGAATATTTAAACAACCAAAGTGCCCATGGCTAAAATGTATTTACAAAAAATGATAAAAACATTTGTTCAACAACACATTTGCTGTGAAGAAAACTTTTAAACATACACATATTGTTGCTAATAATCAACAAAGATTTGAAAAACTCACTACTCTATTACTTACAGAGTCCTTCAAACTAAATACAAATAAGATAAAACTGTCTATTAAATGTTACTTGTTAAATATATGAGGTCTTGTAAACTAAGATAATATGGAAATATTTGTTGTATGTAAATATTTCCCCTAAAAAATTACTCCAATGGTAAATGCACATAAAATAAATCAAATTTCAAACTGATTTGCTTTCAACAGATGTTACGAAATATGAATGCTATTAAACTAAATCTGCCTTTTCTTTTAAAATAGGCATTATTGTTACATGTTCATTTAATCCTGGTGGAAAATCTGCAGCCAACCTTAACTGCCATAAAAGTTCCTTCTTATGTAATGCATTTTGCCAGTCACCACCTCTCACTTCAACAAATATAAAATCAAGGAAGGCAAACTTGAACCCTACAAAATTCGTACATAAAGTACTATGTATAAAGCATTAGTATCTTTTTTATTTTTAATATCATATAGGTGTTCATATATCCTGGTCTTAAATGATCTCTCCATCTTGCCAACATAGAACGAGGAACAGGTGTTACATTTAGTATACCAATTTGCTAGAGGAACAGTTACCATTTTTAAGGAAAACTTAACTTTTATTGTGGTTGTCAATTGTAGTAGAACTATCTTGTAATATGTAGGAACAATAAGAACATCTACCACAGGGTTTACTTCCACCCTTTTTCACTTGTGCCCCTATTGAATTACTAATTCTCTCTAATAGTAATTTCAAATTTGGTCCTACTTTTGTAGAAAATATTGGTTTATCACCCAATATTCGGAATATCTCACTGTTAGTTTTAAAGATGTTCCAAGTTTTTATTAATATTTCCTTAATCTGGGAATATAGGGGGCTGTACTGTATTACACAAGCTTGTTGAAAGTCAATTTGGTTCTTGACTTCTGAAACCTTCACTAAAATTGTCATTGTGATGACCACCTCCACCCAGTAGAGGCATATATATATTACCCCATTTATCAAGAACATCTGAAAGTATTGGGTCTATGAAATAGCCAGGGTAACCTCTCTCTAGAAACATATCCTTTAAGTATTCAAACTCACTAATCACATCACTTCTCAATGATGTCATCCTGGCTATTCTAATGACCTTTGATAATACTTTTTTTTAGGAAAATGGGATGATGGCTATTGAAATGTAGATAGTTGTTGCAAAAAGTATTCTTCTGGTAGATTTTGGAAATATATTTATCCTGGGCTTTTATTATCTTAGTATCCAAAAAGTTAATCTCTTATTCATGAAACTGAAAAGTAAATTTAAAAAAATCAGTAGTTTCATTTAGATACTGAATAAATGTAGGGATTTGATCTGGTCCCCCTTTCCATAATATAAAAATATCGTCCAAAAATCTACCGTAAAATATAATATTGGATAGGAAAAACTCCCGTTGAAAAACATGTTTAGTTTCCCATCCGAAGAGGACCAAATTTGCATACAAGGGAGCACAAGCTGCTCCCATGGCAACTCCTTTAGATTGCTGAAAATATTCCCCCTCGAAGTATATATAATTATTTTCTAATATAAGGTTCATGAGTTCACATGTCAACAGAATTTCATCTGTAGTAAATGTAGTTTTTTATTGGAGCACTAACTGCACCATTCGTTTGGACAGCCTGTTCCAAAGAAGCAACAGTCACTGGGAGCTAAATCTGTCCCTCCTGCATGTTCTATTTAAGTTGCAGGCCATATTTAGGTCCCTGGAACAGGTAGCCCCAGTCCCATTTGATTTACGGATATGCAGCTAGTTCATTAGGTTTGCATCTTGGGTTGCTCTGTAAGCCAGGCATAAGTCTACCCCTAAGAAGTCTATATGATACTAAGTATAGTGACATGGACTTTAGTTGGTCTGTGCAAGGCACATGCTGGAGTCCCTTCATCTTTTCTGTTAGAAACCTCTGAGGTCTCTCTAATTGCTGTAGGTGCTTAGTGAGGTACATGCCAAAGGGGGCATTATACTCAATTACGGGCTGGATAATGGACAGGTATAAGGGGTCACAACTTCTTTTGCTCTCGAGGTGATGCCTTTACTAATCAAGTGCGCCACTTAGAAAGCTTTCCTTGCAACAGTAGGTTCATAGATTAGTACTAGACTAACTGCCTTTGTGGGCCATTTTAAGCCTAGCCATTTACCCCATATGAGAATCAAACCCTGTACCTTGTGTCTGTAAGGCAAACATCTTAACCATTATGCCAACCTCCCACATGGTGGTCGAAGTTAAGGTCACAGTCAACATGTAATCCCAGGTCCCTTACCACTTCATGGGTACTTAGGGTATTGTTGTTGATTTGATAGTGTGATGAGACATTGTACCAAAGGGAATGATGATCCATTTCTTTGCATTCAGTTTGAGACCGTGACTAATACACCAGTCACTGGTCTGTGTGAGTATACTGACCCACCTGGAGTATTCTGACATCATTTGGGAATTAAATGATTGCACCTAGTTTGCAGTCATCTGCAAACTTGGTCAGCCACAACCCTTTAGTTTGACCTGAATGTCTGAGAAGTATATACCAAATAGTAGGGGGCCTAGCACTGACCTCTGTGGCATGCCACTGGTAACAGGACTGCTGATTGATGTGAAGTCACCAACTTTGATAGTTTGTGTCCAGTTTGTGAGCCAGTTGGCAATCAATCTTACAATGAAGGGGCTTACATTCAGTTTGCTAGTTTATCAGTAATGTCTGGATGTGGGATTATGTTTGAAAGCCTTGGTTAGGACAAGGTATGCTGTGTGCACAGATTTGCCGTCATCTATGGCTTTGGTCACATTTTCAGAGAAATCTACCAGACTTAACAGGCAGGATCTGCCCTTCACAAAGACAAATTGGGTAGGATCCAGGGTTTGGAGGTCACCTATGTCTTTATTTATGAGGTCCATAATGATACGTTTCATGGCCTTACAGATGAGACTAGTCAGGCTTATGGGTCTGTAATTCCCTGGGTCTGTTGCTAGACCACCTTTGTGGAGGGGAATAACTGTTGCTGTTCTCCACTCCACAGGAACAAAGCCTGTGGTTAGGCTGTGATTGAAAATAGTTCATATTTTAGCCTGTTTAGAAGACTGGGATGTCACCTGGTCCCACAGAGGCTGTGTTTTTTGCCTTAGACAAGGCTTTGAGGACCTGCTCTTCAGTTAGGTAGGGTGGGGGAAGGTTTGTTGTAAATTAGGAGGGGATAAGGGAGTGACATTTTCACCAGCCCTATCCACTAGCAAGTTTGCTATCTCTGTGTAATCAGTGTGTGTGATACCATTGACCACTAGTTCTACACATGCATGGGTTCTACCCTTTAGGTTATGTACATAGCTGTAAAAGGCCTTATGGTTATCCTCAGCTGTACTTACTAAGTTTCTCTCAAAGGAGCCCTTGGAGGATTTCAAAAGTTGTCTTATTTGTCTGTTGAGGCTGAAGAGGGTGCTTTTCCATTGATGGGGCCTTGCCTTTGTTTTCTTGGACAGCACCTTTTTGCCTTTATTGTCAAGTTTGTTGATGCTGGATGTCCACCATGGCAGCTTGTTTTTACTTGGGGCTCTGGTTTTGATTCTTTCTGGTACAGCTGAGTTTATATACTTATGTAAGTGATTGTACAGGACTTTACTGTAAGCTTTGGCGTAGTTACCACTTCCAGCTTGGGGTGGGGCTTGAAATGCATTTTATACCTTTACCTGGGAGGGTGTAGTTTGCCTATAGTTTATTGTGTAACGTATTGACCTAGGGATGCTTGGCACATACTGGCCAATAGGGGGCATACCCCACTCCCACTGTTAGTATGGGTACCTCAACCCCCTTGTCATCGGCAGATATCATGGGCACATGCCTATTTGATGAAATTAGTCAATACAACTGAATCACCTACAACCAATTTTTACCCTGTCAAGTGGGTAGCCCTTACACGGCATGCAGTCTGTAATCCATGTTCTCCTTTCTTGAGTATACTGTCCACCACTATTCCCCATATACACACCATCTAGAGTGTGTGCTGCGGGTTACAACCCCATTTTTGGATGAGTTTGAGGTGGAAATACTCAGGATGTTTTTGGGAGGTGGGAGGAACCCTAGAGAGAGAGAACATGTAAACTTCTTACAGTCATTGGACAGAGGTCATATTCAAACATTGTACCTTGTGTATGGGAGGTGAAGGCCTTAATCATTATGCCAACTAGTCTCAGTCAAGTCTATTTCCCATTAATGCAAACATCAAAAGCATCTGCAATAAATGCAAGGCATCTATGCATGCATTGTACATTATTTCAATGCTATAGTCATAACCACAGAAACTTGGTTGACAGAAGACATTATAGATGGACAAATACTTCCACCAGGCAATAATATCCTTAGACTGGACAGAAAGAACAAAACAGCAAGTGGAGTCACCATGATTTATAAAAATTCATTAGAACTGGCACTCTACCCACATAGTATTCTCAAATTCCACAAAACAGAAGTGCTCACTGGGTTCCTCAAAATAAACAAGCACAAAAGTATATGTATTACAGTTCTATACATACTCCCAGATGATATTTCAATAGCTGAGGACATCCTGTGTTGGCTATATGACATTGTACATAAATCCATCAAAATAGGTGCCCTTAACATAGCTTGGCTATGTTGTAGCAGCTCTGAAACAGCAGCAACACCAGTAAACCCAGATTATTAGTGCCAAATGGAAAATGCACCAAACAAGCCTGTATACGAACTCCATTTATTGCAGTAAAAACACAAGATTAAGCGCTTTCGTCTTTCACATAGAAGACTTCATCAGAATAAAGTACACTGATTCAAGAACCATTTTTATACCGGTACGTTACATAATAGATAAAATTGAGTCAATGATATTGTCAAAAAAGTCACATGTAAAATGTTCACATGAGCAATATTAAATACACAGGATGCTACTATTCAAGCCAACTTAGCTTTTTACAAATAAAACATATATATTAAATGTCTTTAGCATATATTTAAAATGCAGGCACAGTAATGCATGTAAAAATGTTAAAATACTTTGTTTCATAGATTTTTCTTTCAGGGCTGGAAGTATTGTCACGGAATCATTTATACCTGGTGGAAAATTAGATGCTAGTCTGAGTTGCCAAACCAGTTCTTTTTTACTTAACAAATTCTTCCAGGCACCCCCCACCTCAAATCTATGTCCACAGTATCCAAAATACCAAATTTTAAACCTTTAAATTTAGAACAAATGAGGGGAATGCCTATATAATGCACTTGTATCCTTCTTATTTTTAACATCATATATGTGTTCATTGATTCTGCTTTTCAACGCCCTCTCCATTTTCTCAACGTAGAATCCATTGCACGTATCACATAGAGCAAGGTACACCACTCTGGTGGTAAAACAGTTTCCTTTCTTGAATATAACCTTACATGCCATCTTATTAGCTAGGTGGGTTTGAGGTACTTTGAAAATATTAATACATTGGGAGCACCTCCCACAAGGTGTTGTACCACAACCACCTTCTGTCGGCAAATTCAACTTGTTTTCCATAAGATGTTTAATATTCATGCCCACCTTGCTGATAAAAAATGGTTTATCTCTCACTGCAGTTAACACATCATTATTTACCCTAAATATACTCCAGTTCTTTTTAATATGTTTTTTCACTTCATATGATATAGGACTGTATTGCACTATACATGCATGCTCATAAATCTTCATTTCACCAGGATCTGTGGGGATATATTAGTTAATGGATGGTTTCCTAACAGGGGCTTATATTTTTTCCCCATCCTGTGTAAACCTCCTCAATAATTTGTTTCACCATCTGTTTGGGGTATCCCCTTTCTAAAAACAGATCTCTTAATGTGAAAAATTCCTACCTCACATCACTCAATTCTGAAGTCATGTGAAGATTTATGAGAGAGAGAGAGGGACAGAGCCTGGAAGACACAGACAAAAAAAAACTCTCTTGAGAATTTCAGATTAGAAACCCCACTAAATGTCAAATTCAATCTAGCAAACAATCCTATACTGTTTTGCTTGCAACATAATAGGACATGTTGAAGAAACAGATGTGTTTCTCAGAGAATTCCCATTCTCTGGAACAGGCTCCCCATCCAAGTGAAGCAGAGTTCCTCCCTATCCATTTTTAAGTGCAATTTAGACCAATGGATGGGTAATCAGAAATTCACCCCTGGTCTGGCTTCTATGTCTCTGATGGACAGAGTCAATAAGTAAATCACCACCTATATAAATCAAATTTATGTGTTACATTTGGGTTGCACAGCTAGGCTTGTAAGGGCCCTAGTGGTCGTTAGCCTAGTATATACCTATGACCCTATGAAAAAACACATCAAAATAATTCCAGATTTTTCTGCAAGTTCATGAACTAACCCCTTCATCCAGGTCACTCCATTTTGCCAACACCAACAGACAGTAGCAACACAGATAGCTCAGCCAACCAATTCAGTTCTCATTTCATTCATACTATCCTCTCCTTACTCAAAAACATCCCCTATACACCCTTGTAATTCTAGTACAAATTGAAAATCATCATGCTGTATTCAGCTTTCAGCCTGTCCTAACCACAACAGATAGAAAACATCTCCTGAAACTAAACCAAAATCCTTAGCCAGTGATAACTTAACAAGCAGAATACCTAAGAATTGCAGCAAATGCCCAGTCATAGCCTATCTCAATCCTCATAATCTGTTCCATTAAGGAAAGCTACATCCCAGCACTGCAGAAAATATCATTTATAATACCTCTGCACAAATGTGGCACATTCACTGACTTTACTAACTCTCAACATATATATAAATTCTATCCCCACTTCCTAAAAATCCTTGAAAATGTACTCACTCACAGCTAATAAAATATCTCACAGGTGACAACCTTATCTCAAATACCAAAAACGGTTTCCTGACAAAGCACAGTACACAACTGCCCTTCTGAAATTTACTAGCATAGCAAACAAATAAAGGAACAAAGGAAGCATAGTTTCATCCATTTTCCTAGACCTTTCCAAAATTTTTGACACAGTCTTTCACCAAAAACTATTTGTAAAACCTTCATCTTTACACCTCTCCCACCCAGCTATATCCTGGTTCACAGATATCTATCAGGGCAGACAACAAATTCAGTGACAAAATCACTATTCATCTTTTCTTCCTATCTCAGTTGGTATCCCACAAAAATCAGTTTTATGCTCCCTTTTTATTTAATATTTTCACCTACAAACTTCATTCATCCTTAAAGCAGGCAAAACTAAAATGCAGATGGCTCCACCTGGGTATGCTGAGCACCAACCCTTGACAAATTGCAGAAGACCACTCAAGAATCCTTTTCAGCCATAGAAACCTGGCTACTAAACTCTAACTTCCTCCTCAGCCCTAATAAAATGAAACATGTTATTTACCCCAAAACACTTTACAGCTCTAAAACACCAATTCTTTATGACCTCAAAAAAGAAAAAAAAAACACTCTTCGAGTTAGTTTTCCAAATCAAACCAAACTAATAGGCATAATAATTAACAATAACTTGATGTATGAAGATCACATATTTTTGATTATTAAAAATGCATCAGAAACTTGATTGTTTGTACAGATCCAGACCATACATTAGCAATAAGGCTAGGAAACCTATTTCATCAGCAAATCTACTTCCTTCACTTCTCTGAGCATCTCTATGCTTAGAAACCTTAATACAAAACAATCTTTCTTTGTACTCCCATCATGGTACAATGCACACACAATTAAACTAGTTAGTGCTTCTGCACTACCTTATCTAGACACAGGTGCTGATTGCACATATCTTAATCTAAAAACCAGAGAACTGTCCTTCTCTAAAAAAAATAAAAAATAAAAAAAAATAAAAATCCTTCTACGCTACTCACCAGTTAGAGACCTGTGCTCCATCAACAAACATAACTACAACAAAACTGCAGAGCTCTGCTGGAGTCTCAGCCTATTTCAGTTATGTGGAAAGACTAGTAAATTCCATTCCTCAAGTAAACAGCTAAATTGCCAAGTTTCAAAATACCACTTAATGACCTAAATAAGTTCTGGTAATGTTCTTGCATAACAACCCAATTTTTGTTGATCAGTGCTTGCACACCCAAACCTACACTAATCCATCCTAAGTCAACAGAAGCACAACCTCATTTCATTATACTGCCACTTTCCCACCCATTCACTATCTACTGCCACCTATGCATTACTATCCCCACCTCTTACTCTATCTCTTGCTCTCATAAAGTATGACATTTTTTACTACACCCCCCCCCAACTATATCTGCAGCTCTCTTTAACTCAGTCTTTCTCTCTCCCAGTAATACAAGCTTCTCTCATCTCTTTCCCTTCACAAACCTCTCTATGGACAAATTGATGTGTTTAATAACTAGTCAATATTATATTCTGCTACGTTACATTATTTTTTTTAAGTAATTGCACTTGTCTTCATTGGCATATCTGCATTGATTTTGTATAGGATAGTTGTACTGAAATGTATTATTTCATTTTTGAGTCCATTTGTACCATGTCTTATATGGTCTTACTGCTCTGATGATAACCAAATATTGTGTTGAATTTATGTTATTTTTTTCTGTTTTACCATATTTGTACTATGTCCGGTGTGTGGAGCTTTTCTCCCCAAGCCACTGCTGAAAAGAGGCATATGTTGCACCCAAGTCAAACTTTCCTGGTAAATAAATGCTAAGTAAAATAAAAAATAAATGAAGTATGAAACAAAATTATAATTTTTTTACTCCTCTTATTTACAGCATTCAGAAATAAGATGTGAGTGTGAAGTGATTTAGTAGTTTATGGATATCAAGAGAAAAGGTATGAGACAGAAAACATTTGAATAGGAAGGATCTCTCCTAGAGCAGTGTGGCATCAGAAATGGTGGTAACCATGCTGTGAGATGTAAATATTGTCAGGGCAAAGGTTCATAGTTACTTACTAGGCTATTAATCTGTTAGGATCTTAATGCACTTAGCTTTACATTCCCATGATAGTTTTTAGTCCTTATATTTCATGCACATGTAACTCAGAGCTGGATAACAGAAAAAAATATAAGCCAGAATTAAAGAAGGTACCACCTCCATGTACATGTCCTGGTACCTTTTCCCGACTTGGTAACCCCACTAACATAGTGCTGCACAGTACTCTAGCACAAAGACATGCAACACCACATATGGCTGGCCTTGTGGCCATGCTGAATGTTAATGAGGCATTGCAGGGTAGAGGCATTTGCTAATTAGCCATGTGCTCTCTTCCTGGAACTATCTCCAGAGAAGCATCTACAAGGCTGAGTGAAATCACTTTGCCATGCAGCTCAGCACAGCCATCCCAATGACTGTTGTGTGGGGGTGGGGTGAACCACTAGACACCAGGGAATAGTCTTAAAGCAAGTGCTCTAATGGTACTGACAGTACAATGGGAATCTCTGTCAGGCACAGGACACATGCCTAGCCACGCTCACTCTTAAGTCTTTATTATAACCACAGTCTTAAGTTATGTCCACTGCCACATCTCGGGCATTCCACCTCATAGTTCTTCAGTGGCTGTTTATTTAAGAGCTTATTTGCCTTCAGACAATCCTCCATCTTCCACTGAAATAAATTGAATGATTTTATAGTTCTTGTATCCAGCAGAATAGGTATTGAAACTCACCTTTACTTTTTCCCAATGCCACATTGATTTGCCAAGCTGCTTGTTCATTCCCTTGAAGCTAGAACTTTTGTAGTTCTGTTAAAATCTGCTCTAGATCTAAGAATGTTTTTAGTTCAGTGGGCAACACCATCTTCACACTTGCTGGGTATAGCAGTCTAAATTTGATGCTTAGCTCTTTACATTTCCAAAATACTAGGATAAACCCGACACAGCAAATTCTTGTCTGTAATGAGTAGTCATTCTCTAAGAAAACCCCAGTGATCTTCTTCCCCTTTTGCCAGAAACTTGAGAGGAGCTTATCCTTTAAGGAATAGCTCTAAAAGTTAACAGCAATGGGTCAAGACTGCTTTCTCCTCACATCTAATGATGTATAGATCTGAGAAGCTCACTCAAGGAGGATCTAAGCCTGTGGAAACCTGGTCCAAGTATCCTGCTCTTGCATAAAGACATACAGTCTTTGCCCTCCAATTTCTTTGGTATTCCAACAAACCAGAGATTTTCTTGGCCCTGGCTATCTTCCAGTTTGGTCAGCTTAGATGTTATCTCCTCCTGTTGGACTTACCAACCCATCATTCTTCCTCAGAGGCCCTCCTCAGATTTCTGCAGCATTCATATGTCTGTTTCACTAAATCAAGCCTTTTGTTATTCGCTTTCACATACTGTTCTGGGCAGCCACTGATTTTTATTATTTCTGAAAACATTTAATCTAATTTGTGTTCCAACTTGCTCACAGCCAGTTCCTCCTTATCTCTGTAATGCACTTGTAGGTATCTCTCTGCCTATTCACTACTTTATTTATTTTAGCTACTTTTGTTGACCAAGTTATTCCCACAAGGTCAATATCTTCTTTTCAGGGGAGAAATGAAGTGGTATTCCTACTGACAAGGGGAAATTTGGCCAGGGCACTGGGGAACTTCTCCTGCTCTTCTTTCCGATAAGTGCCATGGGATCTTTGACATCTACCTAAGCACAATCAACTTAGGCAGATAGGACCTCAGTTTAATGTTTCATCCTAAAGATGGCATGATCAGAAGTGCAGCAGCCCCCTTATGCTGCATTGCAGTTCAGTATCAAGTACTTAGTATGGAAATAAAACCCACGGTCTTCCAACCTTCCAGCACCAAAGGCAAGCATGCTACCTGTTGAGCTGCTGACACTGACTGTACTTCTCCCTTCTTGACTTTTTGAATATCTTTCTTAGGAGGAATTCACAGACTTCTCTCATGCATATCTTATGCGAGTTAACCACAAATTTATTTAAAGGTTCCAGTTTACTAACGTAAATAAATTTCCTGTATTAGAAGGAGATAATTCAGTGGCTTACTCAACTGTGCTCCACAGCAGAAGTCCAACACATACCAGTCTTTGCCTGTCAACACATTTTACCATATAAGCAAGGTAATTCCATACATTTCTCCTTTGTAGGACATCTCCTATCTCTTTTCCAGGCTTCAAGGACACCTTCCAGACATCCTCCATCCTTTACTTGTAACTCTCTAGAGACTCTTGATGTTCTTCGTGTTTCACTGTTGCAGTCATCACACTTGGGTTATCTGCCTGCAGGTAGCCCTCAGTCGGCCAGAATACCAGAGACCTCGTATTTCTGTGTCAGTTGCTGTCGCTCCAGGACTGATGTCAGGTCATCAGGGGTATAAAAACAGGCAGCTGACACCATTACATCAGTCTTTCTTGCTGAGGAGGCCAAAGCAGAAGCAGATTGCAAGTGCCGGTCAGCCGCGACCTTAATTTTACTTCCACTCACTGCCAACCCCAAGAGGGTTCCCAGACCTTTCTCCAAACCAGTGGGCAGCGGCTCAAAACCAAGTTCTATCCCTGCTTTCCATCAGAGCTATTCAGCCTGTTCCAGTGGAAAAGATAGGTCAAGGAGTCTATTCTAGACTCTTCCTGGTACCCAGAAAAGAGGGCTGTTGGCACCCAATCCTGGATCTTTATATTCTCAACACCTTCCTGGTGGTACCAAAATTCAAAATGCTTACCATGCAACAGCTTCTACCTATGTTAACCAAGAATGCCTGGCTAGTCACCCTAGACTTAAAAGAAGCCTATCTGCACATCCCTGTAAGGGAGTCATGCAGGAAGTATCTACGTTTCAGGGTCAGATCTATGCATTATCAGTTCTCTGCACCTCCCTTTGGCTTATCCACTTCACCCAGAGTATTCACAAAATGCCTGGCTCCAGCCATTGCATACTGCAGGCAGAGATCCAAATTTACCCATACTTGGATGATTGCCTGATTCAGGCAGACAGTCAGGAATTGCTGTTGCAGCACCTGACATTTGTGAAAAACCTCCTCACTTCCTTGGGGTACAGCATCAATGAAAAGCAATCAAAATCTGGTACCCAGTCAAAGGATTGCATTCCTGGGAGCAAGCTTGGACACAACATCCCAGATGGCATTCCTCACTTCAGAAAAATAAGTCTATCTGACAGCCTACATCAAACAAATGGCCATCAGAACCCAGCAATCCACAAGAAAAATACTGCAGGCCCTAGGGTTCATGGCCTCATGTATAGTGCTAATTCCATATGCAAGACTGCATATGAGGAAACTTCAGTGGTACTTAAAAAGTCTTTGGTGCCAACATTCCCAGGACCTGGAAACAGTCATTCCTATCATACCCTACTAAGGACACAGTTTCTTTAGTGGGCAGAAGCATACAACCTCAACAAGGGACTGCCCTTTACTCAATCCCAAGCTGCCCAGACCCTAACCGTAGACGCGTCAGACTATGCCTGGGCAGCACACATGGATGGCAAATGCATTCAGGGCCACTGGAGCCCAAGTCAAATTTATCTGCACATCAACCAAAAAGAGATGCTAGCTGTGCAGAATGCCTGGACAGCTTTCAGATCCCTAATCTTTCCAGGACAACTTCTAATAAAAACAGACAACACCACAGTTATGTGGTACATCACCAAGCAGGGAGGAACACATTCCTACCCACTCTGAAGACTAGCCATAGCTCAGTGGAACACGGCATTTGGACATGCAAGTCCATCTGAAAGCTCAATTCCTGCCAGGCAAACAAAATTCACTGGCAGACTTAAGCAGAAATCTCTAGACCCACAGAAGTGTCACTTAGAGCCCAGCACCTTCAACCTTCTGATTCAGAAATGAGGGAACCCAGATGTGGTCCTTTTTGCCTCCCCCTACAACCACCAGCTCAGCAAATTCTGCACCAGGAACCCTCACAGCAGGGCCTGGAAATTGGATGCCCTATCCTTTCAGTGGATAAATCTCTCAGTTTATGCATTTCCACCTCTGCCCCTTCTCTCAAGAGTATTACTCAAAATAAGACAGGACAGACCCAGTACAATTAAATTCTAATTGCCCCAGACTGGCCATGCCAGCACTGGTACCCACTCCTGCGCAGCCTGACATTGGTGCCACCATGGCACCTACATCCGAACCCTACCCTGCTCTCTCAGCAGAAGGGGCAGATTTTGCATCCGCAAATGCAAACCCTAAAGCTTGCAGCCTGGCTTATCCCTTGAATCCTATTCCAGCAGCTCTAAGCAAACAGGTGCTGGACGTCATTCTTGAAGCCAGAAGACCCAGTACTAGGAAATCCTATGTGGATAAGTGGAAAAGATACTGCTCATGGAGCCTAGCCTTTAATGTTGGATTACTTAGCAGATCTACTCCACAAATGCCTGCCCTTCTCTTTCATTAAGATTCATGCCTCAGCCATTTTGGCTCATTACAATACTGAGACACCTCTATTCTCGCACTCTCTTATCTAACAGTTCCTGAGAGGGGCAAACAACTTAAGGCCACCAAGGAGAGCACCCACCTCTGCTTGGGACTTAACTTTGTACTGGAAAAGCTCACACTTCCACCCTTTGAGCATGCAGCATCAGCAGACTTAAAATTCCTCTCTGAGAAAACAGCATTGCTTCTAGCCATCACTTCCACTAGAAGAGTGTCTGAATTACAAGCAATTATGTCTGTGGAACCCTTCATTATTTTCCATGCTGGCAGGGTCTCCTTAATTACAAGCAATGTCTGTGGAACCCTTCATTATTTTCCATGCTGACAGGGTCTCCTTCAGGACAAACCCTTCCTTTATGCCTAAAATGGTGTCCAGTGCGGCTCTCAATCAATCCATACATTTTCCAAACTTTTTCCCTAATCCTCAAAATAAAGGGGAAAGGAACTTGCACTCCTTGGACATGCAAAGACAGCTCAGATTTTACCTGGATAGGACTAAGGCCTTCAGAAAATCAGACCAGCTGTTAGTCAGCTTTGCAACTGGGGCAGAGGGCAAGGCCATTTCTAAGCAAACTATATCTAAATGGATAGCACATTGCATCAATTTCTGCTACAAGCACCATGGGAAACCAACCCCGCAGGTGGTCAGAGCACACTCCACTAGGGTAACATCTACCTCTACTGCATTTCTCAGGGGAATCCTTAACAGGGACATCCTGGAAGTTGCTACCTGGAGTTCAGTACACACTTTCACCTTCTCCAAATCCAGGGCAGACTTTGCAACAGCAGTCCTACAGGGCATTCTAGCCAGACCTAACTCTTCCTGACTGCCTCCACCCTTCTTCAGCTTTGGGAGTCTTCCCAAGTGTGATGACTGCAACGGTGAAACATGAAGAACATAGTACAGTTGTGTACATTTACCATAAATGTAGATGTTCGAGTGTATTCACTGTTGCAGTCTTGCTTTCCCTCCTTCCAACCCCCTGGTTTCTCTGCATCTCTCTCTCTCCTTAATATCTCTAGGCCTTTACCCCCCCCCCACACACTCTTTTTCAGCGGCATGGGTATTGGTATTTACTTTTTACTGGTGGTGTTTTCCTTCACCATAACTTGGCTCTCTTTTGGGGGGCTCCAGAAATTTGGGGCAAGAAAAACTGATGTAATGGCATTGGCTGCCTGTTTTTATACCCCTAATGACCTGACATCAGTCCTGGAGCGACAGCAATCGACGCAGAAATACTAAGTCTCTGGTATTCAGGCTGACTGAGGGCTACCTGCAGGCAGATAACCCAAGTGTGATTACTGCAACAGTGAATACACTCGAACATCTACATTTACGGTAAGTGTACACAACTGTACTTTCAGAACTCTCAGACCAAGAGGTGAGGAATCTAACTCTCTCATGTAGTAGTGGTCATGATACACATCTTTAGACAGTTTCTCCATATTACCTGTCATTAAGTGCTACCTGTTCATGGTTTGCCTGCCTGCTCGCTTCAGAAACTCTCTACTTCCCCTCCATATTCAACACTACAATAAGCAGTGTCTTTCAGGGTCAGCAGTCACTATGACATAATTCTACAATTTTATACACACACACACACACGTATACATATATATATATATATATATATACATGAGTATATCAGTTAAGATTGACTATGCAGAAGGGTGACCATCATCTGAAAAAATGAAGCAACTACAAATAAAACCCACTCACACAGTGAGCAAGCAAAAAAGTGATTTGACAATAAAAAGGCATATGTAAAAAAAAAAACAGCAAAACATTCCAGCAAAAAAAAAAATCCAATGTTTAAAGCAGTAAACCTTCCCTCTCACCTCTGCTGCTTTATGTATTCAAATTCCAAGACTGCATAACAGATGCAAAAATGCATATTCCCATTCCCCACTATACAGTGATCTTGCACAAGTCCAAGAATGTTAAAGGTTCGTAGGTCAGCATACAACACTAACATATCTTGCAACCTTTTCATATATTAGCAAAAGCACAATATAAACCAATGACAAACACTTATAAATCTCACATACTAAATTATATCCAACAAAGAGATGACCTTCCTGCACTCACATACTGTGCAGTCATTCCTTTGAATACTTCAAAAATCTGGTCAACAATATGTGAAGTTGAACACACATACTGTAATAATGATGTACAACATTTATATAAATGCAAGTGTTACAGGTACCTTAAGATGTTAGATACCCTTTCTGTATCAGGCAGGGAGGACACTAGCATGGTTTAGTTAACAAAACCAACTATGTAACTAAACAGTGCATAAAAGATAGGGTTGTAGCCCTACCAAATCAGAGGAAATTGGTCTCAGAGTAGGAATGGTTACCTGGAGCATTGGTTCTGTGTCTTATGCTGCAGTCAGAAAGAAATGCTCAGGACTGTTCTGAGAAAACCACAGCAGCACCCTGTGAATGATCTGTGAGGCTTCTGCACAGTCATAATTGTAATTATTTTGTCGGCATCGGGTTTAAGTAATTCTGAGGGTAAAGCATGAACAATGTGATTTGGAGAAGTCAAAGAGATTTGCCATTTATTTTAGTTAGCTTTAAGTCTTATTTAAGTTGGTCCACTAGTTTGAGGCATACCTCTCACTGTCTTAGGGCAAGAAATCTAGACAAAGTAATAAATAATGGAGGGGACAAATGCCCAAAAATAGGGACAGGTATACCATTAGCATGAATTTTCTGAAGGGTGTGAAGTCTAAAACTCAAAATGTCTGATTTCTGATTTTCTGATTTCCATCCTTGACAGAAAGCCAAACATTTATGAGGAACAGGCAAAATCTGGACAGTTGAAGGGTATGTTGAAAGACATGGATCATTTTCCTTCTCTGTAGCACTTCATATTATCAGTTATGTTAACTACACAGTCTAGACCATGTAATGAACTTGCAACTGTCTTGAACACTTCAGAAGCCAACGAGAGGTCAAATGGTAATCTTAGAAATCTATATATGCCAAGTGATGTATTCACAGTCCACAGTTTAGAACTAGCTTCATCCATCTTCATTTTGACAGAGCTCATTTTTACGTTAGACAGTGTTGCTAATACCTTTTTAATTGTCTGAAATGGACAGAGTACCCTTTTGATCTGTTTATTTAGATGTCAAGGCTATCGTCTATATAAAAATTCACAACTGTCATCATAATATTCACCTATTTATTAGGTTCATGTTGCCTAAGAATGACTCAGATGCACTACTTTCTCAGTTCTCTCTTTGAGTGTAAGTGGAAGCCTTGGAGCATGACTTATTGGAATTGCCTCAGGAGATTTTTGTGTAACATTCACCTTGCAAATCACTGAGGCTTTCTAACACAGTCATCAGTAATTTGTAGCACAGCATGGATTTGTGTTCCAAACTTACAATGAAATAATAATCACAGAAATTTGTGTATTGTGTCTGACAGATCAATTTTTTATTAGTAATAACATGCATTTATAGGTTCATAGGTTCATACTAGGCTATCTGCCCGAGGGCATTTATAAGCCTAGCCATAGTTTTGTGGCTTACACCACCCCTTAGTTTGGAGAAACTATGCCCATTATTTAGCTGTGCCTCTGTCGAGCAGTGACACTGAGGTAACCCCTGGGGTGTATCTGCGATCTCCCATCCATTGGTCAAGATTCCTCTTGAACAAGGCCAGCGAGGTGCTCTGCCTCACATTAACCGGGATTTTGTTCCACAGCATAGGGAGTCTTTGGGTGATGAATCTATCCCTCCAGCACGTCCTATTAATAACCGTGTCGAGGTTTAAGTCACCCGCCCTTGTGGCTCTGAGGGATCTAGATTTTTTGAGATGAAGCATATTCATCAAATCTTGGTTTGACATGGCCTTGTATGTCAGGCATAGGTCACCTCTGAGTAAGCGGTACGCAACTGAATATAACTGAAGTTCTTTCAGTCGTGCAGCATAAGACAGATTTTTGAGACCCTTTATCCTTTTGGTGAGGAAATTTTGTGGCCTCTCCAGCTGCTGCAAGTGTCGGGTCAGATACATTCTAAATGGGGCATTGTACTCGATCATTGGTCTGATGAGTGATGAGTATAGGGAGACTATGACTTCCCTTGATCTAGATGTGAATCCCTTCATGATAAGGTGGGCAATGTAGAAGGTCTTCCTAACTACTTTAGCAATATGAGTGTCGAATGAAAGGCTACTGTCAACCTGGGTTCCCAGGTCCCTAATAACTTCTTCTGTGTTCAGGGGATTGCCACCTATATGGTAGCTAGGGGTAACCTTATTTGTGCATACTTACCATACATGTGAGTAACATTGTGATAAAACGGTGAAAACAATGTGAGAAAACAAAATGTAAGCACGTTTACCATAAGTCAGCCACAGATAAATAACTAAAAGATATAGAGCAATCTTTTCTTTCAGCTTTCACAATGGCATATGGTGGCAGGAGGCCATCTTGCCCCAAAGTGCATGAGATAGAACAGATAGATGCTGAAAGAACTATGCTGAAGACAGGACCTCTATCTACTGTAGACACCCCTGCAAAGTGAAAGGGAAACAGTTGAAGTTTATAGTCATCCCTACTAACCAACAGCTCCAACCTTTTTATTTCAATGTGTCTATGGCAGTTTGCATTATAAGTGAATGCAAGGCATTCATTGGTATAGAAGTACATGTATGCCCTAACTGTAGACTACCATAGCTACAGTACAGACACGAATTAAAACAACTGTTTTATATGCCAAAATTCTTTCAAAGACTTCCAGAGGAGTCCAGTGGGTACTGATGGATCAAAGGGTGATCAACAACTCTAATGTAGAGTGTGGTGAAAATGAAGATAAACGCAATCTTTAGGGTGTATGCAGAAAAGCAGATCATCATCAAAGTCACTGAACTATGGACACCATTCCAGGTGTTTCAGTCATATATACATTGATTAAGAATGTACCTGATGTCTCACGTCACAACTCTGTGCTAATGCACACATGACAGCAGCTGATGATGTAGTCACTAATGCCATTACGCTGTCCTGTTCTCCCTACCATCTGACAAAGTCTTGCCTATAAGTTGAGGTGATTTCAGTGTGATATGGTATATTTAGAAGAAGCTCTATTTTGCTCTGTGAAGATTCAATACGTGTTCTATAGATATCCATGGGGTTTATTCTCTCATCAGTCCCTCCACTCACCAGTTTGCTCCCAACCACTAGCAAGCATGCTTTCTGCAAATAAAGAAACAATGAAAATTTGACAGTTGCACTGGTTGAAGTAAGAACTGTCTAATTTATACAGAAATCCAAAAGTTTAGGCTAGGGAAGGGACTGTCCATACACAGGGAGAAAGGGATGGTAAATGGGACCCATCAAAAAGGATCAACTCATAGATCAGCTGATAAGGTAAAAATATGTTATATCTAACACTGGTGAACCATCTTGACTGGTCAATAGGTGGAGCCAGAAAGTCCTAGTACAAACATCCAGAAGACTGAGTCCTAAAGCACAGACTTCTCACAGTAAGCACAACTCAGAGTCAGGATCAGGACAATAATGCTATGTGAAATTGTGTGTCAAAGCAAGCAGTTGCAGTACAGATGTGTGTACCTTTGAGACTGTCTTGAAGCAAGCTGTAATACAGTAGCCTTTGACCAAATAATTTTCCATTGGGTAGTTTCTTGCCTAATAGAAAAAGATGATGTAGTTGGAATATTTACTTGTCAGCTCTGAGCTCTTCACGACCTCAAATCAAAGGGGATGAAAACATTCCAAGCCACCTAAATTCATGCATTTACTTCACATAAAACCTGGGCTGACGTTGTATATTCAAACTTAGAAGTGCTCCTTCTCCTCTGGTGCCTGCCACCCTAGCGAAAAAAAAAAAAAAAAAAAACGAGATGAATAGAATCATTCACAGGCAACTCCAAAACAACTTTTGGGGTGAAACGTAAGTAAGTCCTTATGGATAAATGATCCCTGTGAAAGAAAAGCTAGCATTCTTTATGAAATAAGGCTTACAGCTCCAAGATCCTGCAAGAAGAGGCAATTGCCGCCAAAAAGAGTTTTCCAACATAGAAAATGTAGTGCTATTCAAACATGGGTGAAGGGGAACAAGGGAAGATGCTGTATCAGGAAGTTCAGCTCCTGTGAAAGATACTCCAAATCATATGTAGAGATGGGTTCTATACTAGTACAAAACTCAGAATTGAGTACAATTTCCAAAGATATACAGAAAATCTAAAAATGTATGTAATAGCATCAAAGCATCTTTGCAGAGTGACTTCATCTTGCTATGTTCCCCACACCCATGCTACTTATATAAAGCAATTCTTGTGGGCTCTAAATCCTGAAGTGAGGAGAACAAGTCTGAAGTTCCAAAACTTTGGAGTTCATACTTTTATGATCTTGCTATTTAGAGGATCACATGGTCTGTCCTAGGAATGTCAAAATAAGACGCCTGATCAGTTGGTGCTGGCCTATAATCATGCTCTCAAAGTTACAATCACAAATACTTGACATGCACTCTGACAGTGGAGTAATGGAGGATTGTATCATACAAGTCTCCAAAATATGGCAGGATGACATGAAGGCTGACTGTAGCAGGCAATGATCCAGCCAAATAAGAGTGTATTCAGTTTGACACAGCAGGTCTTTTTAGTAAAAGACTTCTTAGCAATTTCAATTATGTTTGGAACTCCAACCAGAAAAATCTAGAGGAAACAGAATATGTAAAGCAGAAGCCAAATCTTGAGGTGGAGCCAGCTGTTACTCCAACTAAGAAGGGTCCCTTGGCTGGTGTCAAAAGAGTGCCCTGTATCACCAGGGACCTGAGAACCTGAAATACCCTTCTTCATCACCATAGAATAATTAGGATTAGTTTTGGACTTTTTTCTTTCAGAATTTTGTGATGCAGGTGAGATCAGTGGGAATGGTAGGAAATATATATATATATATATATATATATATATATATATATATATAAACACTTTACTCCTATGTTGCTTTTTTACATTTACTACTACTTTTAAAAATGCTGTGGCTGAAGAAATCTAGCTGTTTTGCCACTTTTGTACTTATATAATATTTGTATAATGACTAAATGTAATCTGTATACTTTTAAAAAAATGGTCTTGCAGTCATCTAGCTGTTTGCCATTTTCTGCTTATATAATATCTGTATAATGATTAAATGTAATCTGTATATATTGAAGCTTTTCTCCCCAGGCCTCTGCTGAAAAACGGCCAGACATTCCTGGTCAACAAATGTAAAATAAACAAAAAGCTATTTTTTATATGGTATAGAAAATATATATCCAATTGTCTACTGAACTCCTTGTCCAGCTGCACTGAGAAACAGATGAGAAGAACCACATTCTCATGAGTGGCAAACAGATCACTCTTCATAGTGCCCCAGTTTCCCAAAACCCAATTAAGGCATGATTTTTGGACAGTCATCTCCTAGAAATGAGTGGAAAAGTGGCTCCAAGAATCCATAAGCATTGTTCATGTCCGTGAGATGTGAACTACTGAGAGAATGCCAAAAACACATCAGCTCTGCAGAAGGGATATGACTACATGCTTGCTGAAGTTCATGATGATAAAGACACCATCCAGCCAGTTCATAACTGAGACAAGGATGACATAGAAGCCTATCAGCTCTCTTACCAAAGCACTTTCTGTGACAGAAAGCAAGAACTCTAAGATATGGTTGGCTGGGAACACATCTAGAACTTAATCATCTTTGGTAATGGTTCTCCAACCTGTGATGAATTCACAAAACTACCTCCCGTCATATGCAGCCCAGACCATAGTCATGACTAAATAGTTGGGCAAGCAGAGTTATCATCTTGGTTGATTTTGCTTGTACTAGATAGGAGAAGTCCATGTGACATGTAAATGCCTTCCTCATTTTGTAAGGAAGCTTCTTTTTTTTCAGGGGGGGGGGTCTAGAATTACACAAGGGGAGGGAGAGGAAGGAGTTCAGAAGAATCATAAAGGTTTGCAATAGTCATGAAGGCATGTTGCTCAAGTGGTCATCTACCATGACTTGTGAGGTTTGTCTAGAGAAAAATCTCCCATTGAACTAGGTATCCAGGATGTTATTTTTGATTTTCCTAATTCCTCCTTAAGGTAGAAAAGTCTCAGCCATAGCATCCTGTGTAACTACACAGCTGCACCTATGGCTGTGGTCACTTCATCAACACAAACAAAATGCAGTGGACCGCAGGAAAGCCTAATGTGGAATCCATGCAGAAGTCTTTGCCACTTCCTCCTTTTGTCCACATATTGGAAGCTTGACAAGCTTTGCCACTTCCTCCTTTTGTCCACATATTGGAAGCTTGACAAGCTTTCCACAGCCTGCTTCAGAAGGATGGACTGAAATCAGGTTTGGAATGGTGAGAGGAATGATTAGTAGCTCTAAGCTCTGGCATGGTAGAGGACTATACTTTTTGCCACACCTCTTAATAAGCTTTGACCCTTTGATGACAAATTGACAAAACATTATTGTCTCTGGGATCTATGCTGAACTAAGATCCAGCCCAAAATATGCCTGGTAAGGGATTCTATTAATCTGAAGGCTTTTAATGGATGTTTATCTTCTACAGGTTGTAAGAGCAGAAATTGTCTGTCTTCAGACTGCAGTACTGGCACGCTTAAGGATGACCTCCATGGGCAGGATAACAAGGGGTCCTTTTCCATCTTAACTACATACCCACTGAGGCATTTCTTGAAAGAAGCAATGGGGACAGGCGACTATCTTCAAAGAACTGCATTAGTATCGCAGTATCTCCACAGGTGAGCTCACCAGGAAGAGAAGCTATAGGATGGGGAGGACTTAGTGTACTCACCTGTCTCAGAGAAAGTGGGGTTCAGATCCACAGACCTGCACAGAGGAGGCAGAGTTTGAAGGAGTCATCCAGCTGTACATGCATTGAGCTCATCCATGATCTCACACTTGGGCAAGCATGCATTTAGTGAATGTCTGAAATCAGACAAAAAAAAAAATCTGACACTTATGGGCAAACCTAGTAATGACACAGCATGAGCAAAAGTGGGTGGACCAACTCTGGAAATAGGCCAAATTCTCTAATTATACAAGCCTGCACTCATGAATCAAGCTTTCATCAAATATCTTTTTAACATCTATGTCTTTAATCAGAAATGTAAGCCTTGGTAATGGGCTACCAGGTGGCCCCTCTTAATCTGGGCCAACACAGCTTCATAGGCCTGAGGGTAGGAAGGGGTCCTCAGACTCAAGTACTTTCAAACCCACAGGACTCCACATACTACTCCCCGAGATTAGTTTGGTTGGCACTGGGCTCCAGCCAATCAATTAGGGTTTGGCAGCACCTAGTGTACAGAATGCAAACCCATCCAGGGTGGGTGTCAACAGCACCCCTCACCATCAGCTGAAGAGGAGAATTGGCATGGATTAAAACCATATACTACTATAAGTTCAACATCTATAGATTCTTCAAGACCATTTTCAGAGATTTACCTCCAGGAGAGGTAGGTAAAGGAATACTCTCTAAGCTTCCATTCTTGTGACAATGTCCTAGATGAGACCTTAGGCTGAATGTGGGACTCTCTCACATGATGAACTCTTAACCACTGCCACCCTTCTAGTAAAGAGGTAGATTGGGAGTTTCTCCCTTTGATGTCAGAGGGTGGCAGTGCTTTATAGTATGCTACTCTCCCAGTCAAAAATAACAAGTCTGGTGTAGACTTTGGCTAGTAATCTAAAAAACACAGGGACATGTTATACACTTGCTTCTACATACTGAATGTAGAAAGTTTCTACCAAAGTATATCAGGAGTTAGATCCAAGCTGCACCATGGTAGGACAAGGGCTTGGTTCATTTAAGAGGACTGTACATCAGCACCAGGGTCACATACTCCAAAACATGAAAGCATCAGAGAAAAATGTGCTGCAATGTGACATCAAGAGAGTCTCTAAAATGAAATCATCAGTAACACTTGCATTTTCTAAGATCAGGAAAAACAGAACACGTGCTATCATTTGTTTTCTTTCTTGTGCGGCGAGAAGGATAATGCTTGTTCTCTCCCTCTCTCTTTCATGTAACCCAGAGAGCATTTTATTAGAATTGGAGCATTATACTGTTGACCATGCTATTAAAAAATGTAGGCATCAGGTTCACGTCAATGTCTATTTTCTACAGAAATTTTAAGTATGACCATAATTAATGTCATGAATTCATTCATTTTCTGATATCTGCTTTATTGTTCTCAAGGTCATGAGAGAGACAAAGATTATCATGGAAATTAAAAGGTATAAGACAAATAAATAATCCTATATATATATATATATATATATATATATATATATATATATATATATATATATATACACATACACACCTCTATACAATTTTGAGGCAACAGTGCTAACTAATGAGGCATGAGTCAGAGTCCCTGAAAATGAAGTCAAAATTTACAAGACTGCAACTCCACAGTGTAATTTAAGATAGCTGATAAGTACAGGAAGAGTTCAGTGCTGGCTGACTAAAAAAAAACTCCTTTGAATACTTGCATAGTTTAATGTGTTTTATTTTTCCTTTTATTCAGTTAAGTAGGTAAACCCATTAATTTCAAGTGCTTCTTTATAGGCATGACCTAGAAGCACCACTCCGCTTCAGTTACTTGACTATCACAGTATTCAAGTGAAGACCTTCAAAGTCAAATTCTGGGCTACCCAATGAAATTCATTTGCAGTTCATAGCTTAAAATCTCTGAAAAATATATAGTGCCATCCTTCAACTTATCACCTACAAGGTTTCTTGTTATGCACCACAGTTCCTCTGGTCACATTCCTCACTGTATTAACTAGCTACTTCTAAACTTGTTACTGTCTTCATTATATTCTATCAGTACATCCATACTTAACAAGAATTTGCTTTACTCTTTTTATCAGCTATACTTTACCTTAAAGACTGCAACTCCACAATGTAATTTAACAAAGCTACTCCAACCATAGGGAAGGGGACCACTGACTTCATTAAATCTTTTCATCTTGGTTCCAGACCACTTCTATTTCCTTCCTTCTAGCCATCTCCTAGGCCAGTCACACACCATACCTACCCATTGCTTTCTGTGCACTGGACCCATACAACAGCACTCCCACTTGTCATTCCTTTTCATCTTCTAACCAGACATGAATGGAGAGTGTTTGCATATTATATATTCCACCATGTGGATCACTACACTCTGTCCTTATGTACTACTCATTGTTTGCAGGAGTAAAATTTCTACTTGATAGAAATACTGATTATAACCAGGGTACCTATAATTATGTGTACCCCTCCAGATCCTTCCAGACTTGACAGATAGTAACACTCTTTCTAATAAATTTGCTTAACTTGGTGTGACAATGTGAGGTTTTGCCAGCTATGCCAGGAGAAGTAGGCAGTGGATGTGAAACATATGCCAGCATAGTTAGCTGGGGTTTTGTAAATAATTATATATCATTTGTATATCAAACTAATTTATACAGATGCTTGTGCTGGAAATGTATTTTGTAAAGCTGCTTGTGTTAAAAAAATGTACCAACAGTGGGTCCTGCTGGAAAGAAAAAAAAGAAATACACCTATATGTCAACTGTATTAGAACTGTGAAATTAATACTGTAACAGAGGATACTGAAAGAGAAGAGGTTAATCTCAGTCCAGCTAACTTTGAAAAAACAGTCTGAAATTAAATCACCTGGCAGGCCATAAAGATTGTATCTTACAGTTCTCAATGTAGCCAGAGACAGAAGTCTGTACTAGGAAGCATTCTCTATTGTCCTTGGAGGTGAACTAATTGCTACTCTGGATGAGTAGAAGTGTTGAAATGGTTTTATGGCTTCCAGATGCTATAACACATCTTAGCAAAGCTCTATCTGTGTGTATGGTTACACATATGTGCAAGATTCTTTTTCAGTTTCTAGTAAAGGGGGGTAGTATGGGAACCAGAAGTCAGATGACCAGATGTATGTGATGTCATTCTGTAACCCAGGACTAAAATGATGTTTTAATAATAGATGAGACAGAAGTCTCAGAGCAGTCTGTTTTTGTAACCTGACAAAGATGGATCTCTCACCCACTTCCATCTTGCCTTGCTTTAATAAGTAACCAGGAAATAGTAATTCTTTAGATCAGTCAGGAAAATATCATGAGATTAGTTAAATACTGTTTTTCTGTATCTGTGTGAATCTATTCATCTTTGTTATTTTAATACTTCTGTGACTGAAACACTGGTGTTTACTGTAAATAGATGTTTATTATTGTCATGTTCTTTTATTATGTATTATTAAATACATTTAAACTTTTCATTGTGGCTGGTCCTTTAGAGAATATTTGAGCTTTTGAGAGTACTTATATTTATTTGGTAACACTATGGCCACTCCTGAAAGCCTTGCTGTTTGGTCAACATTACCGTTTGTATTAATATTAATTTTATTCAGTATAATCTGGTACCCTTGTAACAGCCTTAGAGTAGCTGGCTTTGGAGTGTCTGGTAGCAGTAACTACTTTATAATCTGGTCAAAGGGTATCAGAGTGAGTAAATCTGTGCCAGCCTTTCCCAGGTGTGTGTGTGTGTGTGTGTGTGTGTGTGTGTGTGTGCAAATCAAATTTCAGAGAGTTTGTGTGTCAACTACTTGGAGCAGGGACACAGAGCACTAGTTTCACAGAGACGGTGTTGGAGGACTTGGCTTGGACCCTCGGATATGGACTCAAGTCTACAGCTGTGCTAGTGGGGAGTCTTACTGGGGGTCTGGTGAGAGAGAGGGAAACCCAGACTGGGTGTGTTCCCTGTGTGATCTTATGGGAAGTTGTGCTTGATGCAGAGAGCTGTATCTGCAAATACTGTGTATGTCTATTTTTTTCCAGGCGAACATCCCTCACAGGTGTCAGTGATGAGGATTCAGGCTCCTTGATTACTGGGCCAGAGAAGAGCTATCACACTTGGCTTCTGGACTCTTGTCTTTACTGATGTTGCAGACATTTCACAAACAAGGCTCAAAAATAATTATGTGAAGAGTCACACATAAAATAGAGAGATGGTGGGTAATCATTTGGTGCTTAGTTGATAAACTGGTTATTTACTATCTATTAAACTCTACTTCAGGATGCTTTTTGTATTGGAAACACTTTAGCAAATTTCCAATATTAACCACAGTTAACAACCCTAAAGGGGTCAACAGCCTGAGAGCCAAAGATGATCAAGAAAAGTATACTGGAGTTTTGGGGGTGACAAAGAATGCTTTACCCTAGTATTGTAAATTTATAGTGGCTAGTGATGCATACTTGTACCACAGGCAAATTAAAGTTAATATTAAAGGCAGCACCTCCAATTAGAATACCTGTTAACAGTCATGGCAGCTGCTTGTTAGCAACACAAAATGACATTAGCAACTTATTTGGCAACAAGCACAAGCCACAATGCTGCCAAAAGTCCAGTCTCCTTAGCAACTGCAGCACCCTTCACATCCTGAAGTAAAAGAGAATGTATTACTTTCTGTGGTACAGAGTTTGATTCATTCAGGCTTCATTTGCTTACTGTGTGAGCTTGAGTAAGTCAGTTGACCAAACAGTGCTTTGGGGGCAATTGAAAATTTGGGCTAGGCTCCGTAATGTTCTCTTGAACTACATGTATAGTAACTTATCTATAAACCTAAAACTAGTCTGCATTCATGTGCTCAAAGAACCTCCACAGGCAGAAATCCTAAATGATTGTGAACATTCAAGGTAAAGATAGCACACTTCTGCTTTCAAATCCTGAAGGAAAGAGACCTGAAGATAGACTGAGCAAAAGCTCAGAAGCCACAAGAAGTAAAAGGGGAAATAATTCATCTTCAGAGAAACTCTGATCTTGTGGAAGGAGTAATACAGTTAACACAACCAGAGATAATCTGCATCAGAAAAATCCAGATAATGAATGTAATGTTTCTCAGCAAAACAGCCTTCATGGACAATAAACTTGAAAACCATCAAGCCAGCCTGCTCAGTTGTGAGGAAATCAGTGCATCACATATGAAATATTAAGTTAAGAATACTCTGAGAAAAAGGTTAACCAGCCTATGGTCAGCCGCAGTTTTGCCTTCCACCAAATTATGATATATAAAAATGACAAAAACAACAAAAACATGCACTCTGACTGTGGGAGAATCAAGAACAAATGCCTAAAATGGACAAAACCAGAAGTCTGCAGAATGAAGAATGGGCTACTTCTCAGCCCAAATGGAGAACTTGCTCTACAATTTGCTGTGCGTGCAATTTGTGGAAGTCATCATGTTAGCTTCTTAGACTTAAAAGACTTCCTCTGTAACGCTATTAGAATTACTGGGTCTACTGCAGCAACCATGCTTTCCATCAAAAGCTTTTGTCCTACAACAACACTAGTGGCCCTGCCACCCGGATTAGATTCATCTTTGGAGGAACTGAGTAATGAATCTGTACAGACTGAATGCCCATGGTGACTGGATTAATAGGCTAACTGTGTAGCGTTTGTCCTGAAGGTTGTTGCAAAGCCATTACAAAGTGTCAGTACTTAGTGTACTGGGATACCAAAGCAAAGGATCACTAAATTGTGTTAACTGCATTACCTTCATGCTTTCCTTTGTACATGGAGTCTGTGAAAGAGAACAGGGCAGTACTTGTGCTGGGTCCATTGTTGAAGTTTTTGCACAATGTTGCAGTTTCCAGTTTTCCAAACAAGAATAAAAGATATACATAAAATTCTAAATTTTGTACACTGATGAGCCAAGTTTATGCAAAGGAGCAGTGACTGTTGAATCCCAAATGCGTTGCAACTGCCTCATACAGAAGGCAAGATAAAAGAGGTACTTCAGGGCATTACAATGAATGTGTATTAGATTAGGGATATTTCTTATGAGTTTGTTAAAGAAAGTTTAGGACACATTATTGCAGCATATTAAATTAGTAACCTCAAAGAGCCGGGAATTATCCCCTTACCATACAAACTGTGACACTATTTTCTCTAATGTAGAACATTTTTTTTTTTTTATTTTGTTGTTATGAATGGCCATTCCAGTAACCCTTATGGACTGCAATGAACATAGCAAAGCTCCAACCCAGTACTTCACATTCATAGACTGTACACTGACTACAACAGAGATGGCATACAAACTCCAGCATTTCATAAGTATGTATAAAAAGGCAGTATCTTAGCCCCTTCAACACTTAATTATGAAACTTTCAGGTAGTAACAACAGAGTGTTCAGTTATAAATGAACCTACAGCTGCTGTTCTATTCTCACAGACAGTAGTGCAGTTCAATACTGAATCTGAATCTACTACTCCAAATGTTTCATCCATGTTAATTTAGCTACACATGCATAAAAGGAGAAAACAAGTGAACAATGCAGGCATAATGATGCTCTGCCAAAGTAAACCTTCAGTGAAAAAACAAAGGGAGCTTCAAATTACCTCATTCATTATAAAAAAAAGTAGTAGTCACATGAAAAGTCCAGCAAATAAAAATACAGCATCAATTAACAAATTCTGCAGACATTTAAAACCATGTATTGCTAATTATTACTGAAACTTAAAATACTTATGCATACCTTTTAACTTCTTTTTCAAAACTGGTTTAATACTTGCTGACATGTTCAGTTCTGTTTCAATATCTGCATCTAAGTAATCAATTTATATTTTGGTATGTCTGTTTCTAATACAATCCCTGGGATTCAATAAACTCTGTGTAGGCTCCACTCAAAGCCTACATGGAGTGTATATACGTGTGTGGTGATGTGTGGCAAGTGGCAGCATGCACCACCATGCAATGCATATTCATGCCGCACACCACGTCTAAGTGAGGTTTCATCACTGGCAACAGTGTTGCTGACCAGTAAACTGTGTAAATGAATGTGGATAGCAATTCTATTTAAAGAAGAGTACCTACGGTCTGCTGTTTTGAGCAGAATGCCACAGTGATCAGGGATTCACAGATAGCTCTCTGTTAGTTCAACACTGCACAAAGGCCAACATAATGTGGGGATAATAATCCAGAAACAGGGACATATTTCAGATAGATGTTGCATAGGAATGTAGTAGAATGAAACTCAAACATACCTCTCAACCTTTAAGAGCAAGAAGTCTGGATGAAGTCATAAATAATAAGGGGACAAAAAGCCAAAAATAGGGACAGATTCTCATAGTGCTCTTACAAACCTATAAAGATGATAGAATAATAAATTTTACAGTAGCAATAATTTTCTAAATTGCATGAACTTTGAAACTCAAATGTCTGTCATTATTTTTGGACTTCAATCTGCAATGACATGCCAATAGTTTACCAGAAAACCAAAATGTTATCAGGAAAAGCTCAAAAACATGAGACAAAAACTGGACATTCTGCACAAATCAGGACAGTTGAGAGGTATGAACTCAAATGTATTTAATATTGAGTCACATCAGTCCGGAGATCATCCCAGTGATATGGCAGAAAGCCACAAATTTGACAAGGAACACATCTGGACATCTTGGGGAATATATGGACAGTTGAGAGGTAGGAATGCAAAGTATGTGGTCCAAACACAATACAGGACAGTGTATCTTACAGTGCAGAGTATTGTGATATCCCATTCCTGCCATTCTGTACTGAAGCTATGTAAATGATTTGTAATGGGACATGGACTGCCATGTTAAATGAACACTCAGGGGAAGTGTGTGTACTGAATAGAGGTACACAGATGAATTGTAGGCATGAACACAGGGAAAGAGGACAGGTGAAACAACCTAATGTGTTTTATGTTACTGTCACACAAAGTGAAATAACAATGGGGATTATGTCTGTGTGAGATAAACATCCTTACATGAATAATGCAGAGGACATCTATCATGGATGTGACATACAAGTGGGGTAGGGTGCATATTGTGAAGCTGTGTTAACTAATATTCCTGAACATGAGTGTACTCTCAGCAAAGGTCTCCAGCAAGGTGGACACAAGTAAAGGCTCATGGAAAACATTAAAAGAACCAACCACAATCACGGACAATGTCAGAATAATACCACCAGTAATCCCATGCCTGTAACACAAAATATGTGATTTAGAATGATAAGAGATGATTCTACACACACACACGCACACACTTGAACAACTACTATAATATATCTCCACTCTATGAAGGTAACCACAGACACTGACCTAGCACTGTAACATCTGCTGAAGGTGTTAGGGAGGACACTGCTATACTTGTATGTGATGGTATGAGCAATACAGGCTAGTTGACTGGTTTGCATGACACACACACACACACACACACATATATATATATATATATATATATATATATATATATATATATATATCTAGGACTATTGAATGAAAGTTCACCCCCTACTTTTATATTCTCACTCTGAGGTCGCACTACAGTGGGGAAAAGGGAATTTTCCCTTAACCACACCGTAGTGCGACCGGCACAGCAAGCATACTTATCCGAAAGTGCTGCTACGGTGAACAGCACTTTCAGTTAAGTATGTTCGGTGATTTCTGCTTTGGCAGAAAGTGCCGTCATGACTCTGTAAAGATCCCATATATATATATATATATATATATATGTGTGTGTGTGTGTGGCACAATCCATGTTGTCACAAATTATATCATGCCATTAATGTTGTTAAACACCTATGTATGTATGTGATGTGTGCATTAACAGCACAGCAAGTAGCACACATGCATCTGGTGTAACAACTTGACTGGAGTTCTGCACCATCAGACAGTCATGTATATTCCACAAAAAGAATACCTAGGTATGGCCAATACGCTATGACAAAGGTGGTACACTTCAGTTGCACATCACTGGAAGATGTGTAAGGAGGTATATGAAGAAGGGTGCATTGTGCTCAGTTATTGGTGTGATGAAGTCTGGGAACTCATGTATTATGGCCTCTGATGTGGATGTCCTTCACATACCCAGTACTTGTGTTACATCAAGGGAGTAGTCAGCACTGTGACCCCATGCTGGGGGACGTTCCACTTACCATGTACCCCAGGACACAGGTCATATACCTATTGGTCTGATTATAGGGTGTGATTACTACATTATACTTGGGTTGTGTGTTTGTGTACCTGACTTCATAAATTTCCCAATATTTTCTTGTCATTGCAGGTGTTGTCATGGCTGTGGCAACAATCTTTGGTATGTGTTGATACTGTCTGTATTATAGTAATATCACAGTTTGAGTAAATGATTGTCCACAGTCTGTAGTCCTTCAGGCAGCTGTTTGGACACAGGATGTGTATGTCATCTGTGATATCCATCACTTAAATAATGGACAGGAAAGAGCCTAGCAGACAGACCTGATATAGGTTCATAGATTCATACTAGGCTATCTGCCCTAGGGCATTTATAAGCCTAGCCAGAGTTGTGTGGCTTTCACCACCCCTTAGGTTGAAGAATACTATACCCATTAGTTTGCCATGCCTCTGTCCAGCAGTGATACAGAGATGATCCCCGGGGTAAACCTATGATCTCCCATCCACTGGTCAAGATTCCTCTTGAACAGAGCCAGCGAGGTGCTCTGTCTCACATGGACCGGGATTCTGTTCCACAGCATATATGCATCTGGAGCATTTCTCCCTGGGCCTCCACTGAAAATTGTCTTTGTTCCAGGTTGGAATTTCCTGGTAAACAAATGTTAAATAAATAAATAAATAAATAAATAAAATATCAGTCACGTCACATATTTCAAAATAGTGAGATAGCACGTACACTGGTTTACCCAGTTGGTGATATAGCTGTTTATGGTCACATATTGACAGTGTTGATTGAATACCTCAGTGTGGATTTGTGTCAAATTCCTTGACCTGGTCAAGTTCCACAGGATGATACTGTTGTCATCATGCATGCCCCTGATGACCTCCATGACCTGTATCAGATGTAACAGACTTGATTTAGCAGTGACGACTCACACAGGTCTGTTGCACACAGCTGGAATATTACTAGTGTCCATTTAGTAGAGGTCCATGACGACATGTTGGTCTACCTCACAGCTGATGAGAGTCAGGATGTCTCTATACATGCATGCATCAGGTGCTGTTCCTCCCATCTCAGATGGTTGCATGTTGATTTACACCCTTCTATGGGAACATAACCCGTGTGAAGGGTGCATTGAAGTGCGGATTCAACTGTATCAGAAAGGTGTATGTCCTGAGTCATGCCATAAGCAATCTGTGATGTTGTCACAGCCCGGTGATTCCATGTGATGGGCCTGGATGAAGGTAAGATCATGCATACTGCCTATTGTGATCTGGCCTAGGGTTTTGACACAACCTCCCATACAGGTATCATTGAGAAATCCTCCCAGTTGGGGATTAATCCTTACGGCATTAGATGGGTAATCAATTGGCTCACTGACAGAACGCATACTGTGAAAGTTGACGAATCAACCTGTACCAGCAGAGCTGTCACCATTGGCAAGCCCAGTGCTTGGCCCTTCACTGTTTGGACTCTATTTCTGGACAGTTCAGGCTAAAGTATATGGCCTTTGGCTTAGCAAGTTTGCTGATTCTTGCATATTGGGTGTAATCGTTGAGTCCACCAATGATGATAACATACTACAGGAGGAGCTAACACAGACAAATGATTGGTGAGAAAGGCACAAGGTTTACAAATAAATGCAGAAATGTGTCTTTTTATGTTGTCCATCTGAAAAGTGGAATTCCATGTTAATCACAGCATTGACAACAGTCCTGCTATGCTGAAACTTAGTGATGCAAGCACTGAGAACACATTTAGATAGCAATCTGAACTTTGACCACCAAATGTCCACACTGGTATTGAAAACCTATGTTGTGCACATCATACATCATACCATCATATTCAAATCTTAGGATCGTATGATGGCACTGTACTCAAACCTCATCAGAACACTAATATAATATAATGCTCTCTTTTGCATGTACCTCATCAGACACATACAACAGCTGGAGAGACTACAGAGCTTTCTCATCAAGAAAACATAGGGCCTACAAACCATGCCATGATGTATGTTGATAGATTAAAAGCCATATCACTGTAATCTGTCTCAGATAAGATGAGGTGACATCTTCCTGGCCTCCAGGCCAGTCTCTCATCCTGGCCTGGTGGGAGTACTGCATATCTGCAAATCTCATGTAGGTGATGACATCAGCAGTATTTGTTGAGAATATGCTAATAACAGTGTTCTACATGCTGGTGTAAAATGCTCTCTGTAATGTCAAGCAAGAGCACATACACACACACACACACACACACACACACACACACACACACACACACACTCACACACACACAGTTGAATGCAACGAGAATAGAACCCCTACCTAAGTACAAAGACTACAGTAGTCAGTACTTTATGCAAGTACCATGGTACAAGTCTGACTTGGAGTGTCTCAGACAGCACTTTATAGCTGATGTCATCAGCAGTGTTCTGTATAGGACAATATAGTAATAGAGTCCTGCATGCTGATGTAAAATGCTCTCTGTAATTTCAAGAAAGAGCTCATGCATGCATACACACACACACACACACACACACACACACAGCTGACTGCAGTGAGAATAGAACCCCAACCTAAGTACACAGACTACATAAGTCAGTACTTTAGGCAACCACCAAGACACAAGTCTGATATTTACAAGAGTGCTGGTCATCTTATAGTAGATGACATCAGCAGGCCATGTGGGAGACAAGATGTTGGGAGGCCTGCATAGGTTCATAGCTTCATAGCAGGCTACTAGCCTAATTGCCCTAGGCTGTTTACAAGCCTAGCTGTGTAAACACACAATTACCCTTATTGAACATAGTTAGATGGTTGTTATTAGCAGAGTGATTTTGTGAGACATAGATGCCACCCCAGAGGTGACTTTACATTCATCCAACCAGTTGTCAAGGTTGCACTTGAACAGGGTCATTGAGGAGCACTGCTTCACACCCAGTGGAAGCCTATTACAGAGGAGTATCAGTCACTGGGAGATATATCTGTATCCCCAGCATGTTCTGTTTATGTCACAGGCTAGGTTGAGCACCCAGGAGCAAGTTATTTTTGTCCCATTTGATTTGCAGATGTCCAGCAGGGCAGTGTTTGAGACTGCACTGTAGGCTAGGAATAGGTCCCCTCTCAGCAGCCTTCATGACACTGAGTACAGTGACAGGTCTTTCAGTCTTTCCATGTATGTCATGTTTGGAGGCCCTAGAGTCTCCCAGTCACAAACCTCTGTGTTTCTTCTAATTGCTGCAGGTGTCTTCTGAGGTACAGACAGAAGGGAGCATTTTACTTAATTAGTGATCTGATAAGGTTAGAGTAAATCAGAGCTATGACCTCCCTTCTCTTGGATGTAATGTCCATATGTATGAGGTGCGCAATGCAGAATGTGTTTCTCACCACTATAGTAATGAAAGTGTAGATCGCTATCAACATGTGTTCCCAGGTCTCACAACACTGTGTTTGAGTTTAGAAGGGTGCTATGTATATATCATAATTAGCAGGAGTACCTCATTGCCAAAGGAGACAATGAGGCATTGTTTGCTTTAAGGGCCAGTCCATGAGTTTGGCACCAATCATTTGTCTATGTCAACCCACTTCTGTAATATGTTACCATCACTGGGAAACTCTGTGTCCAGTTAACAGTCATCTGCAAAGATGGTAAAACACATTCCATCTACTGTTGCCTGTGCTTCACAGAAGTACTTTCCAAACAGATGAGGGCCCAGCACAGATCCTTGGGGTATTCCATTGGTAAGTGGGTTGGTGTTGGAAGTGCAGTCCCCAACTTTGAGAGTGTGTGTTCTGTCAGTGAGCCAGTTGGCTATCCATATAGTACTGTATGACCTAATTCTCAGATGGAAGATCTTCACTATCAGACATGAATGGAGGTTAGTGTCAAAGGCCTTGGATAAATCAACATAGGTGGCAGGTCCTGTTATCCCTCATCCAGGAATTTGGGGTCAGTATTAAAGAAGTCCACAAGGTTCAATAAGCAAAATCTACCCTTGACAAAAATAGAATGGGTCAGGTCAAGTGTGTTGAAGGTCACGTATATCCCAGTGGCTAAGGTGCATGCTGATTCCTTCCCTAGCCTTGCAGATAAGGATTTTTAGGCTTATGTGTCAGTATTTGTAGTTCTGCATGTTACCAGATTGATGTGCAATGCATATCACACAACATTTGATATTACTTTCTGTAGTGTAGTTGACATACATATGGAAAAAGTACTGAAACACCAGGGTTGCAATGCCTGGGGGGTAGCAATGCATGGCTGTATTGTAAATATGTGACATATTGTTAGATAGGGCATTCACTTTGTAATGCTTCCACATGTAATTTCATGTCATAGACATGAAATGGACAGTAAACAGCAGTAATACATAATAATATTAATAAAATCAACACTCGAACTGGTACTAAAACAACAAAACCTCGAACCAAAAAATGGTAAAGGTACCACGGAATAAAACCAACACTCAAACTGATACCAAAACAAAAAACCTTGAACCAAAAAATGGTAAAGGTACAGTGTAGGTAGTGTAGGGGCAGCAGCAGCAGTGCTCCCAGGTTGGCTCCCAGACATGCTGGGCATTGGTGCTGCAGCCGGTGTAGACAGATCCAGTGGGGCTGGCCTACCTTGCTGTACTGTGGACAATTTAGTGCTGTGGTACCCATGGATGACCTGGACACATTTTGATGATACATAAAAATAAAAAAAAAAAAAAGAAATTAAATAAAAAATAAAATAAATTTATAAAATATAAAATGATAAATTAAAAAAATTAAAATAAAATAAAAATAAAGAAAATAAAAAAAGAGAGATAAGGGATGGGGTGGGAGAAAAAAGAGGTAAGATTAGTACCAAAATATGTGACATACAATACAGTAATACAATTGTACAACTCTATTATCTTACGTTTTACATTTAAGTCTACTTCCTAACAGATACACACTACACTACAGACTGCTGCAAGTAATCCTTGAAATGTGCATATACTGTACATGTGTGTTCCATTTATACAGATTACAGTTTACATCCGGGCATTTGTGCCACTGGTATAGAGGTTTTAATTAATGTAAACATTATTGAAGAAATAACAGTATGGTACAGTTATGAATTATGGTATTTGAACCCATAGCCTCTGACTAAAGTCTAATATTGGACTCTTACAATTAGTTTGTGCTCCATACTTGCATTTACAGTTTGGGATATGCATGCTCAATTTGATACAACTCTATAAAATACCAAAAAGCTGTATTTTTTTTTAATTCTACAATAACACTTCTCTTCTGCTGCATACATACCACTTGCTTTCCTCAGTGTCTCCAATCTAGCCCTGTGGGCCCAGACACTGAACTCCCAATCACTGGCAGCTATGGAAAAACAGAAAAGAACAGAAGACCATTATGCATACCAGTCTTGCCTATATTCAGCTTTCTAAGTCTTACAAGTGCTTAGCAATTTCTCAATAGCTCATTCTGATGAAACACATACTTGTATTTTTCGACGGCTCAGTGGTAGTGTTGTGGCCTCACAGCAAGAGGTTCTCCAGTTTGATTCTTGGTTGGGGTGCCTTCTGTGTGGAGTCTGCATGTCCTCCCTGCGTTTGTGTGGGTTTCCTCTGGCTGCTCCGATTTCCTCCCACATTACAAAGACATGCGTCTGGAGCATTCCTCCCAAGGCCTCCTCAGAAAATTGGCTTCATTCCAAGTTGGACTTTCCCGGTTAACAAATGTTAAATAAATAAGTACTCTCTTTAGTTGCTACTAGCAAACATGTGGGATTTCTCTAGTCCTAAATTCCTCCATCCAAAAGTATCCCTGTTTCTCCTCTGTAGGTCATTAAAATGATGCCTACATTGCTCTCCAGTGCACAGGATACCAGTGCCACTGGATACAGCCTGGGCTAAACTTTCCCATGCCTCAGACTTGTACTGGGAGCCAGAATAGTCCCCCTGCAGAAGCCATTGGCTGTGGTGCATTACTAGGAGTCCAATAAATATCCTGAACACCCCATCTTTGTGCCCTAAACCTAGCACCTTCCCTACTAACAGGATAAACACCAAAAAGAATGTCTTCCACATGAAACACAATACTGCCCCATGATAGGAAACACACCAGGATGAAATAAATCATATATTTATTTCTTCTACTTCTGGTACCTCAGCCTTTCACCTTCATGGAATCATGAAGCCGAAAGGCCGAGGTACCAGAAGTAGAAGAAATATATGATTTATTTCATTCAGGTGTGTTTCCTATCATGGGGCAGTATTGTGTACCTTCCATACTAACGCCAGCTATAAATATCTACCAGCAGATCTAGAGCAATTTGAAGGTTAGTCTGACACTTGGCATTAGTTTGAGGGGTGTCTACTGATGTAACCTGGAAATATATATTGGAAATTAGAAGGTAACTGTTAGGTGAGGTAGATTTGCAAACATGCACTGGGGACATAAATGTAATGACCTGACACATTTGTTTTTACCTTTCTACACTGAGAAAATTGATTTTTAGACAGTGAGATTCAAACCTGGGCATAAGGGACAAAACATTTCCCTCCACAACCTTGATTTTCCATCTTTGCCATAGAAGTGCTGATTAGACATAGTCAGGCATCATGCATAAATGCAGATTACAGTATGAGCTGTTACACATGTATGTATGTGACCTGACAAGGTTATTGGCTAGAGAGGCAGTTGTCTATGTGTCTTAGGCAAATCTGAAGGCCATGTGAGTCCAGATAGCAAAATTATACTAAGAGAAATATAGTACAGTGTACCCTCAGCCATACATCTGATAATAAATATGATAATACATAAATAAATAACACAATAATAGTGTCTCATCCCTCATACATATAATTATCAGCTCCACTATGTAAAGTGGATCCTGTAGTAGAACCCAGGACCATGTGTGTGGTAGTCCTACACTTACACCTGTTGCCATAAGAAAGTTGAAATAACACTTGTTCATTGCTATAAACTTCAATGTAACAACAGTAAAAAAAAAAGAAAGTTTGCACTGCCCTTGCTCTGCTGTTTTACAAAAACTGCTGTGAGACTACAAAAGATAAGTGCCTATTTTCAACTGTTTTCTACACTTCTGATTAACTAAAAAAAATATTTGCTGTATATCTGTTTAAACTGTGTAACATACTTTTCAACTGTCCAGATTTTCACAGAATGTCTAGATTTCTGCTTCATATTTTTGGGCTGTTCCTCATAAAATTGTTGGTATTCTGTCAAATCACAGGGATGATCTGAGGATTGACGCCACCAGATAATGACATACATTTGAGTTTCAGACTTCAAATCCTTCAGAAAATGTATGTTAACACAAATGTTTTTGCTGTAACAATCTTCTAAGTTTATAAAAACAATATTTAAAAATCTCTCTCTATTTTTGGGCCTTTGTCCCCCATTTTGTCAGGCTTTGTCCAGATTTCTTGCATTAAGAGGTTGAGAGGTATGTTGTGCAACTGTTTTTTAGGCTTAGTGAATTCAGTTCTTACCTCTGCTCAGATCTTGTATCCTCAGCCACCCCCTACTGTTGTTGCAGTCTTAAAAAGCTTGGTGGCTTTTGAGTTGCCAGCCTACTATAAATTTGATATTGGACACTTCTCCCAGTCCCATTGCATCAGCTCATTATACTGAGTACAGTGAGATTAGTTGTGAAGCTGCATCCCTTTAGCTTCTTAACCTTGAATAATCTTGTCTCCACACTATTTAAAAAAAAAAAAAATATATATATATATATATATATATATATATATATATATATATATAGGGGTCCCCTTCAGAACGTTGAACTTGTAAAAGCTCGACTTTCGTATGGCCAAGACCATATAATCGAACTTTAAAAAGTTTGAACGGTCTGAATGAAGATCTCCATACAGCACGAAATGAGAAGATTTCCCTTTTCTGCAATGTAGAGTGATCTTGGAGTTGGTATATTTAAATAGTGGGGCATGGAGCTGGTCCCCCTCCACTTGGAACTTGTAGTTTTTTTTGTTGTTTTATTTTTTTTTTTACATGTTCGAACTTTTAAATGTTCGATCATATGGTCTCAGCCATATGAAAGTTGAACATTTGAAATTTCGATGAATCTGGGCATCTTGGGGCAATATAGCAATTGCCTCATGTACACAGACAACCCTCATCTCCTACCACCCAACACTATAACCTGTGAGAGATGCACTTGTCTAGCCAAACTAGAGGTAAAGCTCTCTCCAACCAAGACTGAACTTGACAGTCAAGAGGAGAAGCTAAACACTTGCACTACACCACACTCATCACATAGTCCCACTAAATCTACACCACCAAAATCCACACATAGAAAAAACAAAAACATTCGCGGAGGCTCTCAATAATAATCTGCTCAAGCAGCAGGGACCTCCAAAGCAGAAACGCAAACAATCTCCAACCCCCAACACAACCCAAATGACACATAACCCACAGGCTCAGTGTGCCTCTCAACCACAGCCCATAAGGCAAAACAACATACCCAACACACTAGTCATAGGTGACTCTATAGTCAGGCACACTGATGTCTCACTCACTAGGCTAAATAAGGAGAAGGTTACTGTCAGGTGACAGGATCCGCTATATAACCCATGCACTCAGGTCACTTCACAACAAGTACAAATATGACTCTGTCATTTCCATGTTGGTTTGAATGACCTGAGATTTACCTCCCTGGACTACATGAAAAGAGACATGGAAGAGCTCTCCAATCTTGTAGCCCAGAGCTCTCCGATCTTCTAGCCAGGCATCCTGCCATCACCCAGAATGATACCGCAGTACAAGGACAAAATGATTGACTTCAACAATTGGCTAAGCTTCTGGTGTCATTCTAAGGGGATCCAGTATCTGTCTGCCTGGGATGACATGGTCGACAGACCACGATGCTTTGCCAGAGATGGCCTGCATCTGTCACCCCTGGGATTCTGGATACTGGCTAAGGCTCTTGCCGTCCCTATAGAGCCTTTTTTAGGCAAAGTTCAAATGACAAACTCACTACCGTAACAGGAACAGGCAAGCAAAGACTGAGGGTAATGCAACTCAATGCTAGAAGTCTAAATCTCAAAATGCACTCCCTCGAGGCACTCCTTAAAATGGAGAACATCAATATCTGTGCAGTGACTGAGACCTGGTTAAAGGCTCCAGAAAGCACCCCTGCATTACCAGGCTATAATTTATACTACACTTTTTGGTCAAATAACCTGGACCAGAACACCAAAGGCAGAGGTGTGTCCATATTCATTAAGGATATCCACACCTCCAGCTAGTTGCTCAGCATAATGCATCCAAGGTTATCCAAGTGCATATAACTCTGGGCAAAACTGCAATCTAAATTGTAGCTTGCTACAGATCCTCCACCATGCCCCAGGATTACCACTCCTCTTTTCCTGATATACTGGAAAATATTCGGGTTCAACCAAACACCCTAATAAAGGGCGATTTCAACTACCCCAACATTAACTGGGAAACTACTCATGTACCAACCCCTTCGCTCAATGCTTTCTGGAATTCATAAATTTCAGTGCCCTGGGTCAACTTATCTGTACCCCCACCAGGGGCAACAATATCCTAGACCTAGTCATTATCAACATGAGTGACAGGTATTCCACACCTGAAGTCAACTCCTCATTGGTCAGATCTGACCATAAGCTAATTACCTTAGATATCCACATCCTACCCCTACCCCCCATTAAGGAAACCACAGTAAAAATTTCTCCAGAGCCAACTTCATGCTTCTTAAGACAGAAGTGGCGAACTTCATGACATCCATGCAGATGGACAATACAGTTATGACTGCTGAATCCTACACAAAAGCACACTATAAGCACTTAAATGAGTGCATGGATCGTGCTATCCCAAACAGAACCAAGACGCTATCCTCCAAAAAAAGGAAGACAATCTGATGGTCCCCTTCCATAAACAAACTCTACAACAGAAGGAAGAAACTGTTGCAAAAGAGTAAAATCCCATGAGTGGAGGAGCTCCCTGGTCAGCCTCAGTAAGAAGCTGAGATCCCATATAAGATCATCCAAAGCTAGCTACGAAAACAAAATCACCACTGATTCTAGGAACAACCACAAAGCATTCTATAGCTATGTCAAGAATCTCAGTGGCAACACCCAGATCTGCTCTGAGTTACAACACAACGGCATGAAAATTACAGAATCAACTGATATTGCCAACATCCTGGCAGATATGTTCAGTGCTAACTTTACCCCCTTTCACCCCATAAAGGGCCCATATCTGTACAGGAAGAATGCAGAGTCCCTGTAATCACAACTATGCAGGTAAAAGCTGCACTCTCTAAAGCCAAAAACACAGCATCCATGGGACCAGATAACATCCCAGGCTGCATTTTACATGAACTTCAGAACGAACTGGCTCCTCACCTAAGCACCATGTTCAATCATAGCCTCATGTCAGGCATTGTGCCCACTGAATGGCACACAGCAACAGTTATCCCACTCCACAAAGGGGGAGCCACCACTGATCCTGGGAACTATCGCCCTATTAGCCTGATGAGCATGGTCTGTAAGGCCATGGAATGTATCATCATGGAACTCATAAACAAAGACACTGGTAACCCCCAAACTCTGGACCCCACCCAGTTCGTGTTTGTGAAAGGCAGATCATGCCTCCTGAACCTGATCGACTTCTTTGAGGTAGTCACCAAAGTCACAGACGAGGGTAAGGTGGTTCACACAGCCTATCTTGACCTTGCCAAGGCTTTTGCCACCATCCCCCATTCTGGAATTATAGCTAAACTCACTAAACCAGGTATAAATCTCTACGTCACAAGATGGGTTGCCAACTGGCTCACTGACAGAACCCACACTGCAAAAGCTGAAGACTCCAAATCTGACTTCAAACTAGTGACAAGTGGAGTACCACAGGGTCCAGTCCTGGGACCTCTCCTGTTTATCTACTTCTATGAAGTACAGGCTAACACAGAAGGCTTTTGGCTAATGAAGTTCGCAGATGACTGCAAACTAGGAGCCATAGTCAAGTCCCCAAATGATGTGGACATCCTACAGAAGAGCCTCACTAAGACAGATGCCTGGTGTCAGAGCCATGGCCTCAAGCTCAATGCCAAAAAGTGCATTGTCATCCCCTTTGGTTAAACCTCTGTACCCATGAACTTCCACATAGGCGACAGTCTACTTAACAGCGAATGTTTGATGAGACCTTGGGACCCAAGTGGACAGTAGTCTCTCCTTTGATAATCACATCGCCACAGTAGTCAGGAAATCCTTCTACATGGCACACCTCATCACAAAAGGGTTCTCATCTAGGAAAAAAAGAGGTCATTGTTCCCCTCTACTTGACACTCGGACCCATTATAGAGTACAACGCCCCTTTTGGAATGTATCTCACAAGACATCTGCAGCAGCTGGAAAGGCCACAGAAGTACTTCACAAAGAGGATTATTGGCCTCAAACAGATGCCCTACACTGACCGTCTCAAAAAATTCCAGCTTTCCTCTGTAGCATATCGCCTACTCCGAGGTGATCTCTGCCTAACAGATAAAGCTATGTCAAACCCAGAGCTGTTGGACATGCTACATCTAAAGAAATCCTAATCCCTCTGAGCTATAAGCTCTAGGGACCTAAACCTTGCCACCACAATAAACAGGACGTGCTGGAGGTATAGATTCATGTCCCAGAGACTTCCCATACTCTGGAACAAGCTACCCATCTATGTCAAGCAAAATTCCTCATTAGCACTCTTCAAGAAAAATCTTGATGAGTGGATGGGAAATAGGAAATATACCCCGGGGATCACTTCTGTGGCTCTGCTTGACAGGGGCACAGGAAAATAACTTTCTTGGGTGGCATAAGCCAGGGAACCTTGTTGGCCAGGCTTACTTAGGCCATTGGGCAGATAGCCTAGTACCTACCTAAGAAACTATAAAGTAGACCCATATATTATGCCTCTTCCTACTTCATTTTGCGGCTTGTGCTTAGGTGTTCAACTGCACTTAGTTTGCTGCATTTGTTAGTGCTTGTCAGTAGCCTTATTAAATTGATGACAGTATTCTACTGGATTGCTGCTTTATTTGAGATTTTTTTTACTGCTGTAATTGTGAGCTAATTTATGACGTTTGCACTGTTTTAAAGCAATTTATTAACTGCATTTCCTTACTGTTTAACTGTATTTCATTGCTATTTACTGCAATTCATTACTGTTTAACTGTATTTTCCATACTTTGAGTTCTGTTTTTATCTGTAAGTGGTTAATCTGTGCATTTTTATAAGTTTTACTGTGTTCTTAACCCTTGAATTGAGTAGCATAGTCAGGATACAGGTTTACTGCATCTAGAGCTGCTTTGTTTTTGGCTTCTGTGTTTCTGGCAGCCATATTGTGTTTGCCTTCTGTGTTTCTGGCAGCCATCTTGTGTTAGTAGGGACCTATCTCCTCTGCTAGTGAGAGTAGCAGGGCTGCCTCGAACTGGTCTGGCAGAAGCTGATTGGTAAAGAAAGCAGGGGCTAGCAGGATTGGCTAGATTTCCAAGTTACTAAAATCTTCTATTTTTTTTTTGGTATTTAAACCCCACATTTGAGCTGGTTTGGGCTTGTTTGCACATCATGCACCACAGCTGCACTGTTTATAGCCCTTTGTGAGGTACTCCAGCTACAAATTTTCCCTTATTAGCACTTGTGTGATCACCTAGTAGTACTACTCTTAGAATTTCCACACTTTACCTTCTTAGCTCTCTCTGCCCTCTCTTCCTCAGATTCTGACAAATATGGATGGGCAATTTCCTATGTTTTCTCCTGCCAGTCTGGTTGATATGGGCATCCTGAGACAGTGTAGCAACTGCCTCATGTACATGGACAACCCTCTACTACTATCACCTAGGAACACATTTTGTGAGAGATGCAATTGCATTAACAATCTAGAGTCTATTCTTTCTCCCTCACAAGCCAGTGTACCTGGTGCTGAGAAGGTTGTCAGCACAAACACCACACCTTGATCACCATCCACACCTACCCACATATGTGGAGGTCTCAATAAAAACATACCCAAATAAAACAGACCTCCAAGTCAAAAACACAAGCGAACTCCACTGCCCACCACACCACACATCATACATAGTCCACACACCTGTGTCTCATAGCCACTAAGGCCTAAACATAAACCCAACATATTAGTCATAGGAGACTCCATTGTGAGACAAACACATGTGCCTCTCACCAGGCTGGATAAGGAGAAAGTCACAGTTAGTTTGTCCACTATATCATGCATGCACTCAAGTCTCTCAACAACAGATACTGCTATGAGTCTGTCATAGTCCATGTTGGCATGAATGACTTGAGGCATACCTCCCTGGACTATACGAAGAGAGACATGATAGCGCTCAATAAATATGTGTCCTATGCATGTATGTCCCTAGCCTTAAGCAGCAGTCTACTGTCACCCAGAATGACGCCTCAACACAAACAGAAAATGACTGACTTTAACAATTGGCTTAGTTTCTGGTGTCATTCCAAGGGGATCCAGTACCTGACAGCCTGGGAAGACATTATTGACAAGTCACGATGCTTTGCCAGAGATGGCCTGCATCTGTCTCCCTTGGATTTCAGGCTTCTGGCAAAGGGTCTTGCCTCCCTCATAGTGCCTTTTTTAGGCAATGCCATGAGGTCAAAACTACCAACATGAAAATTTTATCAAAACACAAATTAAAGTTCATGCTGCTAAATGTTAGAAGTCTAAACATGAAACTGCAGTCATTCCAAGCATTCTTAACCCTGAAAGATGCTAACAGAAACCTGGTTTAAAGCTGCTGAGAGCACCCTAGCCATATGAGGTTACTCATCCTGTCATACATTCAGATCCCAAACCATGGGCAGCAAAGCAAAAGGAGGTGGAGTTGCAATATATATAAAAAACATACACACCTCCAAGCTGTTCAAACAGTATGACACACATTAGACACTCCAGGTGCAGTTAACCATTGACAAGACCCCTATTCAAATCATAGCTACCTACAGGCCCCCAACTTTGAATCAAAATGCCCACTCCACCTGTCTGGACCTCCTCATATCTATCAAGATTCTACCCTTTACCCTGATCCTGGGTGACTTTAACTTTCCAACCATAGATTGGAAGAACTACTCATGCCAAAACAGAAATGCCCAGAGATTCCTTGATTTTGTCACTGCAAATGCCTTGGACCAGCTGGTCAACATCCCCACAAGAGTTGAAAATATCTTGGACTTGGTATTAACCATCATGAGTAACCACTGCAGTCAAGTCACCATCTCCCTGACCCTCCTAGCTGGGGTAAAAAAAACAAACAAACAAAAAAAAAACTTCTCCAAAGCTGGTTACAACCTCCTGAGGGAAGGTATAAACAGCTTCACAGCCCCCACCCCCTCCATAAAACTGGCACGCATGTCCAAACCTACACCAAAGTACTATACAAGCATTTATATAGCTGCATGGAATAAGGAATACCCGACAGGACAAAATCATCTTCCACAAGGAAGAGTAAATCTGTCTGGTGGACTTCTGCAATAAATAAACTCTATAATAAAAGAACAAAAAAATTCTGTCCTGGACCAAGAAGGAGCAGGTGCCTAATTGGAAGCAATCTCTCCTTAGTCTGAACAAGCAAATATGAGCACTAGTGAAATCCTCTGAAACAAACTTCAGATCCAAACTGGCCACATCTACTAAAGACAATCATAAGGTCTTCTTCACATATGTCCACAATCGGAAAGGAAGCACTCAGATCTACTCAGAACTGCTAGTCAAAGACACGACATACACAAATGCTGTAGATGTAGCCAACCTGCTGGCAGACAGGTTCAGTGAAAACTTCACCCCTGTGTCCCCCATCATTAAATCAGGACATCCCCAGCACCTGCCCCCCTCCCCTTATCTCTAGGGAGCAATTTATCAGCGCCATCTTAAGGGTACAAAATATAGCCTCCATGAGGCCCAATAACATTACAGGCTGCATCCTACATGAACTCATGCAGAAACTTGCAGCACCATTAAGCACCCTATTCAACCAAAGCCTGAGTACCAGCTTCATCCCAGCTGAGTGGAGGACAGCTACTGTCATCCCTTTCTAAAAGGTGCAGCATTCACTGATCCAGGAAACTGCAGACCCATCAGCCTAACTAGCCTGATCTGCAAGGTCATGGAGTGGATTACCATGGACCTCATTAACAAGGACACTGGAAACTTCCAAACATTCGATCCCACATAGTTTGTTTTCAAAAAGGGGAAGTCACGCCTGTTAAATTTGGTTGACTTCTTTGAGACAGTCACCAAAGCCATGGACAAGGGGAAGATGGTGCACACTGCCTACCTTGACCTGGCTAAAGCCTTCGATACTATTCCCCACTCAGGTATAATAAATAAACTGTCTCAACTAGGCATCAATCCATATGTTACCAGATGGGTAGCAAACTGGCTTACTGATAGAACCCACCTAGTGAAAATAGGGGAAGCCACCTCAAGCAGTAGACCCATAATGAGCAGTGTACCACAGGGATCAGTCTTGGGGCCTTTGTTGTTTGGCATATACTTTACTGAGATGCAGGCCAAAACCAGTGGGCTATGGCTGACTAAGTTTGCAGATGACTGCAAGCTGTGCACTGTCATCAATTCCCCTAGTGATGTGGACATCCTCCAAGAGGGTCTCACCCAAACAAATGACTGGTGCCAGAAACATGGCCTCAAACTGAATGCCAAAAAATGCATCATTATCCCCTTTAGGGAGAGTGATGTTCCCCCCCAAAATCACACTAATATGAAGGTCTTAAGCACGCAATCAGTCATGAGGGACTTTGGCACCCAGGTCGATAACAAACTGAGTTTAGACCACCATATTGTCTACATTGTACGAAAAACTTTTGACATGGCCCACCTCATAAGTAAGGGTATCTCATCCAGGGACAAGGAGGTTATAATATCCCTGTATTCTTCCCTTATAAAACCCATTATTGAGTATAGTACCCCTTTCAGAATGGACCTCACAAAGCACATGCAGCAGCTAGAGAAACCACAGAGTTTCCTCACCAGGAGAATCCGGGGCCTCAAACATCTACCATACACAGGCTAAAGTGCCTGTCCCTCTACTCAGTCTCATACAGACTCTTCAAAGGTGACCTCTTTCTAGCATACAATGCAATCTCAGACCCCGGCTTGATGGGACTGCTGCATATCTACAAGTCAAGCTCCATTTGAGTAACCTGCATGTGCAACCTCAATCTGGTCTGTGACATCAATAGGACTTGGTGGGACAGATTTGTGTCCCAGAGACTCCCCTTCTGTGGAATAGACTCACTCTCCACATCAAGCAGAGTACCTCATTAACCCTTTTTAGTGCAATCTGGATAACTGGATGGGGAACAAAAAATACACCCCTGAGATTCCACGTGTCCCTGCTGGACAGGGGCATCAGGTGCTAACTTGTTGGAGCATGGGCTAAATTCTTGTCTAGGCTTGTAAGGGCCTCAGGGCCAATTGCATAGTAACTTCCTATGATCCCATTTACTAAAACCCAGGACCATCTTTACTCCAGCCCTGCACTTAAATCTGCTGCCACATGACTAGTTACATGACATTCCCATATTTACTAATCATTCTTAAGGTCTCTCTGTTAACCACTGCACAACACCACTTAGTGGGTTTGCACGGTGCCCAACAGATTTAATTGAATGTATCCATTTTTATTTTTGTCTATCTGGGGTCATGTCTACTTCCTAGGTGGTCCAGTTGTTCAGCTTGCACACTGCTGTACTTCATGAAAATGAAATACGCACAGCCAAACCTGCCATTTATTTCCTCCATTGCCGTCATTGCACTAAGCACTACATTGTGCAAACACTGGCCAAAAAAATAATTAAAAATTACAGATAAAAAAAGAAATTTGCAAATAAATGCAGGGGAGGCTATATTTTAATGAACAGACTCTGTGAATTGTGTGCTGCTTACTTGCATTTCCAACCTTGATAATAGTACATCTAACACTTTGTAAGTCTAACTTGACACACCCACTGGATGTAGGGCAGTCTGCATTGCTTTACCTTCTCTCAACCTGTAATCATTAAAGCAAACACTGAGGGAGTGCCTGCACTATGTTTACATCTAATACATGGAGCCAAGTATTTGGGATTCAGCAGTTCTAATGACTTCACACCTCATTTGCATTTTCACTGTGCTGACAGCCCTGAATCTACACCAGAAGGCAATCATGTAGCTAGGGAAACTGAAGGTGAGCAGAATTGTTTATGTGCTGAACACAGAAGAGAGGCTATTACTTTGGGATATATCTGCACAGAAGATTATTGATTTGGAGAAGGTTTGCCTGCATTTTGTAAGCTACATACTGCATATGCTGTCATGTAATTATGAACAATCTGTTTAATTTTATATATGTGTATTATATATATATATATATATATATATATATATATATATATATATATATATATATATATATATAAATAAAAGAAACAAGCACCACCAGGGGATAACTGCCAAAATGTAAGTCATTAAGTAGAATCCAAATAGATTGGCAGCACACAGCAGAACAAAGCAGGCACCAAGTATAAAATTCTTCACAGCACTTTAATAGAGATAAAAGGTGAGCACTTTCACAAATAAAATTTGTTTCATCAGACCTTACATAACAACATACATCACTTCCTTTTATACCACTTAACATTCAAATAAACCAATCAAAGCCACAACATTATTTAAGAAGACAGAACTAGTGAAGCACAATAAAAAGACAGAAATACATTTTTCCTGCGTCCTCTATCCCTAATGTAGTGGCTTTGATTGGCTTATTTAAATGTTAAGTGGTATAAAAGGAAGTGATGTATGTTGTGATGATGAAGCAAATTTTATTTGTGAAAGCATTCACCTTTTATCTCTATTAAAGTGCTGTGAAGAATTTTATACTTCATGCCTGCTTTGTTCTGCTGTGTACTGCCATACTATTTGGATTTTATATATATATATATATATATATATATATATATATATATATTGATTAGCACATGCTTTTACACTTTTATCTGTATGCATTAGTTAGAAGTGTACAGATGGCATGGGCAAGTTTGTCAGGGCATTTCACAGGTGTATATGATTGACAATACCTTCACATGGAATATTCTGTGTTAAATCTATAGACATGTTTCAGTAACAGGTAATTTGAGAGAACCTTTAGCATTTCAAAAATGCTTTGTTAGCCAAATGTGTCACTTGCCTGGTCATTTAGGGGAGGCGGAGCAAAGCTGGATTTCTGTTATGGCGCAAACAAGGATATGTTGCTATTGTTACTCTCATTATTTTGCATCCAGCCTATATATTTAAGTCAAATATGTTTCTGCTGTCACATACTAAGGCCAGTTCTGTACAAATCTCCCAGCTTTTACTTGCTTACAGAACCAAGTAATGAAATACAAGGATATGACATTCATTCATATTATTACGCAATGCACTCTAGGGTCAAGACTTACCTTGTGAATGCAGAAATTGCCACAGTTTTAGTTCAGGGCAGACTCTGTTTGATGCAAGTAGTACACAGCCAATACATGGGAGGGTAAAGGTTGTAAGAGTTGCCTGTCATCAATGTTAGTGTATGTATGTGCATAGGAGTAAGGGTTTAGGCCCCTAGGTGAAGAGTATGTTATGTGTTGTCTCTTAGCCAGTTCAAGGTCATATTAAGCATGCCTATACCCACAGCAGCTGGAGATTTCCCCCTCTGACTCCTCATCTGCCTGTGGCTGGGATGACCTTGGCACTGGTGGTGGGATGTTGTTCCTTCCCCTTGCTGATCCTACTGAAGCTGTTTTCTCAGAATTATGTTGTGTAGCATAGCACATATTGTGAATATTTTAACACATGTCCATGGATTCTACTGCTGGTCTCCCCCAGATGTATATAGGCACTGGAACCGTGACTTCAACAGCCTAAAAACATGCTTTATGATGTTTCTGGTTTGAGTGTGTGCCTCATTATGGCATTCTTCAGTGGCTGTGTGCGCATTTCTGATGGGTGTCATCAGCCATGGTTCCAGTGCAAAATACGTATGCCCCAGTAAATGACCCTCTGGGATACCCCCTGGTGAACATCTCATACAGTTGGGAGGTGTGCCAGATATGTGAGTCATAGTAATTGCCAGGGTTGCCAGCATACACATTCAAGATGATTCCCTTGGCATTACACATGACTTGGCAGTTAATAGAGTGGTAGACCTTTCCGTTTATGTAGAGCCTACCCTGATCCCAGGGTCGTCCCTTAATTTCTATATGTGTAAAATATATTTCACCCAGTACTTCAGGGTAGTATGCTACACAGTAGAACTTCTGCAGATTTCTGGCTCTCTCCTCAGGAGTACAGGGAAAATATATGTTGTCACTGGCATGTTGGAGCATAGCATTCAAGAATTGATGGAGGATCTTGGATGCTGATGTCTGTGATGCACCCAGCATGTCCTGTGTTGGTCTCTGAAAGGTACCTGTAGCTAAGTGTCTGAGAGCTACACATATGTTTGTATCCACTGGGATGTGTTCCCCTCAGCTGGTTCTGGCTCTTAGTTGAGGATGACAGAGGTTGCAGAGTTCCTGTAGTGTGCCCCTATCCACCCTGTAGCGCTCTACAATTTCTACATCATGTAGGTTGTGAAAAGTTAAACAGGGCCTGAAAAATCTTCTCCTTCTTGGCCTATGTCTACTAGCAGCAGCAGCAGCATAGGTTTCAGTCTGTTGCACATACAAATGAATTAAAGCATCAGCAGCCCCTAACATTCTTTCTGTATAGACTCCTTTCCATGTCTGTATTCCAACAGGTTTTGGAATTTGCAGGGAAAACCAGATCCGAATCTACACAGTTGCTTTATAGCTTGTTGAATAGCTCCACCATGTTGGATTGGTTAATTAGCATGTAATCCAGCTGCTTATACTGTAATTAGCATGCCATGATGTTTACCTTGTTTGTGAAGTGCACACAGTAGAAAAGGGCCATGTAGGCTTTATTGAATTTGGCTGAATATCTACTCCTCTGGCATTTGGATATTAACTTATGAACTACTCTGTCATTTGTGTATAGGTAATGTTTTGCCATAGCATTAGTTTGAATGTCTCCACATATGTCTAAATAATATTCAGAAATCCTTTTTTTAGCAGTTGTTTATCTTGCCTACATTAAAAAACAGCAGAACACTAAGCACAGATAGCTAGACAGACAACATTCTTAGTTGTATTACTGCATGGTTGGCAAAGGTGTATATTTTTAGTACCTGGATGTTGATATTCTATACCTGCAATTATCATTTTACATAAATGATAATTATATAGCAAGGAAACGTTAAGTACCTTTGTGACCAGTTTGTAATGATTTAGTAGCAATAAAATCCTTATAGCACATTTTTGCTTCAGATTATGTCCTCACTTGTTTATGAACTGCAGGCCATCACTTATTACCAGCATCTGCTGAGTTGTATAATTGATCATTCTTCTTAATAATGCTTCTAACTTGCTCTGATCTCTGTTATATGGCTTTACATATCTAACACCTAAATTTGTATTTTCCTGCTGTGAGCTTACTATGTTTTCCAAGGAAACAGAAAAACAAAAGTCTTGTACTTTCAGTTATATCTTGTATAACTCTTTATTTAAACATAATATTTCTTTTATTTATTATCCCATTCTAAAACTACTACACATTATATCTATCTATATTAGAAATTCATTATTGAAGTTCTTCACCTACTGGCTTTAGGAAACTGCCCTGTTATTAATAACATTAAAGGTTCTAAAAGAATGTATAATTTTTGTGTAATATTTCTTTACTAAATTATTTTCTGTGGGTTGTAGTATTAAACTCATTTACATGAGATCTTAACATCTAAATATTCTCAATGAATAATATAATTTATTTAAAGTTTAAAAAGGCTGTTGTAGCTTTAATTGACTAACAAACTGTTGTAATTAATTTACTTTGCCTGGCCAAACAAGAAAGACATCATCTGCAAACTACTTATAAAATGAAAGATGCTTGCTAAAAAGCACATCTTCACTAAAAACATATTCATCCTTCTCTGATGAAGGTTTTAAATTAGCATAAGTACTAGTGACACAGGTATCCACTGCCACTCTGCTGAGAATTAAAAGTGTTATTAAAAGCAAAAACATTAAGCAACAGTGTATTAAGTAATAAAAATCTTAAATTTCCCCAGAACTCACATCACAATGAGTGACACAGATGTTCACTAATAGCTTGTATTCCATAATTATATGGTATTACAATAAAAAGTGACATATCATCAAATGGAACAAGAATCAACCCATCTTTGTTTTTATTCTGTTGTTGCAAAGATAAAGTTTTAAGAAAATAGCTTGTATCCTTGATATAACTTTAAACTTGAGTCTAAAAAGTGATAATAGACATGGATGAGTTCAGTCACCCAAACATTACGAGAAACAGTGAGTCACATATATAGATGTTAATTGTTTTTTATGAAAATTAAGAAGTTCACATAGAACTGAAACCTATAATTACATAGATCAAGAGAGTTAATACATTTAGGATGTTGAATGCTCTGAATGTCAAACGCAATAAGGTTGATTGATGCAGGAACTACGAAACCTATAATACAGACAGCACACATAAAATAAATACATGTGTTATGCAGGGGAGCAAGCCCCCACACACCCACTGCAACTTATACATACCAACTATGAGATCTTGTTACAATGGGGAAAGAGCAAAAAAAAAAAAAAATCCAACCCCATTATAAATCAGAGTGTAAAGTGTGTGTGCGTGCTTGTATCTTTAAGAGGCTATACGTGCACATATATAACCCACACAAGTGCACAAATTGCCATTTTGTAGAAGCAGCTAGGGAGTAAGCATGCATGATCTTAGTCATTAATTGTATATAAGTTAAATTAGAGTCAATAGTCAAGAGTAGCAATGTATTTGTATTAATAAAGCTGCTTGAACAGAACCCATGAAGACTCATTTATTTTTGTCCTAACATGAAAGCGACACCAGCTATACTGCGATCTGGTCAATAAGTTGACTTTCTGTATTTTGATATTCTGGCATCCACCTTTTTGCATTCAATAGACAGTTTGACATTCTGAATGTATCCCCAAGAGTGATATAATTTTCTATATCTCATATAAATACTTTTTACTTTAAAAAATGTGTTTTTCCTCTTAACACATTATTTTATGAAATGTATCCAAAAAAGAATTGAAGTAGTCAGGCCTATACACCAGCACAATTGCATTTTCCATGGTAGTTTAATAATTACATTAGTTTTTCTCTAAATTTCTAGGTGCTGCTTGGTCATCATAAAAAAGACTACCGTATTTTTTGCAGCTTCATTAGAAAATAGAGCATAAATCTGCTGTTGGCATACATTGTAAAACTTAGCAACCAATGGCTGGCTCAAAGGGACAAAAGTACTAGTTGAGACTGTGGTACACAGAACAATTACAAAATAAAGCTTTCAGGCTGAGATTTCTACCAAAAAGTCTTAATATAGTTAATCAGCAAGATCTCTTTTCTCTGCTGGTACAAATGCATTTTATTCAAAAACTTGTACATTTTGTGGGTTTTACTATGTTGTATAACACAGTGAGGTAGTTTAAAACTCCCTTTCCCCATTGTATCAACATCTATAAAGTCCATATCAGCTCCCTTCAAGATTTCATACTGAAACGTTCATGCAGCAACAAGTTGTTCAGCTACAAAATGCACATTAGTAGTTCATAGGTGTTTAATAGGCTAATGACCACAAGGGCCTTTATAAGCCTAGCCATGCATTTCAAATCTCTGAGAAGTTCTGATAACCTTGATAAGTGTAAGCATTTGCCTGGGAGATGAACCATTTACAGGTTACCTGTGTCCATTAGAGACATAGGTACCAAACCAGGGACGAATTTCCGGTTTCCCATCCAATTGTCCAAGTTGCACTTGAACTGGGATAGGGAGGAACTCTGCTTCACATTGATGGGGAGCCTGTTCCATAGAGAGAGTAGTCTCTGGGATACATAGCTATCTCTCCAGCAGGTCCTATTTATATCACAGGCAAGGTTTAAGTCTTTAGAACGGGTAATTCTGGTGCTGCTTGTTTTGTGGATATGCAGGAGGTCCATCAGAGTAGGATTTGACAATGCCCTGTATGCCAGGCATAGATCTCCCCCCTCAAAAGCCTCTAGGAGACAAAATACATGGATAGGGCTTTGAGGCAGTCTGCATATGACATATTACTTAGGCCCTGTATTCTTTTAGTAAGGAACTTCTGTGGACATTCCAGTTGTCGGATATGCCTGGTTAGGTACAAAGCACAAGGGGCATTGTACTCAATGATATGTCTGATGAATGCCTAATATAATGGAACAATGACTTCCTTGGACTCAGATGCCATACCTTTGTTTATAAGTTGCGCAACACAGAATGATATCCTCACCACTGTAGACACGTGATGATCAAAGGCTAGATTACTATCCGTGTGTCCCCAATTCCCTGACTACTTGGTGTGTGTTGTCGATATGATAGTTACCAGGGATGGATGACTTCCCAAAGGATACTATTGTGCACTTCTTGGCATTTATTTTTTGTCCATGGCTCTTACACAAGTTGTTTGTCTGTGTCAGACCCTCCTGGAGAACATTTGTGTCAGTGTGAGATTCAGTGACAGCTCCTAATTTGCAACCATCTGCAGATTTAGTCAGCTAAAGACCACTGGCATTGGCCTTGACTTCTGAGAAGTAAATGCCAAAAAGGAGTGGTGCAAGAACTGGACCTTGAAGGACTCCACTTGTGACTGACCTCTTTGTAGAGATGGACTCACCAATTCTAACTTTCTGGGTCATGTCAGCCATTTGGCTATCCACCGGGTGACAATATGGGTTTGTACCTAACCTCTTGAGTTTGTCAACCATGCACGAGTGTGGTATTGTGTTGACTGGCTGCCTGCTAGTGGGGGCTGGTTCTTTTGTGCTTTTTTTTTTTTTTAAAGTTGTCTAAGGTTGTATCTTCTGGTATTTAAGCCCTTACTTTCAAAGGATTTCTGTCTATACACACTGAGCAGAGTGGAGGAGGGGCACTGACTACAACTCTGGTCTGAGATAAGTATCCTTTTTTTGGCTTATTTGTACTGGTTATTGCTTCTAGCAATTTATATATAGCATTTTTTATTGCATGCTGCATACTCTGTACTGTATTTTATTGCTATTAACTAATCTGCACGGGTAACTGATTTGTTTGCAGTTAAACGCATTCTGTAGAGTCTCATTGCTCCTTTATCTGTTTAAAAACTTTCATTTTGTGGCTCACTGCTGTCTAGGGTTACCACCTGTCCCACTTTGAGAGGGACAGTCCCTCTTTGGGCAGTTGTGTCCTGCAAAAAAAATTGTAAAAATGGCAAATGTCCTGAGATTTTAGGGTAAAATTATTTCCTATATTTTATATAATAGTTACATAAAACAGTTATTCTGTATCTGATCCACATACAAGTTAGAAGAAACAGAATAAGCAGCTAAAATGCTACAAGAATAAGCTTTTATTTAGGCAAAAAAGGGAAGTTCTGTCCTTTGTACTGGCCGTGTGTATGTTTTGGCCTGCAAAATCTGACGTTTGTACCAAAAATGTCACACTATGGGCATTTGAGAAGGTGGCAACCCTACTGCTGTCATAAAGACTTCTGCAGTATTTACTGTCTAAAAGAGTGTAGGCTAATAGCTTTAGTATTGGTCCCCACCCTCCCTCCCTGTTGGTGTCTTGTTGTTATACTTGGTGGCTTTGCAGTTGCCCACCCCTACTGTAAATTTGATCTGGGACACTCCTTCCAGTCTAGTGTCATTAGCTTATTCTACCTAATACAGAGAGAACATCTGAAAAGGCCTTCTGTTCCTCCTTTCTCCCTTTCTTAAAAAAAAAAAAAAAATTGCCTGAATCTCCTTGTGTTCTATCTGGGCTTCTCAAACATTTTGGAAATATAGAGTATATTTTAGTGCATTTATTAAAACTGTATTTGCCTTAATATTGCTACAGCTCAAGTGCTCTAGTTTGCACTGCATCTGAATTGTTTGTGTGTTCATAGGTTCATAGATTAGTACTAAGCTAACTGCCCTTGCGAGCCATTTTAAGCCTAGCCAATTATCCCTTGTGAAACCCAAACGCTGCACCTTGTGTTTGTAAGCAAACACCTTAACCATTAGGCCACCCTCCCAACCCTTTGTGTTTTAGCTGCTTTTCTGTATATATAGACTTCTCTGTATATGTAGACTAGCTACTTATTCTAATGTATTACTGCCTTTTAAATCGTTTTTCAGTTGTGCACTTGCCTTGCTTCATTGAAAAAGTTTTAAATTGCTAATTTTGTAGAGTTTTAATTGCATTTACTGTTTAGGACTACATACACAAGTGCGTTAGCCTTTTCTGTGTTTATTTACTGTATTATTGCATTGTTCAGCCGGTTTTAACCAAAAAAATACCATCTTGTTTGTTTGTTTCCCACCTTTCCTAGCTAGTATAGTCCAGATCCCAGGATTTGCTTGTCTCAGGACTTTATTTTCTGTGTTCAGAGCTATCCGGACCTTGCTGTGGTAGAGGGAAGTCCTACTGCTTACCAGTGGGAGTGGTGAGCATTGTACTGCCTATCTAACACTAGAGGAGTGGTTTCCAGCTCTGAAATTGTAATTTTATTAGCCTTTTTGGGCTGATTTCTATCCCTTTCAACTCTCTGGCTTAAGAATGCATGTGTTTGTGCATTTTTTGCATCGTGCAGCACTACGGTTAAACTATCCCAGGTGCCAGAAAGTCTGCTCTTCAAATTTTCCCTTAGAACTAGCTGGTTTCTCAGTAGTAGCACTAAAATCTGAACCCCTGTGACTAGCACTTGCTCTAGAACCTGCTGGAAAGCACTAGGAAGCCTGAAATTGATACAAGCACTCAACTCTCCTTGTTAATACAGAGAAATTAATCGTAGGCACTAAACAGCGTATAATTGCAAAGTACCTTGCAAAAGTAAGGGAAAACAGCTCTGTACTTTACAAAAAAGCACCTAAGGGCCAGTGATTTCGCCTGTCTACCTGGTGAATCTGGGCATACTGGGGCAATGCAGCAACTGCCTCATGTACACAGACAACCCTCTCCTCCTACCACCCAACATTACAACCTGCAAAAGATGCACTTACATAGCCAAACTGGAAGCAAAGCTCTCTCCAGCCAAGATTGTGCTAGACAGTCAAGAGAAGAAGGTTAACAACTGCACTATACCTCAAGAAACACATAGCCCTTCAAAACCCACAACATAAACCTCCACACATAGCAACACTAAACCCACATATGCGAAGGCCCTTAACATTAACCTGCTCAAGCCATAAGGACTTCCAAAGCTGAAATGTAAACAAACACCAGTGTGCCACCCAACAGCAGCCCCTAAGGCAAGACAATGTACCCAACACTTTAGTCATAGGTGACTTTATAATCAGGCACACTGATGTCCCACTCACCAGGCTGAACAAGGAGAAAATGACAGTCAGCTGCCTGTCGGGTGCCAGGATCCACCAGATAATGCATGCACTCAAGTCACTCCACAAGTATAAATACAACTCTTGTCATTGTCCATGGTGGAGTGAATGACTTAAGACGTACCTCCCTGGACTACATGAAAAGAGACATGGAAGAGCTCTCGGATCATGTGGCCCAGGCAGGTATGACCCTAGCCCTGAGTAGTATCCTGCCTTCACCCAGAATGATACCACAGTACAAGGACAAAATGATTGACTTCAACAATTGGCTAAGCTTCTGGTGTCATTCAAAGGGGATCCAGTATCTGTCTGCCTGGGAAGACATGATCGACAAACCACGATGCTTTGCCAGAGATGGTCTGCACCTGTCACCCCTGGGATTCAGGTTACTGGCTAAAGCTCTTGCCACCCTTATAGTGCCTTTTTTAGGCAAGGTTCAAAGGACAAAACCACCACCATAACAGATACAAGTATGCAAAATCTGAAGGTAATGCTACTCAATGCTAGAAGTCTAAACCTCAAAATACACTCTCTCGAGGCACTCCTAAAAATGGAGAACATTGATATCTGTGCAGTAACTGAGACCTGGTTCAAGGCTCCAGTGAGCACCCCTGCAATACCATGCTACAACTCTTACCATGCTTTTCAGCCACCAAACCAAGACCGAAACACTAAAGGTGGAGGAGTGTCCATATTCACCAAAGATATTCCCACCTCCAGGCTAGTTGCCCAACACAATGCATCTGAAATTCTCCAGGAGCAATTAACACTAGGTAAGACTGCATCCAAATTGTAGCTTGCTACAGCTCCCCCACCATGCCCCAAGATTCTCAGTACACCTTTCTAAACATACTGGAAAATATTAAGATACAACCAAACAGATCTAGGACTATTGAACGAAAGTTCAATAGTCCAAATCCACAATAACCGAACACACTTTAATGAAAGCTCTTTCACCAAAAAAGTACTTTCGTTAAAGTGCGTTCGAAAAAACCCCAAAAAAACAATAAATCTTCTTTTATGCAGGGGGGCAAGCCCCCTTGCACCCCCCACACCCCACTACTTTTATATTCTCACTCCGAGGTCGCACTACAGTGGGAATAACCGCATCGTAGTGCAACTGGCACAACCAGTATACTTAACCGAAAGTGCTGCTTCGGTGAACAGCACTTTTGGCTATGTATGTTTGGTGATTTCTGCTTCGGCAGAAAGTGCTGTCGCGGATCTGTACAGATCCCAACCAAACACCCTAATACTGGGTAATTTCAACTACCCTGCCATTAACTGGGAAAACTACTCGGGTACCAACACCTTTTCCCAATGGTTCTTGGAATTCATAAATTCCAACCCCCTGGATCAACTAATCCATTGTCCCACCAGGGGATCCAATATCCTAAACCTGGTCATTACCAACATGGGAGATAGATGCTCCACACTAGTGGTCACCGCCTCATTGGTCAGGTCTGACTATAAGCAAATCACCCTTGACATCCACATCCCACCCCCACCCCCCAGTAAGGAAACCTCCGTAAAAAACTTTTCCAAAGCCAACCTCATACTACTCAAGTCAGAAGTGACAAACTTCATGGCACCTATGTAGACGGGATCTGAAAGTTCCACTGCTGATTCCTACACTAAGGCACTGTGCGAGCACATCCACTCGTGCATGAATTGTGCCATCCCAAATAGAATCAAGATGCTCTCCTCCAAAAAAAGGAAGCCAATCTGGTGGTCTCCTGCCATAAACAAACTATACAACAAAAGGAAGAAACTGTTGCAGAAAAGAGGGAAATCCCAGGATGCAAAAAACTCCCTTACCAGCCTCAGTAAGAAGATGAGATCCCTCATAAAATCCTCAAAAGCTAGTTACAAAAAATAAAACAGCAAAGATTCCAAAGACAACCACAAGGCATTCTATAGTTATGTCAAGAATCTAAATGGCAATGCTCAGTTCTGCTCTGAGCTACAACAGAATGGCATTAAATATACTGATCCCAAGGATATTGCCAATATCCTGGCAGATCGATTTAGTGCCAACTTCACCCCCCCCACCCCCTATAGGGCCCATCTCAATACCAAAAGATTGCCAAATTCCGGTAATCACGGCCACACAGGTAGAAACCGCACTCTCCAAAGCTAAGAATACAGCATCCATGGGACCAGATGACATCCCGGGCTGTGTACTATATGAAATACAAAATGAACTGGCACCTCACCTAAGTGTCATGTTTAATCATAGCCTCACCTCAGGCTTTGTGCCCACTGAGTGGCGCACAGCTACAGTTATTCCACTCCACAAGGGGGGATCCACCTTGGACTCCGGGAACTACAGTCCCATCAGTCTGACGAGCCTGATCTGCAAGGGCATGGAGCTCATTATCATGGAACTTATAAACAGAGACAGTGGCGACCTTCAAACACTGGACCCCACCCAGTTTGTGTTCGAGAAGGGCTGATCTTGTCTCCTGAACCTGATTGATTTCTTTGAATCAGTCTCCAAAGCTGTGAACAAGGGTAAGGTGGTCCACACAGCCTATCTGGACCTCACCAAAGCCTTCGACACCATCCCCCACTCTGTAATAATAGATAAACTTACTAAGCTGGGCATAAATCCCTATGTCACTCAATGGGTTGCCAACTGGCTTATGGACAGAACCCACACTGTAAAAGTAGCAGACTCCAAATCCAGCTCCAGACAAGTGACAAGTGGAATACCTCAGGGTTCAGTCCTGGGACCACTCTTGTTTGGCATCTACTTCTCTGAAGTACAGGCCAACACTAAGGGACTCTGTCTAACAAAGTTTGCAGATGACTGCAAACTGGGAGCCATTATTGAATCCCCAAATGATGTGGATATTTTACAAAAGGGCCTTACAGAAACAGATGCTTGGTGCCAGAGCCATGGGTTCAAGCTTAATGCCAAGAAATGTACAGTTATCCCCTTTGGAAAAAAAAAACATGTACCCATGAATTACCACATAGGTGGGAGTACACTAAACACCAAAAGTGTGATGAGAGACTTAGAGACACAGGTGGACAGTGGTCTCACCTTCGATAACCACATTGCCACAACAGTCAGGAAATCCTTCTATGTGGCACACCTCATCACTAAGGGTTTTTCATCCAGAAAAAATGAGGTCATTGTCCCACTGTACACATCCCTCATTAGACACATTATACACCGTTTGGTATGTAACTCAGAAAACATCTGCAACAGCTGGAAAGGCCGCAGAAATACCTCACTAAAAGAATCACAGGCCTAAAGCAGATGCCATATGCTGACCGTCTAAAAAAACTCCAGCTATACTCTGTGGCAGATGTCCTTCAAGGATGCATCTGCAGTCCTTACATATGGGTTGTCCTGCCTCAGACAGCCCTTCAGTCGGCCGGATTCCAAAGTCTGGGTCCGGCATCGGCTGATGTCGCCCCTTTCCCGACGTCAGAGCGCCTGGGATATAAAAGCGTCAGCCGACGCCATCTTCCTCAGTCTTTCTTGCCGCGCGGTGCCCAAAGCAGAAGAAGTTCGCAAGTGACGGTCGGCCAGCTCCTGTGATTTCAGCTAACCGAAGACTTCAAAAAGCTAAGTACCCCGTTGGGGACTCTTTCTTGCCTCAGCCGATGTCAGATCAAACGGTTAAAGTTAATAATTGTTTAACTTGTGGGAAACAAATACCTCATAAGGATTTCCACTCTTACTGCCTACCCTGCCTAGGCCCAGACCACGACGTCTCAGCCTGTGCAGCCTGTGCTTCTTTCAATAGATGCACTCTTAGGCATCGGGCGGAGTTTGCAGAGGAATTTTTTTGGGAAAAATACTGTTACAACATGCCGTTGGAACTTCCGACACCTCATTTACCCAAAAAACAGAAGGACAAGGACTGACACACGCGGACCGTGGTTTCGGCCGAAACCACGCCTAGGCCTACCGCGAGTGTCTCGGTCTCTGCTGAAACCGAATCCTCGGTGCTTCCGACCGACAAAACCGCACAACCGACAACCTCGGCCCCGGAGGCCACCTCTGAGTCGGTCATAGAATTTCCTTCTGAAACTGGTGCTCTGGAAATATCCGACACCATTTCTCTGGATAAGACTACTCCAGCACGTGGGGCAGCCAGGCCTCCTGCATCCATGTCTATAAAGGCATTTACACATGCTAAAGCTGCTAAGCAGCCAAAATCTCTCCCTCCCAAGGCTATTCCTCAGGGATCCACTACCGGTTCACAGATTTTAAGTTTAGCTGAGGACCTTATTTCCCTAATTAGGGGCTCTCAGCCACGTCCAGACAGGGGCTCTCAACCTCCTCAAGACAAAAGGCCCAGGGTTGAGCAGCCAGATCCCCAGTCTTCTGATGAGGCCTCAGATGACTCTGCCCTATCAGACTACCAGGAGGAGGCCTTTACGGCCTACGAGGATTCTGATGCAGAGGAATCTATTCCCTCGGCCTCCCCTCCTGAGGAGTTGTCCTTTGGGGAGACCCTTCACTCCATGAGAGAGCATTTCAAATGGCAGGGCCAGGAATTCTCTGACTCCAGGAAGAGATTAAGGACTTTTTTGCATTTACCTCAGCATAGACCTTTGACTATTCCTCCTGTTTTAAATGTCATTGATGATGTGTACTCTTGAGTCTAGTATTTCCCCTGACTCCCTTCCTCTGGCTCCTGTCAAACCCGACAGGTACTACAGGGTCCCGGACTCACATCATTTCCTTTACAAGGGCCACCCTGCTGACCCAGAAACTATTTCCCAGGGCCCTAAAGGGGTTGCAACCACCACTGCTAAGAACCCACTTCCTTCTGAAAGGGAGTCCAGGGCTTTAGAGAGATGGGGTAAAAAGGTGTATACTTCTTCCACTCTTTCTATGAGGGCATTAAATTGTCAATTCCATATGATACAGTACCGAGAGTATTTGTTAGATGAATTGCATAAAAAACTATCTTCACCTGAACCCCTAGATCGCAAGGCACTTCAGGATCTGGTACATAACTCCCAGCAGGTTAGCAACCATTTCTTGCAGTGTGGTTATGATGCATTGGAAGCTTCATGTAGGTCAGCTATGACAGGTGCAGTCATACGTAGACATGCTTGGTTGAAGGAACAAACACTGCCAGATCATGTTAAAGCAAAGCTTCTGGATGCTCCGCTGGAAAAGCAAAAGTTATTTGGCTCCACGGCTCAAGAGGTCTTAAAGAAATTTGAGGAAAAGGCTAAATCAGTACAAACAGTCAAAGATTTCCTACAGGTCCAACCACCAAGATTCAGCAGAAATTGGCCTTCTAAGAATTGGTCCTTTCCGGACACAGACAGATTTCAAAGGGGCAGAAACAGGCGTGACAGAGGTAGAGGGCAAGCTTGAGGCTCCTACAGAGGACGTCAATGGCAGCCTCCTAACCAGAGAGGTACTGCAGGACCTACAACTACTACACAAGGACCATCTCAATGACTTGACTATGACCCCGCCAACCAGGGCTCAATTGGAAGCACCTTTGGGCGGAAAGCTATCTTTATTCTCAAAAAATTGGCACAGCATTACAAGGGACAAATGGATACTGCAAATAATAGACAAAGGATACAGATTCCATTTTCATACATTACCAAAATGACAAGGCATGCCAAACCTGCCACCAAACCAAAGGGCAGAGGCTTTCAAACAAATTTCCAAACTACTTCAAATGAAAGCAATAGAAAGGGTTCCACTCACAGAACAAGGCCAAGGATTTTATTCCAGACTATTCCTTGTTCCAAGAAAAGAAACGCAATGGAGGCCTATTCTGGACTTGTCCGCACTGAATACTTACCTCATCGTGCCAAAATTCAAAATGCTGACCTTACAGCAACTCCTTCCCATGCTGGGCAAGGGGTCCTGGCTGGTAACTCTAGACCTCAAGGAGGCATACCTGCATGTCCCTATCAAAGTTGCAGAAGACACCTCAGATTTCTTGCAGGTTCAGAGCATTATCAATTCTCAGCATTGCCATTTGGCTTATCTACTGCGCCCAGAGTATTCACGAAATGCCTGGCATCAGTAATTGCACATTGCAGACTTCAGGGGATTCAAATTTACCCATACCTGGACAACTGCCTCATACAAGCGGACAGCCAGCAAACACTGGTAAAACACTTAAACTATGCCATCCGACTACTACAGGCCTTGGGATGCACAGTCAACATTCAGAAATCAAGACTTGTTCCATCCCAACGAATAATTTTCCTGGGTGCAAAACTGGATACAAACACCCAGATGGCTTTTCTCACAGAAGAAAAACAAGCACAACTACTGGATTATTTCAGAAATCTGACAACACAAACCCAGCTAACTGCAAGGAAAATCCTGCAGGCCCTGGGATTCATGGCATCTTGCATTCTTCTGATTCCACAAGCAAGGCTGCATATGAGGAAACTACAATGGTACCTAAGGAGTCTATGGTCTCAGCACAGTCACAGTCTAGAAACTTTGATCCCCCTCATTCCATGCCTTCAGAAGGAATTCCTGTGGTGGGCAAAAGCAAGCCAGTCAAACATGGGCCTGCCTTTCAGCAAGTCACATATCAGCCAAACCATTACAACGGATGCCTCAGACCATGGATGGGGAGCGCACATGGAGGGCAGATGCATTCAAGGACAATGTACACAAAAAGAATTGCATCTGCACATCAACCAAAAGGAAATGCTGGCAGTGATACATTTCATCGAGGCCTTCAAGCTCTTCCTGCACCAAGGTCACCTGTTAATAAAGACAGACAATACCACAGTTATGTGGTACATAAACAAGCAAGGAGGTACCCATTCATACCTCTTTGCAGGCTGGCAATGAATCTGTGGGAACTTTCCCTAAAACTCAATATAGAGCTACAATCCCAGTTCGTACCAGGAAAAGACATTGTACTGGCGGACAGCCTGAGCAGAAACATCATGGATCCACACGAATGGATGTTGCACCCAGATATCTTTCTCCAGATAACACAATCATGGGGAATGCCGGACATAGATCTGTTTGCCTCCCACCACAACCATCAACTGAGGAAATTCTGCACAAGGACATACCATCCTCAAGCATGGAAAGTGGACGCCCTCTCCTTCAGCTGGAATACTCTAACAGCATATGCATTCTCACCACTTCCATTAATGACCAAGGTCTTACTGAAGATCAGGACAGAGCAACCAAAAGTAATTCTGATAGCCCCGGACTGGCCAAGACAACACTGGTACCCACTGTTAAGGAGCATGTCACGCACGAAACCTTGGCCTCTACCACAATGGCCACTTCTTCTGACACAGCACAATTACAAGACTCTGCACTCCAGTCTAAAAACCTTACAGCTGACAGCCTGGAGAATACCTTGACTCTTCGCCAGGATAAACTATCCAAGAGGGTACAAGATATCATCATGGAAGCCCGGCGGCCTTCCACAAGAAAAGCATATTCAGCAAAATGGAAAAGATTTCGTACCTGGAACACCGCAAAGGGTCAAGATCCGACAATCATGAGCATTCCACATATTCTGGAATACTTGGCTGAAATGCTCCATAATGGCCTTTCTTATTCCTCCATAAAGATTCATGCTTCAGCAATTTCAGCAGAGTACAACACTGATCCACCTGTATTCTCTCATCCTCTGCTAAGGCAGTTTCTAAGAGGGATAAAAAACATCAACCCTCCAAGGAAACCACCAGTGCCTACATGGGACCTTAACTTCATGTTGGAAAAATTAACTCTTCCTCCCTTTGAACCAGCAGCATCTTCAGAACTACAATTCCTGTCTTGGAAGACTGCCTTCCTTCTGGCCATAACCTCAGCAAGAAGAGTATCAGGCCCTCATGGCAGTACAGCCATTTCTCATTTTTCATCAGGACAGAGTCTCTTTGAGAACCAATCCTTCATTCATGCCAAAGGTGGTATCCAGGGTTTCACTGAACCAAGCTATTCACCTGCCTACCTTCTTTCCAAATCCACAAAATAAAGGAGAGAAACTTCTGCATACTTTGGACATCCACAGACAGTTGCGCTACTACTTGGACAGAACTAAGACTTACAGAAAAACGGACCAACTCTTTGTAGCATATGCTGCTGGTGTACAAGGAAAAGCAATTTCCAAACAGACAATTTCAAAATGGATAGGAAATTGCATTCGGTTCTGTTACTCCTTTCATGGAAAAGCTGTGCCAGCTAACATTAGGCCTCATTCCACCAGAGCAACAGCCACCTCCACAGCCTTCTTAAGAGGGGTGGCTACAAAGGACATTTTAGAAGCTGCTACATGGAGCTCCATGCATACATTTTCCAAGCATTACAACTTGCCCTTATATTCCAGATCCAGAGCAGGCTTTGCTACTGCAGTCCTGCAGGGCATGTTAGCTACACCATCCTTTTCTTAGGTCCTACCTCCCCCAGCTTGGGTATGGTATTCTACCCATATGTAAGGACCGCAGATGCATCCTTGAAGGACAAAGTACAGTTTTGTACCTACCATAAATGTAGATGTCCGATAGGTATGCATCTGCAGTCAGGTTTTCCCTCCCTCCTACCCTTCTGTGGTATTTTTTGGGTACCTAACTCTCTTTTTAGCTAGCTGGGGTTATCTTTTATGGTGTATTTGTTTTTTATTGCTGTACATGTTTGGAATTTTTTCATCTCTCCAAATTTAGCCTTACTTAGAGGGCAACTGGCATCTGGGGCAAGAAAAACTGAGGAAGATGGCGTCGGCTGATGCTTTTATATCCCAGGCACTCTGACGTCGGGAAAGGGGCGACATCAGCCGACGCCGGACCCAGACTTTGGAATCCGGCCGACCGAAGGGCTGCCTGAGGCAGGACAACCCATATGTAAGGACTGCAGATGCATACCTATCGGACATCTACATTTATGGTAGGTACAAAACTGTACTTTTGTCTACTCAGAGGCGATCTCTGCTTAACATACAAGGCCATGTCAAACCCTGAGCTGTCGGACATGCTCCACTTAAAGAAATCTCAATCCCTCAGACCCACACTCTCCAGGGATCTAAATCTTGTCATCACAATGAACAAAACATGCTGGAGGGATAGGTTTTGCTGACCCAGAGACTCTCCATACTCTGGAATAGACTGCCCATATATGTCAAGCAGAGCACCTCCTGGGCCCTCTTTAAAAGGAACTTTGATGATTGGATGGGAGATAGGAAATTCACCCCCGGGGATCATGTCAGTCGCCCTGCTAGATGGGGGTCCATGGAAGTAAATATTGTGGGAAGAAATATCCAGGGAATTGTTATGGCTAGGCTTGTATAGGCCCTAGGGCTGATAGCCTAGTACCAACCTATGAACCTATAAATGTCTTGGCCACGTCAAGGTAGGTAGTGTGAACGATTTTGCCCTCGTTCATTGCTTTGGTGACCTACTCAAATAAGTCCACCAAGTTGAGTAGGCATGATTTACCCTTGATTTATTTTATTTATTTATTTTTATTTAACACTTCTTTTACGAGGATAAATCCAACTGGACAACAGGTGTCCATTTTCAGTGGAGTCCTGGGGAGAAAAGCTCCAAGAAAGTAACAGTGTGAATACACAAATTAGATAACAAGAAAGCTAGCATACAAGGTAAAAAACAGTTAAATGCAAAACAATCATATAGTACAGTCAGGAGGATACATATCTACAATAACAGTACAATCTGTGTAAATAAGATACTCAGGAGTAGGTCGATATTTACAATATTTACAAGAAGTACATTGCAGGTGACAGTATGTTGTACACATTGGAGGCTTCAGCAGGTAGTCTGCCTACAGGGCAATGAGGATTCAGGGGGGTATAGCTAGCTGGGGTTATCTTTTATGGTGTATTTGTTTTCTATTGCTGTACATGTTTGGAATTTTTTCATCTCTCCAAATTTAGCCTTACTTAGAAGGCAACTGGCATCTGGGGCAAGAAAAACTGAGGAAGATGGCGTCGGCTGACGCTTTTATATCCCAGGCGCTCTGACGTCGGGAAAGGGGCGACATCAGCCGACGCCGGACCCAGACTTTGGAATCCGGCCGACCGAAGGGCTGCCTGAGGCAGGACAACCCATATTTAAGGACTGCAGATGCATACCTATCGGACATCTACATTTATGGTAGGTACAAAACTGTACTTTTGTCTACTCAGAGGCGATCTCTGCTTAACATACAAGGCCATGTCAAACCCTGAGCTGTCGGACATGCTCCACTTAAAGAAATCGCAATCCCTCAGACCCACACTCTCCAGGGATCTAAACCTTGTCATCACAATGAACAAAACATGCTGGAGGGATAGGTTCCTGACCCAGAGACTCTCCATACTCTGGAATAGACTGCCCATATATGTCAAGCAGAGCACCTCCTTGGCCCTCTTTAAAAGGAACTTTGATGATTGGATGGGAGATAGGAAATTCACCCCTGGGGATCATGTCAGTCGCCCTGCTAGATGGGGGTCCAGGGAAGTAAATATTGTGGGAAGAAATATCCAGGGAATTGTTATGGCTAGGCTTGTATAGGCCCTAGGGCCGATAGCCTAGTACCAGCCTATGAACCTATAAATGTCTTGGCCACGTCAAGGTAGGTAGTGTGAACGATTTTGCCCTCGTTCATTGCTTTGGTGACCTACTCAAATAAGTCCACCAAGTTGAGTAGGCATGATTTACCCTTGATTTATTTTATTTTATTTATTTATTTTTATTTAACACTTCTTTTACGAGGATAAATCCAACTGGACAACAGGTGTCCATTTTCAGTGGAGTCCTGGGGAGAAAAGCTCCAAGAAAGTAACAGTGTGAATACACAAATTAGATAACAAGAAAGCTAGCATACAAGGTAAAAAACAGTTAAATGCAAAACAATCATATAGTACAGTCAGGAGGATACATATCTACAATAACAGTACAATCTGTGTAAATAAGATACTCAGGAGGAGGTCGATATTTACAATATTTACAAGAGGTACATTGCAGGTGACAGTATGTTGTACACATTGGAGGCTTCAGCAGGTAGTCTGCCTACAGGGCAATGAGGATTCAGGGGGGTCTCTGCAGTTACAGAGAGGGTTAGCAAAGAAGTGTGATCTTAGGAGGCCTTTGAATGTGATTTTGTAGCCTGAGTTCAGGTAGGAGGGTGTTCCATACTTTTGCAACCTCATGGGGGAATAGGGCTTCGCCAGAGTTGTTCTTACATGGATTGACTTCAGTCAGGGATTTGTTACTTTATCGCAGTTCCCTTGATGAAACTAAACTGGGTTGGGTCCAGTGTCTGGAGGTTTACTATATCTCTGTTGATCATCTCCATGATAATACTTTCCATGGCTTTACATATAAGACTAGTGAGACTTATGGGTCTGTACTTTCCAGGGTCTGTAGGTGGTCCACCTTTGTGCAGAGGGATGACTGTTGCCTTTCTCCATTCATAAGGCGCAAAGCCTGTTTGGTGGCTACAGTTAAATAGGAATTTCAGAAGCCCTGATAGGTCATGTTTCATGCTATTTAAAAGGCATCCTGGGATATTGTCTGGGCCCATTGATGCAGTGTTCTTGGTCTTAGAGAAAGCATTAAGGACCTTTTCCCTAGTAATAGTAGGGGGAGTTATATTTGATGATATTTCCTGAGGGAAGGTTGAGGGGGAGAGAGAAGTAAAGTTGGAGTTGAATTTACCAGCCAGGAGCTTTGCTATATCTTCTGGCTCAGTATAGGTGGCTCCATTTACAATGAGCTCTGCACACAATTGTGCATTGCCTTTGAGGTTGCAGACATAGCTAAAGAATGCTTTATGGTTGTTCTTGGCCTCGGAGGCCAAACTTACCTCAAAATTGGCTTTGGTAGACTATTTGTCCTCTGAGTTGATTGTTTAGTTTGATGAGAGTGCTTTTATCCTGCTGAGTGCTGCACCTCCTATTTTTTGCCATGATTTTCTTCTTCCTGTTATACAGCCAATTGATTTTGTAATTCTACCAGGGTGGCATGTTTTTTGAGTTAATTCTGTACTTATTCATGGTGGGTACAGCTGCCTCTCTGCAGCTATTAGCATGTTGTACAGGGTTTCTGTGAACAGTTTGGCAGAGGCAGAAGTGTTCTCAGGGTTTATGGGGACTTGAAATGTTGCCAGATTCTCACTTAATAGCAGGAGGTTAGCCTTAGAATGGTTCCTGAATAGTCCAGGTTTTATGTTTACTTCAAAGGAGTAGTATTGTATCATTTAGGATTTTAGTGTAACCCATTAATGAATTTGTCACCACCACCACCTTTAAAAGCTTAACCACAGCTTTTCAGTCACAAGGTACAAATGAAAAAAATGCCATGAAAGAGACTTGAGTTTTACTTTTGATGTATTGATATTTTGTGCACATATATTGCAAACTTTGCTTTCATCTTCATTCCTTCCTGTGCAGAGGTCAAATATTAACCAGTGGGAAATATGTAGAATGATAGACCACTACATCAAAAGTCATTTGAAGCACAAAATCTGGTACCTGTATGAGGCCATATGTCAGTTTTCCTTTATATGTTTGTAATGAGAGAGAAATTCTAACAGTACACTCATCTACAAAATCCACCTGACCACCACACTTTGAAGAAGCATTTGTCAGTACATGAACTTTACGCCTTGCCCTATATAAAGTAACAGAAATGTTGCCTTGTGTGGTGATTTTTATTCTAGTTTAAATTATTGCATCCATATCCTGGATACTAGCTGATGTTTGGCTACTGAGACAAAGCATAGCTCCTCCGATGTAAACTGTATATGATGGCCAATTATGGCATAATGCTTAAGATATTTGCCTTACAGACACAAGGTACAATTAACTGACTAAACTTAAAATGGCCCATGAAGGCAGTTAGCCTAGTACTAACCTATGAACCTGTAAAACACTACATTGGTACTCCTGTACAAGGCCATCAATAAGCTTCACTACAACAGGAACTCTGTTGTGAAAGTATGATAAGATACTTGGGTACAAACCAGAGTTTAGGTTTCTATTTTACCCTCAAGAACTTTTCAGTACATGGATTTTAAGCCTCACTCTATATACATACGTAAATACATTTTACATATATATAGATGTATAGTAAAAGAAATGTTGTCTTATGTGGGAAAGCATTTTATTTTAATAGTTCCTTCTGGATATAATGCAATAATGACCTGTTCTGAATATAAGCAGCATTCCTCCACCCCACACAGAAGTTGTATACTCACAAATAATGGAAAAAAAGATTATACTGCAACTTGACCGCCTAGCACTTTTTAATGGTCAGGTAGGGCTATGGGTGGTAATCATCATTACAGAGGTTATATACCTCTGAAACATTTTTATATTTTGTAAGGGCAGCACAGTGGTGCAGTTGATAGCATTGTTGCCTCAGAGCAAGAGGTAACCTAGTTCAATTCTCAGCTGGGCTGTCTTCTGTGTGAAGTCTGATGTCCTCCTTGTGTTTGCGTGGGTTTCCTCCCATATTCCAAAGACATGCAGTAGGTGGATTGAACATTCTAAATTGGCCATAGGTGTGAGTGTGTGGTGTGGATGAATGGCCACAGCAGGGCTAGCCACCTGGGTGTGTAAACCTTGGTTCTAGTTGATTGTCACTGTGGTAGTTACACCCCAACCCCATGTATAAAAATGGGAAAAAGGGAGTTGGATGGATGAATTTTTATATTTTGTAGTAATACATATTTATTTGGGAAAACAAAATTGGGTGTTCAATTATAAACTGTAGTTAAGATGCGCTGTTAGGTGTACAGCTAACAGAAACACTGTATGTTGAATTTGAATAACAAGTCACAATACTCAACATTTTTTTTTCATACTGTAATGACATTTCAAGTGCTGGGAAGTCCTGTGACATACAGGGACAACATCCTGACCATGATGCAGGTGACCCAAGTTTGAACTGCAGCTTGGGCATCTGTAGGAGCTGGAAGGGGGGATTTGAGTGATTGGCTCATCAATGAATCAATGAAGCTCACCCATCCTGGAGAGGAGGGAGGTGATCCTGTCTTAGCATATGGGCAACACCTGGTAGGAGCACAAGGTCTTCACCCCATGGTGCTCAAGCTTAGTGAGCCTGTAGTAAGATGTGGGAGTCATGTAGTAAGCAGACAGGAATTCAGATTACAGTCATGCTTCCCCTCAGAGGCAACATATAGTAGAATTCATTAAAGCCACCATCACAGTAGGAGAGGGGTGCTCCATCAAGGAGAATCTAGGCCTACTGACATGACCAACAAGCTGGTCTACTCCCTGCCACCCAATTCTCATTTCAGAAAAGATTGGCTGATTGGGGATGCCTTGGCAGAAGCAAATAGGTCATAAGGTTCTCACCTCCCTCAGGTGTTTCCACCTTGTGATAACACAGAATGAATGGGCCAATTGGATGCAAATAGTTGCGGCATCAACCTTGGTCCTGCAGATAAATGGGAAAGTAAGAAAAGTTGCCGCAAAAAAAAAAAAAAAACTCAGGTTCAAAGAAGTAATGGTTTTAGTTAGAATAAAACATGTTATTTATTTATTTTATTTCATTTCACATTTGTTTACTGGGAAAGTCTGACTGGACACATCCTTTTTCAGTGGAGGCCCAGGGAGAAAAGCTCCACATTGAACATCTAAAACAGAATATATCAGTAGTATACATATGACAAAGAAATTAAGATATTAGCTTAGACTCAGTTTGGACAAGAAGCTATACATAAAGGCTAATTAATAGATTACTAAGTTTTGATAGTAGATGGCAAGTTTTAACCAAATCAATAAGAATCAAAAGATTAAACAATAAGTAGATAGACATTATATCATTATACATTTCTGTGTAAATAAATAGAGACACCAATATGACATTACACAATTTCTAAATATAGTTTACAAAGAAATTGAAATATCTAGTCTTAATATGCCATCAGCTCTACAGTGGTATAGTACTGTGTAATGTTAGTATGCAAACAGGCATAGGTAATAGAATAGACAGAGGGAGATGGTTTTGTCAGTAAGTGAAGCAAAGGTAGTAGCATAGTCAGAAGGAGAGGTTAGTCTGGAGCAGAGCAAGGACAGAGCCATTTGTTGAATAAGTGGGTCTTTAGCATTGTTTTATTCTGGGCTAGTGATGTAACAGGTGTAATGTTTTTGGTAGTGCATTCCATATTTTTCCTACACAATTTGAAAAGAGGGAGTATCCTGCTTGATTTCTGGTTGTATTGACTTTTATGTGGTGTTTGCTAATGGAGTGTAGGGTTCTGTTAGTGGAATGTGGTTGAAGTAATATTTGTATGGCAGGTGTTTTCTCAGGTTCATAGAGGATTTTATGGTCCATGGTTAACTGGTTATAGTGAAGGAGGTGGGGATTGCTAGCTATGTGAGTTGCTTGAGTGTTACACAGTGGTGAGCTCTAGCTGGTAAGTTTGTAGCATATTTGCAAATTTTGTTTAACAGGATTCAGGTTTTGCTGACTCTGATATTTTTGGATTTGTGAGTATGAGAGCTGCTACAGCAGTGTGGAGATTGAGATTGGGCAATGGTAGCTTTAGTATTTTTAATGAAGTAGTGTTTGTTCCTATACAATGTTCCAAGTTTTGGTGTACTTTTTTACTCTGAGAAATGTGAATACCAAAATTTATGTTGCAATCGGTTTCAACTCCTAAAAGTTTGGTATGTGGCGATGGGGTGATGGTTTTGTTTAGTGATACAATGTTGAATGTGTTAGTGGGTGAGGCTGATTAAGAGGGTTGGAAAATCATAAGTTTATTTTTGGGGGGTTTAAAATTAGTTGAGAGTCTGTAAGCCAGGTCTAAACTGCCAGAAAGGATTGTTGTGTTAAATTTTGAAGTTGAATTGAGGAACCAGTATATATCACCGTAGAATCATCTGCATACTGGATGAGAGAAGCTTGTGGGGTGGAAGTGTGGAGGTTATTTGTAAATGTTGTAAATAGTAGTGGGCTTAAGACTGAGCCTTCAGGGACACCTAGAGTCACTGGCAGAAGGGATGACAAAGTTGGTTGCCAAGAAACTGCTTGCTGGCATCCAGTAAGGTAATCCTGGATCCAGCCAAGGGTAGAGTGGCAAAAGTTTAGTTTGGAGAGAACATTTAGCAGTTTACTATGAGAAACCATATCAAAGGCTTTTGATTGGACAAGGAAGATAAAGGATACATAATTACGGTTGTTCCTGTGGTAGTTGACAGTATTGGTGAATGACAGAGTGGATGATATACCATGAACTGATTTTATGAATTATGCATTTGGCTCCTTTGAGGAGAAGGATGCACATGCTTGTTGTGAAGGACTTCTGCACTAGAAACTATGAAATTATAAAATAATATGAAAGCCAATCCATGTATTGTGTCTTCATTGTCTAAAATGCACTACTAACTTCAGCTCCTTTTACACACAATTACTGTCCCAGTGAAATTAAGCCCGTCCAAGAGAAAACACCACATCTCAATGTGAAGTCACAAGTAATATGGTTCATCTTACTGCTTTCAAACAAATGCACTACCCCATAAGCCTTATCAATGATCACTTAGTTATCATGTTATTTCTCTTTGCTTTTAAATACTGTTTCCACCCAAAAGATAGATAGATAGGTAGCCACTTTCTGTGTACTTTAAAGCTATATTCCAACTAGCTGATCTCAGATAGACACACCCTGAGTGAGACATATAACCAATCACTCACTAGGGATCATATCAGTTGTGTGATGTTTGTGATGAAAGTGAGACATTATGGCCATAATAATGTATTTCAAAACAAAGCAGATCCAAACCAAGAACAAAGTAATATAACCAGGCTTTATCAAGATGAACCATCATTAAAAATTCAGTGCTTAAATTTTGACAGCATTGAAAAGCAACTTTTTAAGTCTCTAACATAACCTGGTGGTTTGCTAGTTTTAATGGCTAATTAGCATATTTTATTAATTGGAGTTCTAGTCACATGATTTGGACTAGAAGCTATTTAAGCACTGAATTTTTAATGATGGTTCATCTTGATAAAGCCTGGTATGACTCCAGGCGAAAGCGCTTGATGTAATATTCTACTTTTTATTTTTTTGTTCTTTATTAAAGTCAATTTTGATTCAAGACATGTTGGACTGTTCCATTCCTTTCAATCCTTTGGATATTTTATATAATAATGTATTTCAACTTGTTGCTGAAATTCACTACCATCTCCTTCTACATATGTGTGTGTGTGTGTGTATATATATATATATATATATATATATATATATATATATATATATAGATCACATTCATTTCGTCGACAGTTCATTTCACTGACACTCAACTCAGTAGGCCCAATTCACTGAAACTTCAATTCACTGACACTTCATTTTGTCGACAATGATATAGCCTGTTCCCCACTGTAGAGCGACCCTGGAGTTAGAATATATAGTAAGGGCGGTGGGGGGGTGAAGCCCCCCACATACTGGGGTTCTATTATGGTTTTTTGGTAATAGTTATTCATTGCACTTGTAAGAATGCATCTGTATACTGTTAAATGTTTATGATATGTGGGAGGGCTTCGCCCCCACAACCCCCTTACTATATATTCTAACTCCAGGGTCACTCTACAGTGGGGAATAAGCCATATATCATTGTCGATGAAATGAGTGTGGGTAATATATACAACTACTACTACCCACAAAATTATCTGGTTGTCAGTTACTGTAAAAAAAAAGTTAATAAAAACACCCATCTCCTAAAACTGGAGCATCTGCTGCTCTGAGCAAATGATCTTAAGTGCTTTACTTGCAGAGCAATAAGTAACATATTGGCTATCCATATCTTATGTAACTAGGATGGAAGTAAAAAGTCATGCCAATGAGCAATATGACATTTCATTTCTAGGTTTATTTTCTGCTCATTTTCATTAGAAACTTTGTGGTAATTACTTCACAAGTATAAATACTGTAGTAGTGAAAGAATTACCCCACAGGTGTCCTGGATGTATATATCTACCTATATATTTTTTGAACGGTTTTATACTGATTTGATATGCTAAAATGGGATTATCTAGGACATGTTGTTTGGGCCCTTCCCCATAACCTGTTAATGGGTTAATCCTCTTCTTTACTTCTTTCTTTTGACAGGGTGGGATGTCTGGTAGGAAAAGAGATGGAAGCCTGGGAGGTTTAAAAAAGTTTATTGTAGATACTCAATGATATTTTTCCTACCTGTCTGTCTTTCGTGATCCTCATTCAAGCTGACAGGTGAACAGAGTGAAAACCCTATTCCCATATGAAAGCTCTATGGCAAGGCGGAGCTGTCTACTTTTGGGCTAAGCATGATTTCCTTGTGAATGTCAAGGACTATTTCTTCTAGTCAAGAGACTTAGCTGGAATTTACAATGGAACAGCACTTGTGCAAGTGATCACAGGGACCATAAGATACCTTAGCCATATACATCTTTAGGTAGAGAAGCTCAAAAGTCCAGGTAGACACATGTAAAGGCTGTTGCCACCATTTACGAGCATTTAAAAGTGCTCACCTACCAAATCAAGCTGGGCCATACATGGCAACTGCAGTGTAAATTTGCATCTACCCATCCAATCATTAAGACTAGCCTTAAAGGTGAACAAAGTAGTACTTTGCTTGACCTGTGGTGGTAACTTACTACATAGGCTAGGAACATACTTCTCAACCATACCAAATTCCTTGGAATTTCCTGTTTTTTGAGGCAAAAAGAATGGGGTGCAACAAATTCTCAAGTGGCACCTTCAAATCCCAATTTTATTTTTTCTTTATTTACAATTCTTTGTTAACGCTGACATCATCGTGCATCGTATCCCGCAAAATGTACATGACAGTTATACTTCAATTAAACAGGTACATCCACATAAATGACCGCTATAAGATTACAGTTAATGTCAGTAGATGGAGAGTTCTCTTTTCAATCTAAAGTCAAATGGATACTATTAGCACCATTCTGCTTCAGTTATAAATTACCACAAAAGGCAAAGGCTAGCAACAGGCTCTCCAGGATCACAGATAGTGACTGCACCATGCTGCTAGAAGCCAGCCCAATGTGTATTATAGGACTAACTTCTTGATCTCATTGCAACCAGCAGCTAGCAAAGCACTCGTACAGATATCTCCACATACAGTACAGTACATTAAGCACAGTAGTGGTGCAGGCTGCAGAGGCCTAAAAGCAGTTTTCACACATTTCACTGTTACCTTCCCCTTATGAGGTTTCCAGTAAGTCACCAAGCTGACAACCTGGTCCACAAAAGGAAAGACAACAGGCATGACAAGATCAGTCCAAACATATACCCGGTGCTTTGCTGGAGCAAGTCACGGCATAAAGAAAAGATATAAATATTTCACTACAAACATCTCCCCACCAAGACTGTTAGAGGATCCACTTCAACACATGTTCTGAACATGGTTAATTTGTAAGTTATTTGCTTGGAAAACACACTGTGGACTGTAGTAGTCAGTCACATTTGGCCTCCCGGAGACTCCCAAGACTGCTAATTTATTAACTCACTTTAATATCTTGCATGCCTTCTTCCCTTTTTTTTTTTTTTTTTTTTTTTCACAAAAAAAAAAAAGTTTCCAAACATACTATACAGCAAAGTTGGCTCAGCATCAAAATAAAAAATAAAATAATTTGTCAGAGAACGTCCGCTCGACTTAGTTGCTAGCTCTTTTGCAGCCCCTGAATCTGTCATGGGGAAAGAGTCAATAATTTAGGAAGTATAATAATGGAGAAATATACCAATGAAAAGCTAGAAAGGTGGGAAAAACAAACTTATGCTACAGCAGCACTTTGATTAATAACTGTGCATGATGCAATCTCTTTGACAACTAAGCGACATCTAAAAAAAAATCTACATACTGGCTGTCACTTAATTAACTGAGAAAAAGAGCATTATAAACTGATCATCACTGACAGATCTCACTCATTATTTGCCTTGGGGACCAACTCCTTTGATCCCCCCCCCCCCCCGCATCTGACAGCTCAAGGGACAAAGACACCATAGAAGTACTTGCCATATAACTGGTGGATAAAAAAGGAATGACTGCCCTTCTCCTTTCCTGTTGGGTGGTGTGAATTGCTTGTCAGTCTCACAATAATACAGTTTTGACCAGTGGCATGGGGGGGGGGGGTCGAGAGGTCCCCGAGTGGCACTTTTGGGAGTTGTAATAGTTTTAATTATAAAAAAAAGGTTTTAATGGGCATTCTTCTTTAAGAATGGTCCCACAGCATCACATCCTGTTCTTCCGGTCCAGTCGCCCGCATCATGTCTGTGTGACATCTGCCCACATAATTTTAAAATACAGTACAGGGGAGTTCTTACTGTTCACCAGTTCATGAAGTAAAGTTTTCTTAGTGTGAGCTGATCATTTTTTGCTGTTCGCCAAGTAAGGGGAGTTTGCTGCTTAGTAATTCATGTATGCCGATCATAGTTTGCTGCTGTCGCTCATTTCATTTTGCTTTTGCTGCTTCTCATTGTTCACCAAGTAATTGGTGTGTGTGTGGGGTGTGTGAGTTTGCTGCTTAGTAATTGGTGTGTGTGGGGGTGTGTGAGTTTGGTGCTTAGTTACTGGTGTGGGGGGTGTGAGTTTGCTACTTCGTAATTGTGTGTGGGGTGTGTGAGTTTGCTGCTTAGTAACTGGTGTGTGTGTTTGGGGGGTGAGTTTGGTGCTTAGTAGTTGGTGTGTGTGTGTGTGTGTGTGTGTGTGTGTGTGTGTGTGTGTGTGTGTGTGTGTGTGTGTGCTGCTTAGTAATTGGTATGTGTGACTTTGCTGCTTAGTAATTGGTGCATGTGTGGGGGGTGAGTTTGCTGTTTAGTAACTGATGTGTGTGTGTGTGTGGGGTGAGTTTTCTGCTTAGTAATTGGTGTGTGTGTGTGTGTGTGCGTGTGTGTACTGCTTAGTAATTGGTGTGTGTTGCTTAATAATTGTATGTGTGTGTGTGTGCTGCTTAGTAATTGGTGTGTGTGTGAAATGCTCCAGTTAGGTAAACCTGGTGTTTAGTGTTACTCAGGCTCAAACCTTGTACCTTAGGTAAAAGGAACAAGAGCTTGAATTCTCTACCCATACTACCACTTGTGATGCAAGGAGTTGAGTCCATAGCTCTCAACTGTCCATATTTTCAAAGGATGTCTGGAATGTTTGGCTTATAACCTTTGGTCTGTTCCTAACACTTAAAATCTGTGATTTTCTGGTAAGTCAGTGAGAACTGAATTCACTAAATAATGATAGCCATTTAAGTTTCAGTCTTCCTATCTTTCAGGAAACGCATGGTAACACAAAACATTCTATTCTGGCAACTTTCTAAGATTATACGAGTAATGTTTAAAATGTGTCCCTGGTTTTGGTCCTTTGTCTCCCCCCCCCCCCAATATAACATTTGGCTTTTCCAGATTTCCTGTGCTGCAAAGTTATAGCTAAGTGTCAAGTGGATTTTACATGGAACTGAGAACTTCAGGGGAAGAGAAGTTTAGTGCTGCTTATGTTAAATCTGCATTGTTAGTGGCACAACAAGTAGTATATTTTCTTTTGATGCAGAAAGCTGTGGGTTCTACTCCCACTGTATGTAGATAGATTGCTGATACTGTATTGTGTTCTACTTTAAAGGGTGTGGATGCTGCTGTCCTGAGAATGTCCTCCTTTGGAGAAGATACGTAGCAAATATGAATCTGTTATCAGTTGGCTATCCATTCCCTATTGCAATATTACTAGCTTACCACTTTTTTAATGTAACATGGGCAGTTTATTCTTCAAGGGCAACAGGCACTTTATTTGTAGATGAAACAATGAAATATAAAGTTGTTTGCTAGCAGCAACCTCTTCATTAGTGACAGATCTCTCTAGTGTAGAATTATTTTGATATCTTTTACTTCTGCAGAGATTGTGCTTATTTACTGATACTGGTGGATTGTAATGATAGAAGTTTGAGTAGACTTTTATTATGGAAATGTTCTGAATTGGGCAGTTTTATCATTATTGGTGCATACATTTTGTTTCATTGCTTACTGGAAAAATGTTCAAAACAATAAATTTAAAACATGCTGTAACAAGTGTGTTGTAGTATACAAGGAATATAATACAATCAGGAAGGTGAATCAAAGAACACATGTATGTTTGCGTGGTCCTAAATATGTGTGCAAGGGGCCTATGATATGAAAACAGCCCAAAGGCAAACTTTATCCGCCACTGGCCAGATGCATTTTCTTTGAATGTGGGCTTCAATGCTGTTTCAATGAATATGAATTTCAAGGGCAGACAAGTTTTAATGCAAAGTCTGTTTTCATTGTGAGACTGGATTGCTTTGTTTAGCAGATGTCTATCAGTGTTTGTGCTATAACATTTAAAATAAAATGAAATTCAAATAATCATTGTAGAAGTAAAGCATAAAGCGGTATGCACATTAGTGTTTATGATAAAGGGGAAGAAATAGCCAAGTAATGGGACACTGGAATGGCTGCCGGGGGGAGGTGGCTGTGTATGGGGGCCCATTGACCATGATTTTGTGAGGGAGGAGGGGTGGCAAACTCAAAGATAGCCCTGGGTGGCACTAACTCTAGCTGTGCCACTGATTTTGACTTCTGTAATAATAATGGAAGGTGCTGAAATTTAACAGTTGTGATAGGGGTAGGGGAGCGGATTAATCAGAGAATTTAGTCTTTTCATTGTTGGGTTAATATACTCAGCAGCTGTCAAAATGAGTGTAGCATCAAGGGTCTCAACCCTTGTGATTTATAGCAATAGGATTTTGGCCACGGATTTTAGCTTGCTCCTTTTTGGATTTACTATGGGTAAATAGCTAATTAAAAGTAAGCCCAGCGATCCCAAATAACTAACTGTATAGGGTCTAGTATGTAAAAACTTCCTATTGTGAAAAAAGTGTTGTTCTTTTTGACACTCTGCTATGATTTTTAATGCTTAGAAGTTGAGAGGTGTGTATAGTACACCTAAGCCACAACATATCATGGTGCTGGAGAATCACAGACTGAACGTGTAGTATGCTAAAGAGGGCTGGATCTAGACTTAGACAAACTCATGTGCATACCTCTCAACTTTCCAGATTTTCGACTCATATTTTTGGTCTGCTCCTCATAAAATCTGACAAAGCAGAAGGCTATTCCGAATAATGGCATACATTTGAGTTTCAAATTAAAAAAATGTATGTTAAAACAAACCTTGTTTATAAGAGCAATATTTAAAATATGTCCCTATTTTTGAGTTTTGGTTCCCCCCCATTTTGTTGTGCTTTGTCCAGATTTCTTGCACTAAGAGGTTGACAGGTATGTCAGGTATTGCCCAGTGCCCACTGAAAAATGCTGTCATGAAATGAACAGTTAAAAAGCTAATAGTTACCTTTTTTGTTTTCTCATTAAATAGTGCTTTGCTATTTATGAAGTGTGAAAAAGGTTAAAATAAATACAATAAAAGTGTGTGTGTGTACTTGCATGCAATGCATTCTGAGTGTGTGATTGAGTGCATGAGAGAAAAACAGAGAGAGGCAGTGCTGACTCCAATAGGCAGTCTATTAGCATGGATCTTCTGAAAATTAATAGTTATGACACTCAATCTCTGGCATTTTTGACTTTAAATGAGAATGATTCATCAAATATATCAATGAATGAAACACCATTAAGCAGCAAAATCAGAGACAATAAGGGGGGTTTGGGAGGGGGAAATTTCATTAAAATTACATATTTGAGTGCAAGTGAGTGTGTGCGTCCATCTGTCCGCACTGGTTTATACATATGTGTGTGTGTCTTTCCCTGCTTCTAAATGTCTGAGTGTGTTTTCAATGTAAATGTCTCTGGGGTTATCTGTAAATGCTTCTGAATATGCGTGCGTGTGTGTTTGTGAGTGCTGTTGTGTGTGAATGATGGTATCTCACAATTCCATCAGAGTGGTCAGGGTTGCATAAATTATGCACGCAAATTTTATGTTAATCAGCATACAGATTTTGGCCAGTTCTACCTACTTTTCATGGGCCTTTGTCCAGATTTTTGATGTTTCCAGGTTGAGAGGTATGGCTAGGAATACCTTCAGGTAGGCACCAATCCCTCCAGTGAGTCTTATTTTAATTTCATAGTATGGATGTTTGAACAGTCATTGATTTTGCAAGAAAATAGGAGGCCAAATAGGATTAGGTCTTGAATGGCTTGAAAAGTGAGACAAAGGTACCTCAGGGCACCCAGCAGGCTACTGAGTAAAAGCTGATTTGTGCTAATGTATTAGGATAGTGGATGGATTTAAAGCCTTTACATTTTTCATTTAAAAATCAAAACTGTGGAAACTGTCCCCTTGGAAGCAAAGTAAAGATGGTGCTGTTAGGGGGCCCACAAATTGGATATAGCATTGGCTCCCCTGCATTCTATTAGATGAATGCTGAAGAAGGTGAAACCTGACATCCACAGCAGTTCTGCCATATTCTTCCATATCTTTTAGCCAGTTCTTTACCTCGACGCTAAACTGAAAAGGAATAGTAAAACTGTCATCTGTGAGCCCATGCAAGTGTATTTGGATAGTCCTTATCTAAATGTGACAGGCTGTCACATGGTTTACAGGAGGGAAAAACCTATGCCATTTTAATGTACCCAGAGGGCAAAGTCTAAAAAGATACAAGGGCACACAATGTTAGTGTTGATCCTCCTCAGTTTCCAAAAGCTTTCTAAAAGACAGAGTCTTCCTGTTATGGACAGCAGAGACCATTTCCAAATTATCATCTTGCTCAGGTGAGTTACGAGTGGTGAGGAAGTTGCTTCCTGATTATTACCCAGCTCCTGTAATGAAGAAGGGAGTCTACATGCCCATCTCCTAGCACTTTGTTATACATAAATATAAAGATCAAAATAAGATGCAGTATCAGTTGATGTACAATAAGTCCCTCTCCACATTGATTCCTATGATTTATATTTTATCAATCAGAATTCAAGTTTCTCAGCAACTTTTCATGTCAGTCACCCTGCTAGACAGGGGTCCAGGGAAGTAAATATTGTGGGAAGAAATATCCAGGGTATTGTTATGGCTAGGCTTGTATAGGCCCTAGGGCCGACAGCCTCATACCAACCTATGAACCTATGTTCAGAGGTGTTTACATGTCTAACCAATGCATTTATAAACAAGTTAATCCATAGAGCCCATTAATTGGCTGCTCCAATCTTAATTTTTTTAACACCTTTATTAACTTCACACATTACACAGTGACAGTCATAAGAGAGAAAAACCATTAAAAGGAATTTCCTTTTCATGCATTATACATAAATTTAATAATAATTAAGAAAGAAACCATATAGAATTATAGAGTTTTACTCTCTCCTTACTTTGTGACCCTCTTTTTTTCAACATAATTTCTTTCCACTTTGATTTGCAGTCTTCTGCCTGAATTACAAAGGCATTAAATGCTTAGCTCTAAAGTATTTTGTCAAATCTAATCATCTTAAATCACCTTGTTTTGTAAGGAGAAACAACATATAGAACTTAACACTTGCCCTCTTCATCTCCCAAATAAATTATTACAATTCTTCATTAATTATGGTCCATTGATTCTCCACTGGTAGATAGAAATATGTCTGACCTGTATAAAATATTAAATGAACTAGAAACGGTTTCACTACTTGTACCTTACTATCCAAATCCATAGTTAAGAGCTTCCAAATTCTCATTTTCTTTTGTATAGCCTCTTCCCACATATCCTTAACTGCCATAACAGAATCCATACACCTAAATACTTTTAGGTCCGAATGGAGAGATAAGTCACAAGCAAAGGAGAGTAGTATTGCTGAAACTGAATTCATCCTCAAGTCTTGGTGAGTACCTTCACGAGGTGGACTCTGTTTTTCACAAAATCTCACCAAGATGACAGTGATATATAGACTGTATTTATATAGCATATATCATAGACAGAAGTAGGTTAAAAATTAAAAAGATAGCTGGCTGCACAAGACTCAGGATAAAAAAAAAGTGTCCAATCCTGGTTGGCACACTGGTGCCAGGACTGGAAAAGATGACAGTGTAGAATACGCAAAATATGGAAACATTCCTACAATGAGGCCAGGCCAGGCCCAGGGGGAGGATGCCCCCCCCCCCCCTGTTGTAGAAGGAAGTAGCAGTCCACAAAAATAAAAAAAAATGATAGGCCAAAGAAGAGCCATAAAAACAATAGAGTGGACTACTGAGGATAAGAAAGAAATTATGTATTGTTACTATTATGCAAAAAGCCCAGAATGTCTAGACAGAAGATATACAAAATGATTAAGAGAGAAATTAGAGGAAAGAAAAATACTTCCACAAGAAAAACTGTCAGAAGCTTCAAATAAAACTTTGTGTTCATTAATACAACAGATTTGTGAAAAACACTGTATAGATCAAGAAACTCTGGAAAAAGAATTATCTGAGGAAGTGCAAAAATATAAACAAAAGCCAGTGATTTTTGAAAAGTATAAAAAAATGTGGACATAGGAAAGAAAGACAGATTTGATATGGTGCAATATTTATGCAAAGTCAAAAACCAAATTAATCAATACAAAAAAGGTAGCCCCAAAGATATTTGAAGGGAAATACAGACAAAGGCATCCAGATATGGAAATTTTCACAATAAAAAAATTATATCACAAAGAGGGAATGTAGAAAAGGAGATTAGTAAAGTAGAAGTTAAAAAGAGAGAAGATGAAGTTATGAAATACCTGTGAAGTGAAGGATTTGGTGTAGAAGGTCTAACACAGGTTACATCACAGTATGATGGAATGAGTCCTCAATGTAAGGAGAAACAGGAAGCTCAGGAGATATCTGAAAAAGAAATATGGACATGGGAAAGAAAAAGATATATAATATGGTGTAATGTTTATGCAAAGGAGAAAGCAAAACTAATCAATACAAAAACAGCAGCACCAAAGATATTTGAAGAGAAATACAGGCAGAGGAATCTGGAAATGGGAACTTTACAATACAAAAAATAAGAAGACAAAGAGGAAAAGCAGAAAAGAAGATTAGTAATGGAGGGTTAAACAGACAGAAACTGAAGTTATGGAGTACCTGCGAAGTGAAGGATTCAGTGTAGAAAATATTACTCAGAAAACAGCACAGCAGGATAGAACAACAGACATCCAAATTAAGGACAAACCAGTGGAATGGGAAGGAACTGATCAGTTGCCATATGAAGATATTTTGGAGCCTTTCACAGGAAACCAGTATAAACATTACCTGAATCTGGACAGCAAGGGAAGGAGCAGGAAACTGACAGCTCTGACACAGTCAGTTCCTGTATGACAGAGCAATGGATGATACAGGATGAAACTGAAGAGAATGTACCACAAGAAGATGCTATGTAACATTCGATAGAATGGCCACAGAAAATGGAGAACAAAAAAAAAAGTATCCTCAATTTAGAAGAAAATGAGCTAAGAGAAGAGTTGCTTGATTTAATAGAGACATACATAGTAAGATCAAGGAAAGAAATAGACTGCAGAAGGTCAATAAAACCCCTAAAGTTTTACGTTTGATAAAACAAATTAACACAGTAATTAGGACTGCCCATAAAGATCCATGGGATATAACAGAAGTAAACAAGATATATTACTCTGCAGCTAAATTATTAACACATAAAATTCTACCACAAGAACACAGGGTAGTAAGGGAAAGGAAGGGGAGAAATCAAATAACATAATGGAAGTATCACATGGAAAACTATAAAGCAGTTACAAGAAGTGTCACTGTTAGAAGAGTACAGAAGAGGGAACAGATCAACAAAAATACTCAGAAAGACAGCTGTGATAAAAACAATGCTCAGTGTTGTAATGGATCAGGATTTATCATGCACTATCGCAAATATATCAGCACAGACAAAAAAACTTAGAAGATACACAGATAAATATAAAGGAAAAGTACAAAATAAGCAATTTATTGATGACCCAAAAAGGTTTTATAGAGAATTGGGAGACAAGGTAAAAAGAAATGAAAGACCACCAAAAAAGAAGAAGAAATAGTTACATTTTGGAGAAGTATTTCTGAAGATCCTCTGGAACATAAAGATGCTAAATGGATTGAAGAAGTGAAAGAAAGAATAAGAAGCTCAAAGGTACAGGATATGAAATGGGATGAAGTAACAGCCACAGAGATTGAAACAAAGTTAAGAAATCTATTTGGAAACTCCAGGCCCAGATGCAGTACCTGACTTCTGGTTAAAAGTATTATTATCTTTGCATGAATAGTTAGCCATGAATAAGAACTATTTATATGCGCACCCCAAACAGACACCAACCTAGCTAATGAGGAAAAACAATGCTCCTACTTAAGACTGAACCTGCAAGCCGCCCTAAAAATTATAGACCAATAACCTGCCTTCCAACGACATATAAAGGAAGCAGGACTATTCGACACTAGACTGTTCACCCCCAATGTATTTCTATACAATTTCATGTATGTATGTATGTGTATGTGTATATATATATATATATATATATATATATATATATATATATATAAATATATATATATATAAATAAATATATGTGATTTTTTTAATGGACAATTCGACGCTGGACTATTTGACCCCAAATATATTAAGTATTTTATCATTAAGTTATTAATTCATCAATTATTCAATAATAACACTGTTAATCTTTCATTGTAAATATATTTTTTAATATTATTTTTATTTTATTTATTACATTGGTTAGTATAAATATAACATTTAAATTTTTAATATATAATAACTAGTGTTATGTTTTAACATATTATGACTACTGTTACTTTATAACCTTCTGTTTGTAGGTAAACATTTTGCCTATTATGTCAACTGCTGATAGAGTACCAAAGACAAACACTAGCAAATATAAAATCTTGAAGATGTTCACTATATGGTAACGTTAGTTAAACACTGTATATCAAGCACAACACTGAACATTAAAGGAAGTGGAACCCTCCCCCAACCGTATGGATGTTTACTACCACAGTCCTCAGGTCTGTAATGCTTTAAAACAGTTTATAAGTTCTGTAATGAAAAGTCGGCTGCAGTGACCTAAGTGGAAAGGAATGCATGCAACTTAAAAGATAGTAACATGGATTGAAATCTCACAGCTTAGATTCGCCATGGTAAATGCAAAGTAAAGCATTTAAGAAACAAAAATATAGGGCTGAATTACCATTACTAATGCAAAAATCCCTGCCACAGAAAAACTATTAAAGACATCGAAGTTGATGACTTCAGAGAAAACAAACTGGGTGAAAATAAGGTGTCTTGAAGTGACACAAGCAGCTACATTAAATAAAAAAAAATGAAAAAAAAAGAAATAAGAAACTGAAGTCAGTGGTATTTACCATAATGCCGGACCTGGGAACTGCAACCTAGAAGCAAAACAAACAGTCCCGCTACCATAAGCATTGGGGGCACTTCACACATTTTTCCTGTGTAGTAAAATCATCTACAGCCCCATAAAATCACTATTCTAGCAGAAGATGCTACTTCTGGATAAGCAAAATGAGACACATAAGACAGGGTAAGAAAGGTGGGATGCTTCCTAAAATCTACTCACAGGTCCAGTAGTACTGTGAGCAACTATATCTTCCATCTATGATTTCAAGCAATTCCAGAAGTTATCGTTATAAGGAAGCTCCGGACTAGTTAATGCTGTGTTTAAAGTAAGTGTAGTCGAAGCACATATATAGAAAATAAATAAAAATTCTAAACCAGTTGTAAGAATGTTTAGACAGTCTTTCATTTCTATTTTTGCTTTAATGTGCTTTGGCTTCACTTACGTTACATTTTTTACTGGGGTCCAACCGTCCGGGGTCAAAATGTCCTGTACTTCATATAAACTATACACTGGAACTGATGCTGACAGAGTTTATAATCATTTAAAAGAAACATCAATTATGGTAATAGAACAAAAGGGCAATAAAAGAAAGTCATATGAAACAAAGGATCATTTGTTGCTAAATAAAGTCATAATGGACAACTGTAAAAAGGGAAGACTCTAAGTATGGCATGGATTGACTACAGAAAAGCATTTGACAGTATCCCACATTCATGGATAAATTTAAAAATGTATAAGATACACTCTACATTGACCGATTCCATGAAACAGTGGCAGACCACTTTGTAAATAAGCCATGATAAAATAGAAATTATTATTCCAGGGATAAAAATTCAAAGGGGGTTATTTCAGGCTGACTCTGTCTTGCCCTTAACCCATTAAACTGTCTTCTTAACAGACTAGGCCATGGCTAGAATTTGAATCTTATAAAACAACAAAGTGTAAAGAGTTCTCATTTTCTCTTTATCAAAGATGTAAAACTGTATAGCTCATCAGATGAGGAAGTGAAAGCACAACTGCAAGTAGTCAAAATGTTTTCAGATGATACAAGAATGTAATATGGTCTTGATAAATATGCAAAAGCAACCTTTAAAGCAGAAAAGCTCCAGCACCAAGAAAGCATCAGTTTGGGACAGGAATGTGATATAAAAGAACTTGAGCAATAGGGAATGTAAAAATACTTTGGAATTGATGAAGGATCAATAATAAAACATGAACAAATACAAATAAAACTCAATAAGGGATATTTTAGAAAATTTAAATTAATTCTGAAAGCAGCTTTGACATCTAGGAACAAAATTCAAGCTATAAACCAATTTACTCTTCCTGTCCTACTTTACAGTTTTGGAGTGATTGACTGGACCCAAAAGGTATTGGACAGATCAGACAGGAAAACAAGAAGGATGCTTCATGCTCATCAAATGATTTATAAAAAATCAGTGCATACCAAGATTATATATTCCCCCTCCTGAAGGAGGTATGGGCCTCCTTGAAACAGATTTCATGTACAGATCTGCAATTGTGGGACTGCACACATATCTGCTGACCTCACAAGACCCAACAATAGTGAAAGTTCTGAAACATGAGAATAACTCTTAAGATTACTTCCCTGTTTAGTCTAACAGAATCATATCAGCATCAAGCAGGAATGGAAATCAAATCAGAAGTAAATAAAAATCAGGCAGTAAGTGAATATGCCAAAAAACAAAAGAAAGATTATGAGGTGAAGGATCAGATGAGAAGGCAAAAAAATGTGGAAAATGCATAAATATAGTTGCAAGTATAGAAAACTCCTGGAAGAACCTCATGTTGATCAGGATCGAATGCAGGGTTAAGAAGAGGTGAATTCAAACCAAAAGATGAAATGTTAATATTGGCAGCCCAAGATGTAAGCCAAGTACATGTTGGTTTACAAAGTCCATTGAACATGTGGGAAAAACAGACAGATGTAGGTTTTGTAAAACAGAATTGGAAAGAATCGCACACCTTGTTGTTGGTTGTGGCATATTAATGGCAGAAGGACTGTAAACTGAAAGGTATAATTATGTGACAAGACTATTGCACTGGGGATTGTGCAAACATTATGGTACTGAAGTGGCTGAAAAACACTGGAAAAATGAGCCACAAAGCATCATAGAAAATGATTGTCTACATCACATAGGATCACCCAATAGCAAGAGTTTAAAAGATATATGTGAGAAAATCAGATATAATGGTCCATAAAAAGAAGACAAAAGCAGCATTGATTACTGAAATCACTACACCCAGTGACTACAGTGTCTTGCATACAGAGAAACACAGTCATAAATTATCAGGATTTGCTGGCAGAAATGAGGACAATGTGGAAGAAGGATACCCAGACAGTTCCAGTAGCAGTAAGGGCAACAGGTCTTAAAAAAAAAGAATTTACAATCATACTTGGATATGTTACCAATACATGTAATTGCATATGAATTGCAGGAGTAATTACTGGGCACACTGTGGGTGCTGCAAAGAGCACTTTTGGCTAACATCAAAGATTGAAACAATACTAATTTCATGAACTTTAATCATACTTTGACTTAGGAATGGAGTCCATTCCTTTCATGGTATTAGAAACCCAAAAGACTTGGAGAAATTAAAAGAGCAGCTAAATACTTCATCTTATCATGTCCCCATAAATATGGGTATTGCTGAACCAATTCATGCATATGAAGATAAAATAAGGGCTACAGCCATAAACTATCTTAATTTGTTTTATAGCCTGAAAAACCTAAAACTGTTTCAAAATGCTTCACAACACTGTAATATCCTTTTCTGGATTGATCAAGTACAAAATAGTATAATCTTCAAATAAGGTTATTTTTTTTTCTTGAGTACCACACCAGTTATACCCTTAAATTTGTGAGTCCCTTATTTTATTTGCCAATGGCGTTAAGTATAAAGCAAATGACAAAGGGGAAAGAGGACATCCCTGCCTGATTCGTCTGTACAAAGACAGCTTGTCAGAGAGGTACCCACTCACCTTCATTCTTGCCTCTGTCCCTTCATATATCTTCCTAATTAACTCCATTTTTCTATCAGTAAATGCAAATGTAGACATTACCCTACTCATAAAATCCCAACTAACTCTATCAAATGCCTTCTCTGCATCAAAACTCACCAACAGCAGTTGGATCTTCTTGCACTTTGCTTCCCGCTGGATCATCATGGTTCTGTTAATGCCATCAAATATTTGCCTTCCCTCCACGAAACCATAATGATCCATATTTATCAGTTTTGGCAACACCTTAACCATTTTCTGAGCTAGTCTAGACATAAATGCTTTAGGATAATTGCCCAAAATTGAAATTGCTCTATGTCAAGTTAGGTTTAAAGGATATTTATCCTCTTTGGGTAGCACAGCCCTCACAACTTTCTTCCGAGATCCTGGTACTGTTCCTCCTTTTAAAATATTGTTAAATAAAACCTCTCTCATCTTTATCACTTTCTTCCCTCCAAACTTCACAGGAGTGCCACCTGTTCTGAGACTTCCCTGTTGATTGATTATACATCACCATTTCTCTCAAATCCCCTCCCATATTAGCTATTAATTCTTCAGCCTGATCTTCCTCTAACCTTAGCATATTTAAGTCTTCCATAAATATTTTCATTTGTGTCATTTCATGGTTTTCCCATTCCTCTGTTCTATACACATTTTTCATAGAATTTCTCTAATAGGGTCTCCGGTTATCTTTCTTGTCATAGTCTCCCTAAGTTTGGCACTGCCATTAGTTTCTGCTGCCTATGTTATTATGCTAATATTTTTGTGCTTTGGGGTTGATATCAAAAAGCACTTAACAGCAACATTTGTGAAATCATGCATATTATTCAAATACCCGTTTTCCATTCAGCACTCAATAATTGCTCCTGTTCTTGTTCGGTAAGATTCTCCTTCAACTGCAGTACTTTGACCTTTGATAATCACGCTATATAATTCCTATTACTTCTTTCCCATATATTTCTCCTTCTCTCATTTCTACCATAATTTTAAATACCACTTTCATTTTATCCTTCTACTCAACTACCCTTCTGATGAAAATTGTATCTTCTCTAACAACTCTTCAATAATTTCCACTATCCATTCCTTAAATTCCTCTTTTTAAAAGGAAAACTCTAGTGCCTCATTTCATTTGATCAGCCTGCATTTTTATCTTAGTCTTTCACGAAAACAATAAAACAACTGCAACCAAAACACGACAGGCAACCTTCGCTGTGAGCTACAGACCTTTATTCCATGAAGCGCTTTTCATTCAAATACAATCCTTGAACTTCTTCAGATCATCTGAAGTCTTAGTCTTTCTTGGTGCATAGTCTGAAATAGTTATTGGCTATATTTCAAAGTCTTGGCTATCTTTCAAAACTTGAAATAGTTATTGGCTATGTTTCAGAGCTTGAAATAGTTACTGGCTATGTTTCAAAGTCTGAAATAGTTATTGGTTATGTTTCAAAGTCTGAAATAGTTATTGGCTATGTTTCAAAGATGAAATTCCATATAGATTATCCTGTGAAATATATTCCTCTTGCCTTCTTCCTGCTTGTCCCAAATTATCTTCACCAGATTATCTTTTGCTTTCCTGTATATATGCCCAACCTACCGTAATCTGTTCTTGACTTTCTCTACAATTGGAGCTGTATGAGGTTCTTCTCTGATGTCCTTATTTATTCATGTGTTCTACAGTGTGCATCCTATCACCCATTTTAGGCATTTCATCTCCATCACCTTCCTCAACACCTTTACTGCCTAGGTGTCTGTAACATACAGTAGTACTGATCATACCACTGTTTTGTAGACTTTACTTTTCAGCTTCTTTGGCATTTTTCTGCCATTCACTACCCCCCAACACTCTGTGCCAGTTGGTTGTACCCCCTCTAATTCTAGTTTTGACCACTTTATTCAGACTTCCTTCTCCTCAGCCACCTCTCCTAGGTATTTGAAGCTGTTAACTTGTTCCACTATTTACCAAATTCTTTTGATTTCTCCCATTTGCTGCCATTACAGCTGTCTTATCAATACTCGATTATATCCTGTGTGCCTTCAGTTTTCCATTCCATTGACCTATCTTTAGCTAAAAGTCTTGTTTGGAGTCTAACTGTAATGCCACATCATCTGCATACAGCATCTTTGTTAATTTGACCACTCCAACCTGTTTCCTAATGTAGCCCATCACCAATATGAACAGCAGTGGGCTTGGAGCTGAAATTTAATGCGCACCCACTCCCACTCGGAAGCCATCTGTGAGTCAAAACACTGTTCATGCATATGTCATTGGGTCCTTGTACATAGCCTGTATTAATCCTACCAGTGGTTGGGGGACTCCAAATCATCCCAAGACTACCCAAATCAGCTTTCTTGGAACATAGTCATATGCTTTCTCCAAGTCAAGGAATGCCCACTTGGACTCTTTCCTCATCTCAAGCTTCTTCCCGACTTTCTGTCTCATGACAAACATTGGGTCAATAGTGTGCATCCTGATCTGTATCTGAACTGCAAGGATCCCATCTTACTCTGTGTATTTATTAACCATACTCTCCAGAACTTTCTTGCAGTGTGATGAGTTCGATACCCACTATATCTATATTGCCCATAGTTGTGAATGCCTTTTTTCTTGTACACTAGCACTACTATGCTTATCCTCCAGTCATGTGGGATATGCATTTCTTTGTATACTGCAATGAATGCCCTCAAGACCCATTATTCTTCTCATTCAACACCGAGACCTCATCTGAGCCTGCTGCTTTTCCCTATTTCATTTTCCTTAGTGCTGTTTTTACTTCTTCTAGGGTGGGCTCTGTGATGTGAGGTTGTGCCAGGGGATGTAGGGCAGTACATGTGCAACATATGCAATCATAGCTAGCTGGAGTTTTTAAAGAATTATATGTCATTTAAATATAAAACTGATTTGTACAAATGCTTGTGTTAAAAATGTATCAACAGTGGGTCCTGCTGTACAGAAAAGAAATGCATATGTATGTCAGACTGCATTGTTGTAACTGATGAAATGTATATTTTTAACAGAGGATACTGGAAGGGAATGAGTTAAGCTCAGCTCAGCTAACCTTAAGAAAAATAGCCTGAAATTAAATTACTTAGTTTAGGCCAGAAATATTTTATCTCACAGGTCTGAATGTAGCCAGAGACGCAATATGTGTGAAAGGCCTGGGCTAGGATCCTGCTCTATTGTCCTTAGTGGTGCACTAATTGCTGCCCTGGGGTTCCAGAGAAAGACTTGTTAGTTTCTACAGGTAGGGTGGAAGTGCTGAAATTCTAGATGCTGCAATAAACTTTAGCTAAAGTTCTGTGTGTGTATTGTGACACATCAGTGCCAGATCCTGGCTCAGTTTCTAGTGAGAGGGTAGTATGGAAATTACAGTCAGGTGACCAGATGCGATGTCATTCTGTAGCCAGCACTAATATTGTATTTGAATACTAGTGAGAGATGTGAGGTGTGCACTCTGTTTTTGGACCTGACAAGACACTCATCCACTTTCATTTTGCCTTGCTTTAGTAAGTAACTAGGGAACAGTAATTCTCCAGTCAGTTAAAAAAATATAGCGATATAGCTAAATGTTGTTTTTTTTTCTGTATCCATCTGAGTCTTTCCATCTGTGTTTTTTTAATATATATTTCCTATGCTGAAGTATTGGTGTTTATTGTAAATAGATATTCAGTATTTTCATTTTTTGTATTTTGTTTGTGTCTTTCGGCTTTTCCTGGTTAGGGGTCACCACAGCGGAACTCCGGTCTGCTAATGATTGGCAGTAGACTTTTATGCACTGGCTTGCTGGGCCTAATGCCCAGCCTTCAACGAAGGAACGCCCATGCACGCATGTCGCTACACAGAAGATGCTCTAACTGAGAATCGAACAGGCAACGTCTAACTGTGAGGCAACAATGCTACCGCAGTATTATTTATTTTTAAATATATCTAAACCTTTCATTGTGTTTGGTCTTTTAGTTAGAAAATGTTTAATCTTTGAGAGTACTTGCATTTATTTAGTGGCACCATGGCTCCACGTTCCTGAAAGTCTTGCTGCTTGTAAACACTACCATTTGTATAAGTATTAATTTTACTAAGTGTAATTAGGTACAAGAGCCTTAAAGTAGCTGGCTTTGGGTGTTCTGGTGGCAGCAAATTTACCTTATGGTCTGGGTGGAGGTGTCAAAGTGGGTAAGCTGTGCCAGCCATTCCAATGTAGGTGTGTGTGTGAAACTTAAATCTCAAAGTCTGTGTAACAGCTACTTTGAACAGGGGCACACAGAACTAATTTCACAGAGACAGTGGTGGTGGAGGACTTGGCTTGGAACACCTGGCTAAGGGCTTAGCTCTATAGTGGTCAGTGGGGAGTCTTATTTTAGGGACTGGAGAGAAAGCCCAACCCCATGACTGGAGTGTACATTCTCTGTGTGCTGTTAATTGAAATTGTACTTGGCACAGAGGGCTGCATCTGAAACTACTGTGTGTCTATTTTTCTCATAGTCAATGTTCCCCACTGGTAGCAGTGGTGAGGATTGAGGTTCCTTGATCACTGGCCCAGAGAAGGGACATCACAGGCTCCTCCTCCTCTTCTTTCATTGTAGTCTCATGGCCAAGACAATAATGCATGGTGACCTTGTGGCTGCAACACAAATATAGTAGAAGCATTCTTGAAGAAAACACTAGACCACATTATTTGCCAATGAACAGTGTCTTATTGACAGGAAATGTGAAGCTATGAGCTCATTTGGAGAGTGCCTGCTTGACAAGTATCAGATGTCCTTCAAGGATGCATCTGCAGTCCTTACAAATGGGTTGTCCTGTCGTCAGGCAGCCCTTCGGTCGGCCGGATTCCAAAGTCTGGGTCTGGCATCGGCTGGTGTCGCACTTCACCCGACGTCATAGCTGCAGTTCTTCGGGTATAAAGGCATCAGCCGACGCCATTTTCCTCAGTCTTTCTTGCCGTGTGGCGCCCGAAGCAGAAGCTGTTCGCAAGTGCCGGTCGGTCAGATCCAGAGATTACTACTACCGAATACTACTTCAAAGACTTCTAAAAAGCTAAGTACCCCGTTGGGGACTCTTTCTTGCCTCAGCCGATGTCAGAAAAAGTGAATAACTGTTTAACTTGTGGGAAACAAATACCTCAAAGATTTCCACTCTTACTGCTTGCCTTGTTTAGGCCCAGACCACGACGTAGCAGCTTGTTTAGCCTGTGCTTCTTTCAACCGACGAACGCTTAGACGTCGGTCGGAGTTTGCTGAACAGTTTTTCGGCTCAGATTTTGCATACATAATGCCGTCGGATCCTCCGACTACTCAAATTGTTAAGAAACGCAAAGAAAAGGACCGACACTCGCGGTCCGCGGTTTCGGCCGAAACCACTGTTAAGCAAACCGCGAGTGTCTCTGTTTCGGCCGAAACCGAGCAAACGGTTCAATCTTCAGCCGAATCCATGACTACTACTGAGGCTCCTTCCACCCTAGTTGAATCGGCCTCTGAAGTTTTACCTACTACTGTGGTTTCACAAGATTTATCCGACACCATCCCTTTGGATGTCTGTACCCCAGCACGTGGTGCTGCTAGGCCTCCTGCAGCCATGTCTATAAAGGCCTTTGCCAGGGCTAAAGCAGCCAAAACTTCTAAGTCTGTGCCTGTTAAGCCCCCTTCTCACAGGCCCAGTTCCAGTTCCCAAATGCTTACTCTGGCAGAGGATCTCATCTCTTTAATAAGGGGATCCCAATCTCACCCAGACAGGGCCTCTCAACCTCCAGAAAAGAGACCTAGAGCAGAGCCCCCTGAGCCAGTGTCCTCAGATGACTCTTCTGATGATTCAGACAATACAGACCATCCAGAGGCCCCTTTTTCTACTTATGAAGATTCCGATGCTGAAGAATCGATTCCCTCTGCTTCTCCACCTGAGGAATTTTCTTTTGGGGAAACTTTACATGCCATGAGAGAGCAATTCCAATGGCAGGGACAAGATTTCTCAGATTCAAGGAAAAGGCTTAGGACCTTTTTACACTTACCACAACATAGGCCTTTAGCCATACCTCCAGTTCTTTCCGTTGTGGATGATGCATTTAATGATGCTTGCACTGCTCCTGATACTTTACCTCCAGCCCCTGCTAAGCCTGATAGGTTCTACAGGGTCCCGGACACTCATCACCATTTATACAAGGCTCCTTTCACAGATCCTGAGACTATTTCCCAGGGGCCTAAGGCAGTATCTGCAACCTCAGCTAAAAACCCTCTCCCTTCTGAAAGGGAATCCAGGTCTTTAGAGAGATGGGGTAAAAAAGTATACACCTCTGCTACTCTCTCAGCTAGAGTATTGAACTGTCAGTTTCATATGATCCAATACCAAGAGTTTATGCTTGATCAGTTAACTAAGAAACTGTCCTCGGATGATTCTTTAGATAAGAAATATGTTCTAGAAATGGTGAATAACATTCAGCAGGTTAGTAACCATTCCTTAAAATGTGGCTATGATGCACTGGAGGCTTCATTTAGATCAGCCATGACTGGCACAGTTATAAGAAGGCATGCATGGTTGAAAGAACAGGTCTTGCCGGATCATGTTAAAGCAAAGCTATTAGATGCTCCTATGGATAAGGTCAGTTTATTTGGTTCTCCTGCCCAACAGTTACTGAAGAAAATGGAAGAGAAGGCAAAATCTGTACAAACAGTGAAAGATTTCTTGCAGGTTCAGCCTCCAAGGTTTAGCAGGAACTGGCCTTCCAAAAATTGGTCCTTTCCAGACTCCTCTAAAACTCAGAGAGGCAGGAATAGGCGTTCAAGAGGCAGAAATCAATCCAGAGGAGGTGCCTACAGGGGACGCCAGTGGCAAGGTAACAACCAACGAGGCACAGACACAATCACTACCACTGCAACAGGACAATCACAGTGACTTGGTTTTGACACCGCCTACCAGGGAACAAATAGAAGCACCTTTAGGCGGAAAGTTAGCATTATTTTCAAAAAACTGGCACAATATCACAAGAGACAAGTGGATTTTGCAAACTATAGACCAAGGCTACAGGTTTCATTTCCACACTTTGCCAGGAAAAAAGAGGAATGCCAAACCTACCACCAAATCAAAAGACAGAAGCTCTAAAACAAATAGCTCAATTAGCAAGGATGAGAGCTGTGGAAAAGGTACCACCTATGGAACAAGGCAAGGGATTTTACTCCAGACTCTTCCTAGTACCAAGAAAAGAGAAAAATTGGAGGCCTATTCTCGACCTGTCCGCTTTAAACACTTTCATCATTGTTCCAAAATTCAAAATGCTGACCCTACAGCAACTTCTTCCCATGCTGGGCAAGGAGTATTGGCTGGTGATTCTAGATCTCAAGGAGGCATACCTGCACGTCCCCATACGACCAAATTGCAGAAGATACCTCAGATTTCTTGCAGGATCAGAGCATTATCAATTCTCAGCATTGCCCTTTGGCTTATCTACTGCACCCAGAGTGTTCACGAAATGCCTGGCATCAGTAATGGCTCACTGCAGGCTTCAGGGAATCCAAATTTATCCATACCTGGACGACTGCCTGATACAAGCGAACAACAAAAACAAGCTAACAGAACACTTACAAAGAGTCATTTGCTTACTACAGGCCCTGGGATACACAGTCAATATAACAAAGTCAAGACTGATACCATCCCAAACAATAACCTTCTTAGGTGCAGAATTGGACACAGTAAAACAGATGGCATTCCTAACTGCAGAAAAACAAGAACAACTTCCTCTCTACTTCTTGGCATTAACAAAGCAGAACAAACTAACAGCAAGGAAAGCACTGCAGGCCTTGGGCTTCATGGCATCCTGCATAATCCTGGTCCGCCATGCCAGACTACATATGTGAAAGCTACAGTGGTACCTAAAGAATTTATGGTCTCAACACAGGCACAGCTTAGAAACCGAAATACCACTAATTCCATGCCTGAAACAAGAGTTCCTATGGTGGGCTCAGACATGCCAGTCAAACCCAGGTTTGCCCTTCCACAGGATTCAACCAAGCCAAACCATCACAACGGACGCCTCAGACCTCGGTTGGGGGGCCCACATGCTGGACAAGTGCATACAAGGCTTATGGACTCCAGAGCAGCTGCACCTGCACATAAATCAAAAAGAAATGCTGGCAGTACAACTAGCAATCCAGAATTTCAGACCATTCCTCCAAGAAGGCCAGTTGATGATAAGGACAGACAACACCACAGTCATGTGGTACATCAACAAACAGGGAGGCACTCATTCATACCCTCTATGCCGAATGGCCCTGGACCTATGGAATATGGCTCTGAGTTACAACATTCAGTTACAAGCAATTTTTGTACCGGAAAAGAAAACATCCTAGCAGACATATTAAGCAGAACTACCTCGGATGCTCACGAATGGATGCTACACCCGGACATCTTCAAGGCCATCACAAAGAAATGGGGACTGCCACAAATAGACCTATTCGCATCCCCACTCAATCACCAGCTCAAGAAATTTTGCACAAGGACATACCACCCACTTGCTTGGAAGGTGGATTCTCTATCCTTCAGTTGGAAAGGCCTGACAGCATATGCATTCCCACCTCTTCCTTTGATGCACAAGGTGCTATTGAAAATCAAAGAGGAACGCCCAAGGATAATTTTGATAGCTCCAGATTGGCCAAGACAACATTGGTACCCATTACTAAGGAGCATGTCCCGGGGGAGAATGTGGACACTACCCCTGATGCCCTTGATGTTAACTCAGAGTGACTACAACTTCCTGCATCCAAACCTGAAAACTCTGCAACTGACTGCCTGGAACATTACATAAGAGCAACTAACCCAGATTTATCCCAGAGGGTTAAAGACATTATCCTTGAGGCCCGCAGACCCTCAACAAGAAGGAACTATGCATGAAAATGGAAAAGGTTTCTCATTTGGAGTACCGAGAGGGACAAAGATGTGTCAAAGGTAGACATTGCCAACATCCTGGAGTATTTGGCAGAGCTTTTCCATACAGGCCTGTCCTATTCCTCCATCAAAATACATGCATCAGCTATTTCTGCAGAATACAGCTTCGATCCACCTGTCTTTTCGCATCCTCTACTCAGGCAGTTCCTGAGAGGAATTAAGAATGTAAAACCTCCTAGGAAACCACCATTGCCAGCATGGGACTTGAACTTTGTACTAGAAAAATTAACACTTCCCCCTTTCGAGCCAGCAGCAACAGCAGATCTTCAACACCTATCCTGGAAAACTGCTTTCCTGCTGGCAATTACCTCTGCAAGAAGGGTTTCGGAACTACAGGCTTTAATGGCAGTACAACCCTTCCTAATCTTCCATCAAGATAGAGTGTCCATGAGAACTAATCCTACATTTATGCCTAAGGTGGTATCCAGAGTGTCTTTAAACCAGGCAATCCACCTACCTACCTTCTTTCCCAATCCACAGAACAGGGGGGAAAGACTGCTGCATACCTTGGATGTACACAGACAGTTACGCTACTACCTGGACAGAACCAAGGGCAATAGAAAAACTGACCAGCTTCTGGTAGCATATGCAACAGGAAGGGAAGGAAAAGCAATTTCAAACAGACAATCTCCAAGTGGATAGGAAATTGCATTAGATTCTGTTACTCCTACCATGGAAAGCAAATTCCACAGAACATAAGGCCTCATTCTACAAGGGCTACAGCCACTACCACAGCTTTCTTACGAGGAGTGGCTACCAAGGGCATTATAGAGGCTGCTACTTGGACCTCCGTGCATACATTTGCCAAGCATTATAACTTACCTTTATACTCTAGATCCCAAGCAGGGTTTGCCACTGCTGTTTTGCAAGGGATCCTAACTACACCATAATTTCTTCTTCCTCCTCCCCTAGTTTGGCTATGGTATTCTACCCATTTGTAAGGACTGCAGATGCATCCTTGAAGGACATAGTACAGTTTTGTACCTACCATAAATGTAGATGTCCGAACAGGATAGCATCTGCAGTCAGGATTACCCACCCTCCTTCCCCTCTGTGGTACTCCTAGGGTATTTGCCCACCTAATAGCTAGCTGGGGGGGGATCTCTTATGGTGTATTTGTTTGTATATATGTACATACATGATAATTTTTTGTGTTTGCCTTCTACTATTTGGAAACTTTGGCATTTATCCAAAAATTTGGCTATCCAAGAGGGCAACTGGCATCTGGGGCAAGAAACACTGAGGAAAATGGCGTCGGCTGATGCCTTTATACCCGAAGAACTGCAGCTATGACGTCGGGTGAAGTGCGACACCAGCCGAGGCCAGACCCAGACTTTGGAATCCGGCCGACCGAAGGGCTGCCTGACGACAGGACAACCCATTTGTAAGGACTGCAGATGCTATCCTGTTCGGACATCTACATTTATGGTAGGTACAAAACTGTACTTTCTTCTTTCTACAGGGCAAAGGAAATGAAAAATTGGTGTAACTTCTCAAATTCACACAACTTCCTAGGTAAGTGAGTTGCAGGTAAGTATTTAAGGGCTCTCCTCCATGTTTTTTTACACAAAGAAATTAAAGATACACAAACACGTTCAATGAAACCAGCTTTGGTATGAAATGTGGGTTTGTCCCAAGGAATAACTTATTAATAGGGAAAGATAAAATATGGTTCCCTGCACACAAGAGTTTGAATCACCAAGGCAAGTTAATGACCACTAATAGCAGCGTTTTCCAATAAGCAACCAAGGCATCTCAGCCAACAGCCTCAAATAACAGAAGTGAAAGTCTGTTCACCACAAAGTTCAAATACCATACAAGAGAATGGTTAATGCAAAAGTCAGAAATTCAGCAGTCCCTTAAACCTCCTTGATCAGCCACACTCCTGCTTTCAACATGGTCAAGGATACACAGCAAAACCTGACATATGCAATAAATCATGGTCCATATCATAATATATATAATACAGGTGTCTGACATATGTCAGAATCACTTGCAGTTTGATATGGAGACAGCACTACTTAACCTAAACTGAGGCTAGTTTCAATATGGAAGCATATGCCTGTCAATTACAGGACTTCCTAGTGGCTTCTATTACAGAGACTATTTTTCCAAAGGCATATCCAAAAGAATGTCAAAATGAGGTCTATATCAAGAAACAACACCCAAGGTAGAGCCAGTTCTATCCCCAACAAAGGAGGGGGCATTCTTAACTAGGACTGGGAGAATTTTCTGTACTTTTAGGGCCTTACAGCCTAAAACCACTTTCTTCTTGGCCACCATGGGCAACAAAGATATTTATTTAGCCTTAGTTGAATGGATTAGTCCCACTAATCTTGTAACCTCTTTTCAAGTGAGACTCAATGTATTATTCATACTACTAGGAGAAATTTGGCCAGAACACAAAGGAACTTACCCTAGTCTTTGGAGCTGCTAGATGTCACTGGAGGGCTACTACAGCATGGAGGACAGAAAAGCTATGGAGTGTTTGGGGGAAGAAATGAGAATATGGAGAAAAATCTGTTTAATATGGAGCTGCAGAATGTAAAAAAAAAAAAAAAAAAAAGGTGCTTGTGTGTGGTGGATTTAGCTTTCCATGGAGAAGGAAGCAAGCTAGACTATTAAGGTAGTGTAAGTAACAGAACTGGCATGAGGAGGGTTTGCAGATGATGCTCTTTTAAAAGATAATCAAGCAGGATGATCCAGGTAACAGTTCTGCTGTTTCATGGGGTGAGATGGTAGACATTTTTTGGAAGTACTGAGGAAGGTAATGTGAAATAGGAACCAGGTGATGTGGCAGCAGAGAATGCAGCATTTAAAACCTATGCAGCAGTGACAGAAAGTAAAAAAAAAAAAAAAAAATTTAAAGCAACAACAAACTGAGAAGGTATCTGGTTTTGTGGCAGCAGATAATGTAACTACATATGTAGCAATGTCAGCAGGTAAAAAGGAGACCATCAACAAACTGTAAGGAAAACTGTTTTTAAATAGAAGAGACCATCTGTAAGAATATGACACTGTAAATACACAGATATAGTGTACCTCTCAACTGTACATGTTTTTGCAGACTGTCCAGATTTCTGCCTCATATTTTCAGTGGGCTCCCCCTAATATCTATCCCTTTCTGGCAAATAGCCAAGGATTGGAGTCATGAAATAATGACAAACACTTGAGTTTAAGATTCCACATCCTTTGGAAAGTTCATGCTAATGCAAAACCCATTATTCTATCAACTTTCTAAGTTTGTAAGAGCAATACTGAAAGACTGTACCTATTTGTCCCCCCCCCCACATCATTTTAAGCTTCGTCCAGATATTTTGCTCTAAGAGGTTGAGAGGTATGATTCATGTATAGGACAATTTGGTAGTTTTTCTGGGTTTTAAAGCCCAAGAATGTTTGTCTTTTATACATTTTGGGACAGAGGCTTTTTTTTGTGTGAGTTAACATTTGAATCTGAAGGATTGATGATGAAATTTCTGGAACAGTAATCAAAAGAGCATTTATCCATGGAACAATTACTTGTTTTCTGATAGTAACTTAAATGTTAAAAAATGTAATTTTTCAGTTTAGAACTGATGGAACTGGCAGAAAACAATATTAAAAAATGCATGTAGCGTCTGCGTGAAAATAATATGAAAGTTAGAGGGGTGATAAATTTCTGGAATGGAGGTGGAGGTTGGAAGCAGTTTTGACACACAAAAAAAACATGGTGAAACACTTGCCAACTGTTATTTTTATGGATGGTTATAGAGGGACATTAAGATATGCTGGCCACCCTACATCATGTTTCTTTTATAGGGACTTTTCTCATTTAGTTAATGACTGTGACAAGGTACAAGGTAACCAGTCTGGGGAGAAAAGACAAGCAACAAGGTATGCACCTGAATGCAGGTGTGTAAAAAAGGGACACTTTTGGGTATATTGTCAAGAGCAAACAGTAAATATTGAAAAATAAGAGGAAAGTTTATTTATTTATTTTTTAATTTATTTATCTAACATTTGTTAACTGGGAAAGTCCGACTAGGAACAATGCCAATTTTTAGTGGAGGCCCGGGGAGAAATGCTCCAGACACATCTCTTTGTAATGTGAGAGGAAACCAGAGTACCTGAAGGAAACCCACACGAATGCAGGGAGGACATGCAGACTCCACAAAGAAGGCACCACAGCCAAGAATCGAACCGGAGAACCTCTTGCTGTGAGGTGACAATGCTACCACTGCACCATCCTGTGCCAAAAGTGAAGAAGACATACACAAAGGAGGACAACAAGAGGCTAAGGGAGAGGGTGAACTAGGTGAAGAAACTGTGAATGAAAAAATAGTGGAAAATGAGAAGAGAGAAACTGTGCAGGAAGAATGGTCAGGAAAAGGGACTGATAAAAAAATATTAGTGAGTTGTAGCAATTGAAAAATCTGATTCTGTGGATGCAGGATTATTTGTACATTAGCCCAGGAACAAATATTCTGGTGGGAAATGAGTAAGAAAATTAAAATTTTAAATTATTTCATCTAAACTTAAAAAGAAGGAAAAGCAACAATTTTACAGTAATTTCAGTAAGTTTGGACAGCATTATTATAAGAAGGATGAGGATACTGGAATGGTGTGTGAAATGTGATGTGGATGTTATTCTGTTAGAGGATGCAAGACTCCTGACAAGTGAAGAAAGACTGCAAACAAACATTGTGAGGCAGAAATATTATACAGAACTTAGGAAGTGAACCTTTTTTCTGGAGTGGCTGTGTTGTGTAAAAACAGTGAAAACACTAGATGCAACATTGGTAAGGATGGGACAGTTAACTATTGCAGACGTGAGGTTGAAAGAACATGATTATAGAATTATAGCATTATATGGAGATAAACAGCAAGGAAAGAGAATCTGTTTCAAATATTAGACTATGTGGTGGTTAACATTAAAATTATAGTTGTAGAGGACTTTAATTGCAATTTAAGGGGAAAATGTTAAGCTAAAGTTAATAATTTAAATTGCATTTACTGCTGTAAGGCTTCACACTGAAGTGTGATAGCATTTTCTGTCCATATTTACTGTTAAATTGCATTTTTCTGCCTAATTTCACAAAAAAATACTGTTTTGCTCATTTCCCACCTTTTCCTATACTAGAATAGTCCAGATCCCAGATTTGCTGGTTTCAGGACTTTAATGTGTTTCCGAGTTGTCCAGACCTTGTTGTGGTAGTGGGAATTCTGCTTATCAACGAGAGTGGTAAGCATTGAGCAGCCTGTCACAAGAGGAGTGGCTTCCAGCTCTGAAATTGCACCTTATTGGTCGTTTTGGGCTGATTTCTATCCCTTTCAGCTTTTTGAGTTAAAAACCTGTTCTTGTGCGAGTTTGCGCTGCTTAGCTAGAGTTAAACTATTCCCGGCACCACAAAGTCTGCTCTTCAATTTTTCCCTTAGAACTAGCCAGTTTATTAGTTTTAGCACTTGAATCGGCTTTTTCAAGCTCAGCACTTGTTCAAAACTTGTTGTAAGCACTAAATAAGCTACAAATTACTACAGCACTCAACCTTCCTCATTACCAAGAGGAAAACAGTTTTTGTACTTACTTTCCTCATTTGCCTAGAGGAAAATGGCAACTTGTACTTACTTTCCTCACTTGCCTAGAGGAAAATGGCAACTTGTACTTACTTTCCTCACTTGCCTAGAGGAAAATAATTTTTTATTCAGGCATGTCCAAGGGTCAGCTCTCGATGTTTTCTCCTGTCTACCTGATGAAGCTGGGCATCTTGGGGCAATGTAGCAATTGCCTCATGTACACAGACAACCCTCCCATTCTATCACCCAACACTACAACCTGTGAGAGATGTACTTATCTAGCCAAACTGGAGGCAAAGTTCTCCCCAACTAAGACTGAACTTGACAGTCAAGAGGAGAAAGTAAATACTTGCACCACAACACACTCATCACATAGTCCCACTAAATCTACACCACCAAAATCCACACATAAAAACATTCACGGAGGCTCTCAATAATAATCTGCCCAAGCAACAGAGATTTCCAAAGCAGAAATGAAAGCAATCTCCACCCCCCCAACAGAACCCAAATGACACAGCCCACAAACTCAGTGTGCCACTCAACCACAGCCCATAAGGCAAAATAACGTACCCAACACACTAGTTATAGGTGACTCTATGGTCAGGCACACTGACATCTCACTCACAGGCTAAACAAGGAGAAGGTTACTGTCAGCTGCCTTTCAGGTGCCAGGATCCACCACATAATTCACACACTCAGGTCACTCCACAACAAGTACAAATATGACTCTGTCATTGTCCATGGTGGTGTGAATGACCTAAGACGTACCTCCCTGGACTACATGAATTGAGACATGGAAGAGGTCTCCAATCTTGTAGCCCAGGTAGGTATGACCCTAGCCCTGAGTAGTATCCTTCCATCACCCAGAATGATACCACAGTACAAGGACAAAATGACCGACTTCAACAATTGGCTAAGCTTCTGGTGTCATTCTAAGGGGATCCAGTACCTGTCTGCCTGGGATGAGATGGCCTGCACCTGGGATTCTGGATACCGGCTAAGCCTCTTGTCACCCATATAATGCCTTTTTTAGGCAAGGTTCAAATGACAAATTCACCACTGTAACAGGTACAGGCAAGAAAAAACTGAGGGTAATGCTACTCAATGCTAGACGTCTAAACCTCAAAATGCACTCACTCGAGGCACTGCTCAAAATGAGAACATCGATATCTGTGCAGTGACCGAGACCTGGTTCAAGGATCAAGAGAGCACCCCTGCATTACCAGGCTATAATTCATGCCACACCTTTCGGCCATCTAACCTGGACCGGAACACTAAAGGCAGAGGTGTGTCCATATTCATTAAGGTTATCCATACCTCCAGGCTAATTGCTTAGCATAATGCATCCGAGATTATCCAAGTGCAACTATGGGCAAAACTGCAATCCAGATTGTAGCTTGCTACAGATCCCCCACCATGCCCCAGAATTCCCACTCCTCTTTTCTTGATATACTGGAAAGTATTAGGGTTCAGCCGAACACCCTAATAATGGGCGATTTCAACTACTCCACCATTAACTGGGAAAACGACTCATGTACCAACTCCTTTGATTAACACTTTCTGAAATTCATAAATTCCAATGCCCTGGATCAACTTATCCACACCCCCACCAGGGGCAGCAATATCCTAGACCTATTCATTACCAACATGAGTGACCGGTGTTCCACACCTGAAGTCAACTCCTCGTTGGTCAGATCCAACCATAAGCTAATCACCCTAGACATCTACAACCCATCCCCACCCTTCATTAAGGAAACCACTGTAAAAAATTTTTCCAAAGCCATCGTCATGCTTCTAAAGACAGAAGTGGCAAACTTCATGACACCCATGCAGATGGACAATACAGTTACGACTGCTGAATACTACACAAATGCACTCTATAAGCACTTGCACATGGATTATGCTAACAGAACCAAGAAGCGATCCTACAAAAAAGGGAAACCAATCTGCTGGTCCCCTGCCATAAACAAACACTACAACAGAAGGAAGAAACTGCTGCAAAAGAGAGTAAAATCCCATGAGCGGAGGAGCTCCCTGGTCAGCCTTAGTTGTGTCTTTCGGCTTTTCCCGGTTAGGGGTCGCCACAGCGGAACTCCGGTCTGCTAATGATTGGCAGTTGATTTTTACGTGCTGAGTTGCCAGCCCTAACGCACAACCTTCAAAGAAGGTACGCCCATTCACGCATGTCTTCACACAGAAGACGCTCTAGCTGAGAGTCGAACCGGTCAGTGTCTTACTGTGAGGCGACAACGCTACCGCAGCACCACTGAAATCCCTCATAACATCCTCCAAAGCTAGTTACAAAAACAAAATTGCCACCGACTCTAAGGACAACTATAAAGCATCCCATAGCTATGTCAAGAATCTCACTGGCAACACCCAGATCTGCTCCAAGTTACAGCTCAATGGCATGACAATTACAGAACTGATATTGCCAACATCCTGGCAGATAGGTTCAGTGCTAACTTTACCATCTCACCCCCTAAAGGGCCCATATCTACACTGGAAGAATAGAGAGTCCCTGTAATCACAACTACGCAGGTAAAAATGGCACTCTCTAAAGCCAAGAACACAGCATCCATGGGACCAGACAATATCCCAGGCTGTGTTTTACATGAACTTCAGAACTAACTGGCTCCCCACCTAAGTACCATGTTCAATCAAAGCTTCATGTCAGGCTTTGTGCACACTGAATGGCACACAGCAACAGTTATCACACTCCACAAAGGGTGAGCCACCACAGACTCCAGGGACTATCGCCCTATTAGCCTGATGAGCCTGGTCTGCAAGGCCATGGAATGTATCATCATGAAACTTATAAACAAAGACACTGGTAACCTCCAGACTCTGGACCTCACCCACTTCGGGTTTGTAAAAGGCAGATCATGTCTCCTGAACTTGATTGACTTCTTTGAGGCAGTCACCAAAGCTGTAGATGAGGGTAAGGTGGTTCACACAGCCTATCTTGATCTCACCAAGGTTTTTGACACCATCCCCCATTCTGGAATTATAGATAAACTCAGTAAACTAGGTACAAATCCCTATGTCACAAGATTGACAGAACCCACACTGTAAAAGTTGCAGACTCCAAATCTGACGTCAAACCAGTGATAAGTGGAGTACTGCAGGGTTCAGTCCTGGGTCCCCTCCTGTTTGGTATCTACTTCTCTGAAGTACAGGCTAACATAGAAGGTCTCTGCCTAATGAAGTTCACAGATGACTGCAAACTAGGCGCCATAGTCGAGTCCCCAAACGATGTGGGCATCCTACAGAAGGGCCTCACTGAGACAGATGCCTGGTGTCAGAGCCATGGCCTCAAGCTCAATGCCAAAAAGTGCATTGTCATCCCCTTTGGTAAAAACTCTGTACCCATGAACTACCACATGGGCAGCATTCTACTTAATGCCAAATGTATGATAAGAGACCTTGGGACAGTAGTCTCTCCCTTGATAATCACATCACCACAATGGTCAGGAAATCCTTCTACATGGCATACCTCATCATGAAAGGGTTCTCATCAGGAAAAAAAGAGGTCATTGTTCCTCTCTATGCATCACTCATTAGACCAATTACAGAGTACAATGCCCCTTTTAGAATGTACCTCACAATATCTACAACAGCTGGAAAGGCTGCAGAAGTACCTCACAAAGAGGATTACTGGCCTCAAACAGATGCTCTACACTGACCATCTCAAAAACTCCAGCTTAACTCCGTAGCATATCGCCTACTGCAAGGTGATCTCTGCCTAACACACAAAGCTGTGTCAAACCCAGAGCTGTTGGACATGCTACACCTAAAGAAATCCCAATCCCTCCAAGCTACATGCTCTAGGGACCTAAACCTTGTCACCACAATAAACAGAGCATGCTGGAGGAATAGATTCCTGTCCCAGAGACTTCCCATACTCTGGAACAAGCTACCCATCTATGCCAAGCAGAGTTCCTCATTAGCACTCTGCAAAAAAAATCTTGATGAGTGGATGTGAAATAGTAAATTCACCCCGGGGATAATTTCTGTGGCTCTGCTCGACAGAGGCACAGGAAAATAACTTTCTTGGGTGACAAAAGCCAAGGAACCTTGCTGGCTAGGCTTACTTAGGCCCTTGGGCCGATAGCCTAGTACCTACCTATGAACCTATGTAAAAAGAAAGGGAAAGACATTTAAAAAATACAGGAAGTGGTGAAGTAGGTGTGTGGAACAACAGTCATTGGCCTTACAGAAGGGGGAACTTGGTTCTGAAATTGATTACTTTGTATTATTGGAATGCTTTGTAGATAAATGTGTCTGATATACCTTTAAGAAGCTTTCCAGTGAGTCAGCACATGTATACAAGTACTGAGCATGTGCAAGCAGGGGTGCCATTTTGAGTGAGCAGCCAGAGTGTGAGCATGCAAGTATGGAGTCAATCAGTTAGACAGTTCATTTGAGTTTAATGTTCCTGCTATCCATCCTGATGTGTTTGTATGCAATAAACTACTTAAACGAACACACAAGCCTCCATGTCTTCTTAATGCACATAAGAAGAGTGACATGGTGTCAGAATGGGATCCAAAGTTACAGCCATGAGGCTACAGGTTATAGTTGGAGGAATATACAGGAGTGGATCATCCCTAATGCTCAAACGACTAGCAAAACAGGTCAGAAACAAATTCCAGGTACTAAAACTTGCTTAAATTATTTATTTTGTTATAAATATAAAATGAAGAACTCAAAATGAATTTCTTATTAAACAAAATGTTCGATACTGCAACATATTGATAAAAATATTCAAAATCATTATGAAAATGTTTGAAACAATATCCAAATCACATAAAATGTACAAAAAAGGGAAAGTGACTGTATTTTTTCATTATGTGCCACTTTTTCATATTAAAGCTATTCAAAATATCCGAAGTAGGCAACGTGTTTGCTGTGCAGTATTACAGTGCAGTTATTTCGCAAAGTAAAGTTGTTTCAAAGAATATTTCACAAAGTACAGTTATTTCAAGGCATATTTTGCAAAGTACAGTATTTCAAAGAGTTTATTGTGCATTTGAAAACTATTACAAGTACCTAGTGTCTGTGAATGTTTGTACATAATTACAAGGAACATTTTGCATTGTGTTTTACTAAAATCTGTGGGCAAGGCAGAAGGTTTTCGCAGACCCACACAAGTTGTGTTTGATAATATTGCAGAAAGTTGGAGAGTGTTTGAGCAGGTTTATGATATTTTCATACAAACTGCTTTTTCTTATAAAGACAGACATGCAAAAGCATGTATTGTGCTTAATTTAGCTGGTTCAGAGGCCATTGAAAGAGAGAGCTCATTTGTGTATGCACCTGCTGTGCATATAGTGGTACCATCTGAAACAAGGGAAGCCTGGAAAAACTTTTGTAGTATATATAACTGACTTGAGAAATAAAGCTAACATGCTGATCTGGTGATTCGAGAGATGAGTTGGTAAAGGACAGGCATGTGTGTGGTATTGACAATGACACAGTGAGGAAGATTTTGCTTCAAGACAGTGTTTTAATGTTAAATAAAGCTATTGAGATTTGTCAGATATACGAGCTTACAGAAAAGCACACCAGTATGCTTACAAATGAGAACAGCTGTAGAAGGCACAGTGACAAAGCTCATGTCGATCATATGCAGCATGTGGTTAAAAGAACCAGGCCCCAAACACATGGCAGCTGCTGCAGGTCCTGTAACAGTCCCTGGGACCGACCCCCCCCCCCCCGAGACTTTCCAGCAAATGCCAGAGCATGTTCAATGAAGCATAAGGGTGAGTCAGCAAACTCAAAGAATGTGCTTTTACCTAACGTCATAGTCAACCGTCATTCTTGCAATAACCGGAATCATTTCAAAAGATTTTGTAAATCAAACAAGGCAGATTCTTATATTAAAAGAGGGCATTCCAAGAGGCAAGTTGATGAATTAGAAAACTGTAACCCTTTTTTTTATGTTGATGGTGTGTCTGTGCTTGGTGAAGCAGTCAGTGCAGTAGATTTGTGGGCAAAGAATGAAATCCTTTGCACTGTTTGGATTAATGGAAGTCCTGTAGAACTTAAAGTGCAATGTTATATCAGCAGAAACATTTGCTAGAGTAAAAGCTACAGAACTAGGGCCTTGGTTTCATATATAGCTTTTTGGAAAGAGTTGGACTCTAGTAGTAGTAACCTGGTCACCTGTAAATACTTTTACAAAGCACTACAAGCTAGATTCCTTCTCCAGGTCTAGGTCAGGCTTTGCTTGGACTATTTTCCAGGGGCTCCTGGACCCTTCTCCTTCCACCTTCCAGTTGTTCTATGCTATCTATATAGCTTAATCTATTGCAGCAGAGATCAATATTAAGAACTTAGTAGAGTTGTGCAAGCAAACATACCACAACAGTAGATGTTCAAATGATAACTACTGCAGTAGCCAGTCCCTCCCTCCACCCCTTTTTTGTTGCATTTTTTTATGCCAGTTTAAGGACATTTATTTTTTGTTGTTCCTAGCAATGTCCTCCCAGGGCTCAGCCTCCCTCTTAGTTGGCATGAAAGCTCTGTAGGGCTTGGTGCACAATCGTCTCTCTTCAGTCAGCACATCTTGAGCTAATGGTTTGGGTGTATGGAAGGTGCACTGAAGGTTTGGAAGGTGGCTGGCTATTGTATCCTACTCAGGATATAATCCATATAGCTTAGGCTACTGTAGCAGTGATCATTTAAACATCTACAGTTATGGTAAGTTTCACAACTCTACTTTCTTTATGCAAGTGACTGCTGCAGTCAGAACTTCAGGGATGGTTTCAAAAGCTTTTTCGACCATCCTTTGGTTGGCTGACAGCACGGTGGACAAGGAAGTCAGTATGCCTTTTTGGACTGTCACAGCAAAACTAACTCCAATTTTGGCTGTAAGGTTTAGCCTGTAGTATGTACGGAAAGTATGGGGCCAATGAACATGTGTCTACTTTCAAGATGTCACTGAGATTCTTGAGGAAGGCTAGAGTAGTAGACAAGCCCCTGGTGGAGAGATCTTATATTCCCAGATAATTTCCATTGAATTTTTGGCAGAAAATACATTGGCATACCGATATTGAGATGGTTTGCTCAGATACAGGAAAGCAGCTCTCATTCTTTGTAAGGGCCACAAAGTAGTAGTCCATCTTTCTGTACTCCTTTATCCTATTCAGGTAGTAAAAAAAAGATGCCAGTGATCATCCATAGAATGAAGAATTCTTGTCCCTTTGTTCAGTAGTTTTGGAAAGAAAACTGGAAGATAGTTGACTTGATTCAAAGTCACTTCCCTTACTGCCTTTGGCATAAGAGAGACATGTGTGTAATGTAAGCCTATCTGTGCAGAAGACCAAGAAAGGTTCCCAGTATGTATGCTCCTGTAATTCTGAGATCAAAGTGGCTAAATATTCTTTAAGCAGTAGTAAAGCCAAATGACAAGGGTGGAAACTGGCGATGACCACCTCCTGCCAAGTATCTTAGGAATATCCTGTTCTTGCCACTGGAAAAGTGCAGGTATGCATTCTTCAGATTGAATCAAGAGAATTAGCAACTGTAAGGTCAGCAGAGCCTTGAGTGAATGCCTTTTCCCATTTGTACCTTTGAGAAAATCTCCATAGTTCCTTATTGTAAGATGAAATGCAGGATGAGTATGACAAAGTGCTCTTGTTCTGCAGATACGTATGGTATTCCTTTCCCAGATGTTCTATCCTAAATTCTACATTGTACCCCTTGCAATGATGTCTAGTACCTATTTGTCCAATATATTTTTTATCCACACCTCCAGGCAGAGTCTCCATTCTAAATTTGGAGGGAGAGGAATTTAGAACCGGGTAGTCATAATTTCCCCTTAAATGGTCAAAGGTTTATTGTCTCCCTTAATCACATTTGTTTCCCTTGCAGAAGGGCTTGCCCCTTTTGGTTGTTTACCCTTTCCTGGGTTTCTATAGATGGGCTTCTCAGCAAGACAGTTCCCTGTTATATGTGAGAAGGTAGAATGTATGGCGAACCATATCCATGGCAAGAATTCTTTTAGAAAGATGTTGTGGCTAAGTATCTTATGGTATTCACCTTAACTTGCTTCTCACTGTTTCTCTTATTTTACCCTTCTCTTACAGACTGAAATATCTCATTTTTGTAGAGGATTTCTCAATCCAATGGAGCATTAGGAAGCATACATTTAATGTTTTCAGCTAAAGGCTGTGTATGGAGCCAATCATGGCTTGCGAACAAAAAGACTGGCACTAGTGTACTAGTTCTTGTTTTATTTCTGTCCAGGAGTCTATTCTCCTTTTCATTTGTCAGAGTATTTCTCCCTAAATATTAACCCTTTTTATTGCTTCCATGGAGATGGTATCTGGGTCCAGCACTGGACTCTTAGAAAGGGAAAAAGCTGCCTTGAACTGTCTAAAATAGGTCTGGCCTTTTGGGAGCTAGGGGCTTGTAAGTCTGGATCTTGTGAATTAGCCTCAAATACATCTAGGACAGCTGCCTGTAGTGGGGGGCTACCACTGGTTTAAAGGGGGTCATATCCCAGTAACTCTACGTTCCTCTCTCAGTAATTGGAAATCTCTGCAGCATGCCAAATCTAGGTAATTCTCCTGCTCCAAAATGACACATGGTTCTACAGTATCATTGATGAAGATAGGAGTCCCTGTTAGTTTTTTAAAGTGTATTTACTTGATGCCAAAGGTTTGGCATGCGCTGACTACCAGCCTTGCAAAAGAGTTTTAAAAAAAATACTTTCGCATTGCTCTCAGAGAAGGCAGTAAGGTGTCCAGCTAAGGTATCCTTGGTTCTGTCCTAGGAGAAAGAGCATTGCACTTTAGAGAGAGAGCAATCAATTCATAGTTTACAACTAGAACAGGTAAGCCCTCTTCTTTGTGACCAGGAAGACATCTCTCTAAAGGTATCTTAGAGTAGTATCCATTGGAGAGTTTGGCTTTGTGATCAGTCCAGACAGATGCACGCAGGTTGTCTGACATAACAGCTGCCAGAGTAGATTTGAGAGAGATTCCCTGAATGCTATGCCTAGGGGCTGAACAACTGCCAGGTGATTACCAGCATCCTCACATCAAGTCATTTCTTGGGCAATTACCACCTTGTTACAAGTGTCCTTTGACCAGCAAGCTTCTGATGCATCCTCTAATTTTTCATGTCTAGAGTGAGACATCCAATGGAAGGATTAAGAATGATGTCAGACACCAATGAAGAATGGCGAGAGATGCTGATAGCTTCTTATTATTTAGATGCACATCTCTTAGCTGTGATTATTTTGGGTCTAAAAGTGTCTGTGGATGTCACATGAAGAGATATTGTAGTGAAGGCCTAAACAATTTGCCTGTTTTTACAACTAATCTGTCTTTTTTTCAAGCATATTTGCTGTTTGGCTGGCAGCCCCAAATGTCTAGTCTTGAGCAGGTGACAATGATCATAGAAGCTTTCTTCACCTCCAGATAATGCTGATGTCTTTGTAGTAAATGAGACATGGTTTAAAGCCATGGAGAGCACATTGACAGTGCAAGGGTATAATGCCTTCCACACATTTAGACCAACTACAAGAAAGACCGGGACTAAATGTGGAGGTGTCTTGATTTGCACCAGAAATAATATACCTCAAGGCTGGTCAAACAGGAAAATGTACTTGGGCTTCTCCATGTTAAAATTACCATAGACAAAATCTAATACCACTTCCTTGCAAGCTATAGGTTCCCCTCCATGACCCAGGAAACCCATACCAGGTATTTATACTTATAGGAAATATTCACCATCCAACCCAATGCCACATTCATGGGCAACTTTAATTACCCCACTATTAAATAGGAATTCTACATGACACCAAAAATACAGGCAGAGAGAGTCCTGATAAACTCCCTGGACCAGATTGTTAATACACCAGCAAGGGGTGCAACCGTGAAAAACCGATATAAAATGCACAAACTACTATAAAGCAAACACAATACTGGCTATGGAATAAAGACAAAATCGTATCTTATGTTTCTTATGCACCTTTAGTGCCCCAAATATGGTGGGTATTATAGGAGAAATCATATTTAAATAGTTATGTGCCAATATCTATTCTAGTTTTAAGAAACATATCATTAAGCCCCGTGTGCACCCTTCTATAAGCTACATTAAGCTAATTTTTACTAATCTCTTGATATATATCTGTATGAAGTGTATCTAACATTCTTTGTTCATAATCAAACGTGTCCATTATAACTAAACCCCCCCCCCTTATCAGGCTTCATTATTTTTAAAGACTGATGCATGAGAAATGACAAATTAATTCTCTCTTAATCTGTTAAATTGTCATTCAAGTACTTCTATTAATCACCATATGCCTGATATCCAACTCACATATTATTTCATATGATGCTAGAATGGGATGAAGTGGGGGGTTAAATGTACTATGGATATATATTTCTCCCACCTTTGTGGAGTTTTCGGCATGGAAGGGCTTTTATCGCAGCTTCTTGAATCTATCCAGAACCTTATGGCCCTGCTTACTAAAGAAAGGGTTACTTCAGTGAATCCGAGGGACAGTACTTTAACTAGTACCCAAGCGGAATTATTCACCTTACATTCCCCTGTGGGTCTTAATAATTCTGTGACTGATGATGCCATGGTAACTAACAATGACAGAGGGGCAGGAAGTGATTTTACTGCCTGGTTCAGTGCACCGGAAATTGATCGGGGCGAAGGCCTGAGAGAACTGAGGACACGCCTATGTGGAAGGAACAAGTAGCGTCTTTTGAGAAACTGTGTATAAGGTATCGATCCTTGCAACTGGACAATATGTTTTTGTGGAAATCCATTGACATAAAACAAGTACCTAAAGGATTACGACTATGGAAGTTACCGATGGGTATTGAGAATGGTACAACAGCATACCTTGAGTTGATAGCTCTCTGACCGTGCGGGTCTAGAAATGTTGGACATTATCAAAAACAATGATAGCAATAGATTTCTGAACTTAATATTATTAATGATGCATTGTTTGTACCCTACCAAGTGAATTATAATAAAGTATTGCAGGATGTTGAAAAATTTGTAAATAAGAATGTAACTGTTAAACAATGTACGTTAGTTTGTGACACTGATGATTATAAAAGCAATGTGGCTTACCCTAATGTCCAACGAATGGTAGATGGGGACATTGGTGAAAACAGTGATGGAACAAGTTCAACTGAGAGAGTCAACAGAACATAGAAATGTTAATTCTAACACTGAGAGATATCAACAAAGGCCAGGTGTTTTTTTTTTTTTTTTTTTTTTTTTTTTTACAGGGGGAGACACTCAGGAAGTTAGAATGCCTGAGGAATCAGGCGACCTACAACAAACAGAACAAAACACAAGGATGGAATCGGGGTCAGTTATCAGGGGAGAACTTGGAAAAACAGACAACCCAGGAAATGGAACTGAGGGAGCACCCTGAGCTTTGGGCAAACATCACTGATGATTTGTTTGTAGATGATTTTGGTTTGGTGTGTGACCTGGTCGAAAGGGACGGGTTTACCATCTACAATTATACTGAGGTTGAATTAACTAGTCAGCATTTCAACCTTTTGAAAAAGGGTATGTCTTTTGTCCTCAGTTCTGGCCTAGATGTAGCAGGGACATTATTAAATTTGAAACTATTCACTAGGCAGTTGAATCTTAAAATATATTTTCAAGGTAGAAACTTAAATCAAGCAGAAAATTTACTCTGTCACAAAAGTATTTTTATTCCCACAACTAATTCTGAAACCAATTTGTTTGAGAGGCTCTGTGAAAAGGAAATACAGAATTTGGCTAAGAGAAAAAAGAAATTTAATTATAATTTTAACAAGGGAGGAAAATCAACTGTTGCATGCATTGGCGACTGACAAGAATCTAAGAATTATGACTCCCAATAAAGGTGGGGGTGTGGTAATTATGCGACAGATAGATTATGTAGCCAGGATGCAACAAATTTTGAATGATGGGTTAACTTATGAAAGGGTGCCAAGACATGAGGTCAATAGGGCATATGCATAGATAGTGCTGACGAAATGTGTAACAATGAAATTTACAAGCTGATAGGGTTGTTTTTGGACAGGGACTATCCACTTAAGTTGCTTATTAACATCAAAAAGGAAGTTATGAGTAAGAAAAAAAACTTTTGCCCCGATATTAACTTTGAATCAGGGTTTCCAGATGAAAACCAAGGAAAGTGGTAAAACAAATGTCATGATTCTGAAATACAATGAATGTACTCCCAGTATTGTTGAAATTATTAATAAAAGTTGGGAATTCTGTTTTGAACCAGGAATGACATCCCTGTTAGGATTAAAGCCTCAAATAGTTTACAGCAGGGGGAGGAACATCAAGAATTTCTTGAAGGGACAAAGTTACAAAGGTATTTATAAATCCAACATGAGTAAGTGTTGATCTTGCAAAAACTGTAGCTATATAAATAATGGACCTTATGTTACTGTAAGAGGCTACGATGTCTGGGCAGATGTAATTGTAGTTCCATCAAGGTAGTTTACGTGGCAACATGCCTTTTCCTGTCCCGGGTTTTATATTGGTAAAACTACCCGGTGACTAAGGGACAGAATCAGTGCACACATGAGGGAAATATAAAAAAAAAATAGGGACACACATAATGCCCTTTACATGCATTCTGGGAAATGTATTAATTTCAAAAAGTTTGTATTTTTTATTATTGACAGGGTTTTGGAGAATGAACATGGAGAGGATTGTAATTTACTATTGGAAGCAAAAGAATCCCTTTGGCAATTGCGGTTGAATGCCACAATGGCTCCTGGTCTAAACGATTTTATTTCCATAAAAACCTTTTTTAAAAATAAGGCATAACCAGGTTTCCTAATAAAGTGGGGAGATTTTATAATGTATTTAAATGTTTTAATTTCTTAATGTTTGTTATTGGAGAATTTGGTTGTTCTATGTCTTTAAATGTTTCTTAATGATGTGTGAACTAAATAAGTGATTTGCTAAGTATTGCTATGATATATTATTTAATCATCCAGATTGTATTAACCTGAACAACTCTGAAGAAGCCTGATTTATTTTTGGCAAAAGCACTACTTAGTTATTCTGTGTTGGAGCAATAAACAGACTGGTTTACCGGTTTCGGTATTTATTTCTTTTTTCAGTTTTACTATGGATACGTATTATATGAGGGGGTTCAGAATATGCTGATTGTTGCCAAATGTTAATTTTCTTAAACAAAGCTTCAAGTCTATCAATATTTGTGCAAGATTAGGTTGCTTAGATGGTGCAAATGTAAAACCTTTGCTCAACAAATTCACCATTGATTATCTATCACAGTATCTGAGAAATTATACACTTTAAAATCACCTAAAGAATTACATACAATGACTGGACTACTAGGAGCATCATTAGAATTGGAATCAATGATGACTATTTCTTCCTCGACAAATGTGGTACTGCGTGCAGTAACTAATTGTATTTCCTACCCCGATAATGGTACTCCCCTCTCCTCTGATTCCACCTCGTGGGTGTATAAAAATCATGATTATCTGACCAGCCATGTCTGTTATTAACATTCTGATTGTTTTTGTTTTTTATTCTTTCTGATCTTCTGAGATGGGAACTGTTCATCATACTCTTCAAAAATCATTCTGATAGTCAACTTGTTCAACATCATCGATTACTTGCTGATGATGTGCCCTTATGTTTGGACAATTGTTAACAGTATTAACATAACCAAATTTTGTTTTAACTTTCAGTGGTTAGGGAAAGACTGACCCATACTGTTGCCCTTAATAGTTTATGTTTTTTATACTTAAAGTTAGATAAAATATGTTCATAGGTAGATACTAGGCTATCTGCTCTAGGGCATTTATAAGCCTAGCCAGAGTGTATTTGGCTTCCGCCTCCCTATTAGATTAGCCTACTGTGCCTCTGTAAAGTAGTTCAGTACTAACATATATTCTTTGATGTTCATACTTATGTTGTTGTCTTTTGGCTTTTCTCAGTAAGGGGTTGCCACAGCGGAACTCCGGTCCGCTAATGATTGGCAGTAGATTTTCACGAATGCCGAGGTGCCAGTTTGACGTTCAATCTTCAATGAAGGCACGTCCATTTACGCACGTCTTTCGAACGCCCACCCAACCACGGGGAGGACATGCAGACTCCACACAGAAGGCACTCCCTGCACTCCAGCCGAGAACTGAACAGGAGAACCTCTTTCTGTGAAGCAACAACGCTACCGCTGCACCACTGCGGATTTTGATGTTCATACTTATACCTACTATACATCAGCTTGCAGTTGTTTTTTTAAATCATCACACTCTAACAGCACTTCAATTTCTGTTGCATTATACTTGATTAATAACTAACAATTCAAAACCTCGTCTATCATACATAGTTAATTCACAATGCAAAGGAGAATTTTTAATAAGTCCTGAGGGGTAGTGCCAAGTTTGTAGTCCTTTTGGAACAATTTTATTTCTTATGCAGTGTTTTAAATACATATTTTCCACCTGCAACTTTTTCAGTTTAAATAATTTTACATCCAGTTGCTCCAACCATGTTTTTAAAGGCATGCCCTCAGATCAACTGCTAACACCAGATGAAGAATATGTCTGTTCATCCATTAACCATCGATATAAAACTGGTGGTTTCCAATCAGCTATGGCACTGGAACCTGTATACTGTTCACGAATGTTGCTGTTATTAACATTATTGCCATTACTGGCATTATTTCGCATTAAACCACCATTTTGCATGACAATGTCACATCTTGTTAAACTGTCATTAAAAATAACAGTACCTGTGTTAGCGCCTTCAGCCAAGTCCATTTGTGAAGCTATATACTGCCCATTAGGTATAGAACAATTATCCGACTGTGAAGTACCTGGTGAGCCATCAAATATTCTATTTTCAAGAAATGAGCTTAATGTAGCTTATAGAAGGGTGCATATGGCACTTGATATGTTTCTTGAAAATAGAATAGATATTGGCATTTATAGCTATTTAAATATTATTTCTCCTATAATACCAACCATATTTGGGGCACCAAAGGTGCATAAACATAAGATACGACTCTTTCTTTATTCCATAGCCAGTATTGTTTGCTTTATAGTAGTTTGTGCATTTCCCCAGGTGTTTACAATTCTGCTAAGTGATTTCCCAGCTTTCCTGCCTCTGAAAGAACCTCCTAAAAGGAGACTGAAGTTGTCTACTGTTACAACAATCTCACCCAAAGTCCTGTCTACATGTATGTACTCTACTGTGCTACATATCACTAATTGTACTTGAATTGTATTATCCCACTGAGCGCATGCTAGCAGCCTACCCTAGACTCTAAGTAACCCTATTATAAAGCTCCCGTATCCCTGTATTACAAGCCTTGCTATTTCTCACTTAAGGTAGGTGGCAGCATTTTACCTTTTTTCATCCCGGTTTTTGCTAGTTACAGACTTTTTTTCTCTGTATCTACTATACCCCCCTGCATTTGTTTCTACATAGGTTTTTTAACCTGCCCTTTACCCCTAGTACATCCTCACTTCTGTGCCTACACCCTGTTCCGCTGATATTTTTCACTAGCTTGCTTACTCTCTGCTCTGCCTCCTTCTCCTTGGATCTACCCCACTCTGTTAGCCCTGGGGGCTCACTCCACTCTGCTCCCCTACCCTGCCCCCAATTTTCATCTGTTCCCAGTACCTTTACACTTATACTCATTAGACCACACCCTCGCCATCATTATCCAATACACTCCTACCTCAACAACACATATCCACCCTCTTACACCCTCCCCTTATCTCTCACCAGTCACCTCCCATATTACTATACCTGACCTGATCCTCTACCAACTAAATACCTTATACAGCCTTACACCATCTCTTATTCCACCCACCATGCTATCAAAACCTACAGCCTTCTTATCTCAAATGCTACTTCTTCTAACACTATCCCATACCTACTATCTTACACAACCCCTTACTTCACATCATTCTCCATCATATCATATTACAAACACACTTCCCATACTACACTCTCACTCACCCATTCCAATATCTCCCACTCTATACCCCATCAATAACTACTACTATTTCCCTATAAACTCTTTTCACCTTACACTCTACTCTATCCCTAACCAACCAAACCCTTAGAAATCTAACAACACTCAACTCCAGTAGTAAGCAATCCAAATACTTCTCCAGCATTTTCAACACCTAATCAATATCCTTCTATCCAGTGACATACACCCAAACCCTGGTCCCCCACCCTACTTCCAAATCTACCCTTCGCCTCTCTAAATGCCCAAAGCATAGCTAACAAGATTCCAAACCTCCATGCCTGGTTTCAACACAATAAACCACATATCTTGTCTATTTCTGAAACTTGGCTAAAATCTCATATAAAAGACTCAGAAATAGTACCACCCAACTATTCCATTATCAGAAAAGACAGAACCCACAAAAAGGGTGGAGGAGTACCTCTACTTTATTCATCCTCCTTATCAGTTACCCCCTACACTAAAGCCATCCCCCCAATTCACCAACGCTGAATTAATTCTGGCCCTACTTCAAGTAAATAGGCACAAGCACATATGCATAGCCTTACTATACATTCCTCCAGGAGACAATCTCTCAGTACTCGAAGAGATCCTATCTTGGCTGTCCATTAATATTAGCAATGAAACTATAATACTGGGTGACATGAACATCAACTGGTCCTCTATTCAGTCTCTCTCAAACACCCTAAATATCAACTTTTATAAATTTCCCCCAACTTATCAACTCTATAACTAGACCCTCCAAAGATTACTCCAGCGGTAGTATCCTCGACCGGATCTTAGTCTCTCACCCTCATTATTTCTCTGACAGTGGCATACTTCCCAACTCCCTCAGCAATTACCTTCTCACTTTTATTCGGTGCCTTACTTCTCCCCTACAATTATCTCACAACTATATCTCCACTCGCTACCTCAAACATTTCAATCCTACTACCTTCTTTAACTCTTTAAAATCAATAAACTGGTGCCCTCTAAGAACTCTACCCCTAAAAGAAGTGGTTACCTACTTCAACTCAACTTTCTTACACCTGTTAGACAGTTATGTCCCCCCTTAAATCCAAAAGAATAAAAAGCAAAACTGTCTCTTGGCTAACCAAAAATACATTAGCTGCCATGCAGCTCAGAAATAAAGCCTGGTTACACCACCAGAAAAATAAGACTCCTTCCACCCTCAATGAGTAGAAATCACTTCGCAATAAAGTCAAGAAGCTTGTTACATCAGACCGAAAAACATATTTCATCTCACTACAAAACAACCATAAAACAAATCCACAAAAATTTTGGAATGATCTCAACTCTCCTTAACCCTGTCAAAAAAAGAAAACCCTTGTCCAGATCCCGATGCTCTAGACATATACCTAACTACCCAATTCAACTCTTTTTTTTATAAACTCAATCTGCAAACTAACCTCGTCCTTCTCTACCAACTCTACACCCTCTACATCCTTATCCCCTCCCCTGGACTCACTGTCACCATTACTCCCCAATACCTCCACCTCCCACCCCCCTCCTTTCTCCATAAATCATATACCCATATCTTTCATAAAAAAACTTCTCCAAAAACTAAAACCATGCTCCAATGCCCCTGATAACATACCCTCACACTTTCTAAATACAGCTGCTGAAGACATTGCCTTACCCATCAGTATACTAATCAACCATTCTATCCAAGAAGGTCATGTACCCCAACTATGGAAAAAGACCTTCACTATACCCCTGCATAAAGGGGGTAACAATAATAATATTACAAACTTCCACCCTATTGCCATTTTATCCCCATCTCTAAACTCCTTGAAAAATGTATCCATCTACAACTTCTTCCCTACCTCACAGACAATCACTTACTTACTCCAACACAGCATGGATTAAGACCTGGCCACAGTACCACCACTGCCCTTCTTTCCTTAGAAATTGTTAAAGCCTGCAACTCTGGCTGCATAGTATCCACCCTCCTACTTGACCTCTCTAAGGCCTTCGATACAATATCTCACAACCTTCTCCTAGCTAAGCTCTCTAAACTAAACTTACCCTTTTCACCCTTAATTGGTTCAATAGTCATCTCTCAAATAGATGCCAAGCAGTCAAATGGAAAACCGCTACCTCCTCCTTCCTTGATACTCCCACTGGAGTCCCCTCCTCTTCAATATATTTATAAATGATTTCCATCACTCAATCCCTAATGCAAAACTCATCCAATATGCCGATGATTCAACCATACTCTGTTCTGTCACCTCCATCCCCACACTGATAAAGCTCACACAAGAAGCTTTCTCTACCACAGAACAATGGATGTTAGATAGTCACCTAGCACTCAATGGCTCAAAAACCAAACTAATGTTATTTATCCCTACTAAAACAACAATTGACAAGAATTCATTTTCCATCAAAAGCCATAACAATACATCTCTCAAATTAGTATCCGAGGCTAAACTACTAGGTGTCCTCATTGATGACCAGCTCAAATTCACCTCTCACCTACAAATAAATATAAAAGAATACACCAAAAACTTGGCATGCTATATCACCACAATCGTTACCTTACTCCTTCTACTAAGCTTATTCTCGCTACCACATATCTCACCCCTTCTCTTCTTTACAGCGCTGCACTTCTAACAAACCTACAATCCTCTCGAGACAAAACTCTCCTCTTGTTATTACAGTTACAAAGTTTGCCACAAGCCAAAAGTCTTCTACCCATCACTGTCTAGCCCTTCGTCAATTAAATTGGTTAGAGATGCCCAATTATCTATCCTTTACTCAACTTACCCATGCCCATAAACCTATTTTCAACTCCTCCCTATCCTCACCTTCAAAATGCACCTCCCTGACAGACTATTAACTAACAATCAAAACCTAATAAAACTCCATAAACTTACCCGTCCCTCTGACAGAAATCTTCTTTCCTTTGCCCTTGCACACCAATGGAACTCACTACCTCTATCCAGCCGTACCACCACAAATCCCGTTTCCTTCAAAAACTCACTCCACTCGCACCTAATGTCTCAGTGGGAATGCTCCTGCTCCCACCCCTCTTACCCTCCTCACCTGTCTTCATCAGACTTCTCTGATTCCATACATGGTTTTAGCAGGAACCGATCCATGCATTAACAACCTACTCTTGATTTACAATGCTGATACTTTTTATCTTAGAAGTTGTCTCTGTAAATGAAATATTTTATCTGCAACTAGCATAACCTAAACTTTGTCATTTTTCCTTTAGATATTGTATGTTTAAATGCAATTTCATACTAATACTTTTGTACTTACTATTACAAAAGCTTCTATTGTAATTTTGCTGTAATTATTGTTTTGTTTTTGGAGCTTTTCTCCCCAGGACTCCATTGAAAATGGGTTCTTCTAGGCCCAATGGACTATCCTGATAAAATAACTGCAAATAAATTTTATATAATTTTTTATTGGATTATATGGAAAGCAGTAAATCATCTGAAGAGATGCAACAACCTTTGGATAAGCTTATGGGTCTCATTGAAGGGCTCACTAAGCGTTTTAAACTTTTGGCTACAGAGGTGGATGAAATAAGGTCAGTTGGTAGTCAGGAAGTGCGGAACTACCAATAGCTTGCATGCCACGTAGCAGCTGTTATGACAGAATCAACAGCAAATCCTTGAAAAAGGTAGCGATGCTATGGATGGCCACACAGAAACAAATTTGGTTATTTTGACTTCTTATTCGTCGGCTAAGGACTGCAGTACAGATGTTTTAGCTTCTTCTGTTGATATTTTATAACGAGCTTATGGTACATCTATATTTGATGGCTTACCAGGTACGTCACAGTCGGATAATTGTTCTATATGTAATGGGCAGCGTATAGCTTCACAAACAGACTTGGCTGAAGGCACTAACACAGATACTGTTATTTTTAATGATGGTTTAACAAGATGCGACATTGTCATGCAAAATGGTGGTTTAATGCAAAATAATGTTAATAACAGCAACATCTGTGAACAGTATACAGGTTCCAGTGACATAGCTAATTGCAAACCATCAGTTTTATCTCAATGATTAATAGATGAATAGACATTCTTGATCTGGTGTTAGCAGTTGCTCTGAGGGCTTGCCTTTAAAAACATGGTTGGAGCAACTACATGTAAAATTACTTAAACTGAAAAGGTTACAGGTGGAAAATATGTATTAAAAAGACTGCATAAGAAATAAAGTTGTTCCAAAAGGACTACGAACTTGGTGATACCCCTAAGGACTTATTGAAAATTCTACTTTGCACTGTGAATTGTTAACTATGTATGATAGACGTGGGTTTACATTGTTAGAGTTATTAATCAAGTTTAATGCAACAGAAATTGAAGTGCTGTTAGCGCACAGTGTGATGCTTTAGAAAAACAACTGCAATCTGATGCTAATTATAGTAGGTATAAGTATGAACATCAAAGAATTTATGTTAGTATTGAACATATTTAGCTGACTTGAAGCATAAAAAAACAAACTGGTAAAGGACCAGCAACAGTATAGTAAGGGTCAGGTTTACCCTAAACCACCAAAAGTTAACACAAGTTAGTTATGTTAATAATACTGTTAACAATGGTCCAAACATAAGGGCACAGCATCAACAAGTAATAACTGATAATTGTTGAACAAGTTGCCTATCAGAATGATTTTAAGAGTATGATGAACAGTTCCCACCTCTCAGAAGATCAGAAAGAATTAAAAAAAAAAAAATCAGAAAATCAGAATGTTAATAACAAACATGGCTGGTCTGGTAATCAGGGTTTTTATACACCCTCGAGGCAGAATCAGAGGAGAGAGGGGTACCAGTATCATGGCAGGAGGAGGAAATACAATTAGTTACTGCATGCAGTACCACGTGTCAAGGAAGATATAGCCATTATTGATTCAGTTTCTAATGATGCTCCTAGTAGTCCAGTCATTGTATGTAATTCTTTAGATGATTTTAAAGTGTATAATTTCTCAGATACTGTGATAGATGAATCAATGGTGAATTTATTGAGCAAAGGTTTTACATTTGTACCATCTAAGCAACCTAATAAATATAAATAAAACAAATACTGATCTACTTAAAGCTTTTTTAAGAAAATTAAATTTCACATTATTTGGCAACAATCAGATAGCATATTCTGAACCCCCTTATGTAATATCCATAGTACATTTAACCCCCCATTTCATCCCATTCTAGCATCATATGAAAGAATATACAAAAACAAAATCACCACTAATTCTAAGGACAACCACAAAGCATTCTATAGCTATAAGAATCTCGATGGCAACACCCAGATCTGCTCCGAGTTACAGCACAAAGGCACGAAAATTACAGAACCAACTGATATTGCCAACATCCTGGCAGATAGGTTCAGTGCTAACTTTACCCCCCACCCCCTAAAGGGCCCATATCTATACAGGAAGAATGCAGAGTCCCTGTAATCACAACTATGCAGGTAAAAGCTGCACTCTCTAAAGCCAAAAACACAGCATCTGTGGGACCAGACAACTTCCCAGGCTGCATTTTACATGAACTTCAGAACTAACTTGCTCCCCACTTAAGCACCATGTTCAATAATAGCCTCGCTTCAGGCTTTGTGCCCACTGAATGGTGCACAGCATCAGTTATCTCACTCCACAAAGGGGGAGCCACCACTGATCCCGGGAACTATCGACCTATTAACCTGACGAGCCTAGTTTGCAAGGCCATGGAATGTACCATCATGGAGCTCATAAACAAAGACATTGGTAACCTCTAAACTCTGGATCCCACCCAGTTCAGGTTTGTGAAATGCAGATTATGCCTCCTGAACCTGATCGACTTATTTGAGGCAGTCACCAAATAGATGAGAGTAAGGTGGTTCACACAGCCTATCTTGACCTCGCCAAGGCTTCCGACACCATCCCCCATTCTGGAATTATAGCTAAACTCACTAAACTAGGTATAAATCCCTACGTCACAAGATGGCTTGCCAACTGGCTCACTGACAGAACCCACAATGTAAAAGTTGCAGACTCCAAATCTGACCTCAAAGCAGTGACAAGTGGAGTACCACAGGGTTCCGTCCTGGGACCACTCCTGTTTGGTATCTACTTCTCTGAAGTACAGGCTAACACAGAAGGCCTCTGGTTAATGAAGTTCACAGATGACTGCAAACGAGGAGCCATAGTCAAGTCCCTAAATGATATGGACATCCTACACAAGGGCCTCACTGTGACAGATGCCTGGTGTCAGAGCCATGGCCTCAAGCACAATGCCAAAAAGTGCAGTGTCATCCCCTTTGGTAAGCAGCAATTTACTTAACACCGAATGTGTGATAAGAGACCTTGGGACCCAGGTGGACAGTAGTCTCTCCTTTGATAGTCACATCGCCACAGTAGTCAGGAAGTCCTTCTAAGTGGCACACATCATCATAAAAGGGTTCTCATCCAAGAAAAGATGTCATTGTTCCCCTCTACTTGACTCTTAGACCCATTATAGAGTGCAACGCTCCTTTTGGAATGTACCTCACAAGACATCTGCAGCAGCTGGAAAGGCCACAGAAGTACCTCACAAAGAGGATTAATGGCCTCAAACAAATGCCCTACACTGACCGCCTCAAAAAAACTCCAGCTTTACTCCATAGCATATAGCCTACTCCGAGGTGATCTCTGCCTAAAATATAAAGCTATGTCAAACCCAGAGCTGTTGGACATGCTACACTTAAAGAAATCCCAATCTCTCTGAGCTACACGCTCTAGGGACCTAAACCTGGTCACCACAATAAACAGGACATGCTGGAGGGATAGATTCCTGTCCCAGAGACTTACCAGACTCTGGAACAGGCTACCCATCTATGTCAAGCAAAGTTCTTCATTAGCACTCTTCAAGAAAAATCTTGATGAGTGGATAGGAAATAAGAAATACACCCCAGGGATCACTTCAATGTCTCTGCTCAACAGTGGCACAGGAAAATAACTTTCCTGGGTGGCACAAGCCAGGGAACCTTGTTGGGTAGGCTTACATAGGCCCTTGGGCTGATAGCCAAGTACCTACCTATGAACCTATATGCAAGTTGGATATCAGGCATATGGTGAATAACAAAGTATTTGAATGATAATTTAACAGATGAAGAAGAGAATGAATTTGTCATTTCTCATGCATCAGTCTTTAAGAATAATGAAGCCTGATTGGGGAGGGGTTAGTTATAATGGACACGTTTGATTATGAACAAAGAATGTTAGATATACTTAATACAGATACATATCAGGAGGTTAGTAAAAATGAGCTTAATGTAGCTTATAGAAGGGTGCATATGGCGCTTAATATGTTTCTTGAAAATAGAATAGATATTGGCACTTATAACTATTTAAATATGATTTCTCCTATAATACCCAGCATATTTGGGGTGCCAAAGGTGCATAAGAAACAGAAGATACGACTCTTTTATTCCATAGACAGTATTGTGTTTGCTTTTAAGGGGTGCAACCATACTCTACCTTGACCTCAATAATATGGACGAGTGCTGCACAACCCTAGTGTAATGTCTTCTCTAGTAAGGTTAGACCACAAATGGCCTCCTTTGAGGTAAAAATGAAACCTGGAAACCCAGCTAACCCTGGAATATTCAGGAAATAGTCTAAGGCTAACTTCCTGCTATCAAATGATAACCTGCCAAGCTTTCCAGCCCCCATCCCCATATATCCTGAGAACACTGCTGCCTATGCAGAATTGCTCACAGAATCCTATACAAATGTGTTAATAGCTGTAGATGCAGCTGTACCCATGGTTGAGGTAAAGAACTAACTCAAAAACCAAGCCACCCTGGTGGAATTACATCATCAATAGGCTGTATAACAGACAGAAGAAAATCAAGGCAAAAAATAGAAGATGCAGCACCCAGCAGGATAAAGCACTCTCAAACTAAACAAATAACTCAGAGGACAAATAAAGTCTATCAGAGTCACATTTGGAGTTAATTTGGCCTCCCAGGTTAAGGACAACAAAAAGGTATCCTTTAAGTATGTCTACAGCCTCAAAGGCAATACACAATTGTGTGCAAACTCATTGAAAATGGGTCCATGTATAATGAGCCAGATATAGCAAACCAACTGGATGACAAATTCAGCTCGAACTTTACCCCTCTCTTCCCTTTAACCTTCCCTCAGGAAATACCAAACAGCACCCCATGCTATTGCTAGGGAACATGTTCTTATTGCTCTCTCTAAGGCCAGCAGCACTGCATCAATGGGCCCAGACAATATCCCAGGATACCCTCTAAATGGCATGAAACATGACCTATCCAGGCCCTCTGGAATTGCTATTTAACTGTAGCCTCCAAATAGGCTTCATGTCTCATGAATGGAGAACAGTAACAGTCATGCCTCTGCACAAAGATGGACCACCTACAGATCCACAAGTCTCACTAGTCTCATATGCAAGGCCAAGGAAAGAATCATCATGGAAATGATCAATAATGATATAGAAAACCACCAGACACGGGACCTAACCCAATTTGGTTTTGTCAAGGGCAGGTCATGCCTACTCAAGCTGGTGACCTTTTCAAAGAAGTCTACCTAAGCAATGGAGGAGGGCAAAATGGTTCACACTGCCTACCTTGACTTGGCCAAGGCATTTGACACAATACCCCACTCAGGCATTGTTGACAAACTGAAGAGGTTAGGTACAAACCCTTATGGCACCCTGGCTCACAAACAGGACTCAGGAAGTTAGAACTGGGCAGCCCACCTCTACAAAAAGGGTAGTCACAAGTGGAGTTCCTCAGAGACTAGTCCTGGGACTTCTGTTTGGCATTTACTTCACTGAAGTTAAGGCCAATGTCAATGCCATCTGTCTGACTAAATTTGCAGATGACAATTAGGAGCAGTTATTAAATCCCACACAGGCACAAATGTTCTCCAGGAAGGACTGGCAGACAAAGAGCTGGTACCAAAGCCATGGGCTAAAACTAAATACCAAGAAGTGCATAATAGTATTCTGCGGGAGGTTATCCACCCCCGGTAACTATCATATTGACAACACAACCCTAAGATCTGACCCAGTAATAAGGGACTTGGGACACACACAGACAGTAATCTAGCCTTTGACCATCATGTGTCTATAGCAGTGAGGAAATCATTCTATGTTGCACAACTTATAAATAAAGGTATGGTATCTAGGTCCAAGGAAGTCAATTGTTCAACTGTATTCAGCATTCATCAGACCTATCATTGAGTACAATGCCTCCTTTGGTATGTGCCTAACTAGGCATATCCAACAACTGAACATCCACAGTGGTTCACCACTAAAAGAATAAAGAGCTTAAGTAACATGTTCTATGCAGATCACCTCAAGGCCCTATCACTATATTGTCTCCTATAGGCTGTTGAGGGGAGATCTATGCCTGGCATACAAGTCATTGCCAGACCCCACTCTGATGGAACTCTTGCATATCCACAAAACAAACAGCATCAGAATTACCCATTCTAAAGACTTCAATCTTGCCTGTGATATAAATAGGACCTGCTAGAGAGACAGGTAAGTATCCCGGAGACTACCCCATCTCTGGAACAGGCTCCTTATGCATGTAAAGCAGAGTTTCTCCCTAACCCAATTCAAGTGTAACTTGGACAGTTGGATGGAGAACAGGAAATCAAGGGTACCAGAACTTGTCACATATTTGGGATGCATGGATAGGCTTAAAAATGCCCTTGGGGTATTTAGGCTAGTAAACATCTATGAACCTACAATCAAAGGTATCAGTTCAAAGAAGTTAATCTCATAGGGGTATTTATCTGTGCTCTCCATCCACAGCTTGGCTCAGTGAGATTAAGAATACCTTTATCACATTACAAGCCATGAAAAGTACAGAAGATTGCAGACCATGCATCTAACTTTGTACCACAACATGGAAACATCTGCAATAGGAGATGCAAGGTCAACATGGGGGGGGGGGAGATGTCTGAAGTTATGACTACAGCAGTGACTTGTCTGAACATTCATAGTTGCCAAGGCCACAGGACTCTACCAGAAAGACCCTGACCTTATCCACGGAGATCTTCTGCACCACCACGAGGATCAGAAATCTGGAGAAAGGCATACAGCAGATACCCAATGGATGTCAAACACATTCATACCTTTCTCCACATGAATCTAGATACTTCAGCAGCTGGCAATTCTAGTCTGGTGCAGAAAGATACACCTGTTGGAAACCCCATTTCTGCAAGAATGAAAAACATTTTGGCAGCCAGCTTCAATACCTGTTTGCTGTGTGGTCTTGCATAATTTTCCTGCCATTGTGTTGTGAGATAAAATACAAGAGGCAGGGATGTTCAAGATGGGTGCACACTGATTAAAAGGTTAATTACCTGTGTAAAAATTAAAACCGTGAAAAAAAAATACAAGTAAAAGCAATCAATTTGGGTAAAACGTAGTTACTGGGTAACAATTATACTGCCTGGATGCAGAAAAGGAGAAGACAGACTATGACTCAGGAGAACATTGCTGCTGTTCATCAAAAAGCAGTTCCAACTTTCAGCTTTAGTACAGCAGATGGTGTTCAGTAATTTAGAAGAAAAAAATCAAATGCACTCACAGGTGTAAGTGAAACACTGAAGGAATATATTTTTCAGCCTTTTGTCATTTGGTTTTGATATAACTTCTAATTAACTATTTAGGTGAAGTGATAAAACTGCAGAAATCAGAGAATGAATTTAAAACAAGGTTGTCTGTCTAAGCATGAGGCTTCTGAACAAGAAATTTCAAAATGCAGAAGAGTTAGAAGACAAAGCACACAGATTACACATGAAACTTTCTACTGTACCAGAAAACTGGAAGGAATAAAATAAAAAGAATTAAAGTACAAGTAAGCAACTGGATTAGTGTCAAGAAGGGAATTTCAAAAGGTGGGAATAAGATTTAAACTGCTATACCCAGCTGTATTCAAAATATTTGTTTCAGGAGGATCAAATATATTTTTGGATGGAGAACAAGCTAGGGAGGAAATAAGTTTAGCCAACAGGCAGGAGGACATTCTGCTTCAAAGGACATAGAGTAGAGAGACTGCCAGAGAAACTATTTCCATTGTTACCAAGGAAAATTCTTGAGTAATACAAAAACACAGGAGCACACTAGAAGAATCATGAGTATCCTGGACGTGAACCAGAGAATGGTGTTGGCAGATGGAGAACATCTAGAAAAAGATCAGCAACAATGTGAAATTAGTGAATAAATGGGAAACTATTAAGTATCACTCCCATTTGATGTAGGAGTATACATGTGAAATGTGACTTTCCAAGAATGGCGAAGAATGGAATTTTGTTGAATGTGTTAACCTGGCAGTTGAACTATAAAGCATATACCCCCCACACTTTACTGTACAAATATTAAGAACAAAACAATTTTTACTTGCAGTTCCTTCAGTGACCTTATAAACATTAATGACAATCTCATGATGTAAATTGCATGTTATATTGCAAAGCAATTTCACAGAGTACTCAGTCAATGTCAGGTCGGGAGAGTCATCAGTGACTCCTTATATGTTAAATATATTAAGGCAAGTTAGTTATAAGATATCCATGACTTACACTAACAAGGTAAGAAAGGCTGGAGAAAGAAGCAAGTTAAACTTAATATGTTGTGATCTTTGGTTTCCGGGATGGGAACATAATTGTACTGATGGTATTATATGCAGATTTAAGATAATTTCCACTGTTTTTACAGATGCCCTTAAGCAAACAGGCTTGAAGGATAAGAGCATTTTGAAAAGCATAGAAAAAGGTAATTCTTGCATTTGTAACATCATTAGCCATGTTCCCATTAGCAAAGACTTTCAGTGAGAAACAATAATTCTACAAGTGCTAACAATCATGAGGACAACAAAGTGCATTCTGGGTGAAATTTATAAAAATTTCATGCATCTGGAGATTTACTAGCTATTTTTTCATTACCACCTGTTTTTAACTTGAAGATGAGCAGTCTGCAGGTGAAAACAATTAATCATGAGAGGTTTGAACACTGCTGAGGGAAATGTACAAGAAAAAGTGTAATTAATATTGGGTCTATGACAACGGAGTGAATACACTAAATATCGAATGGCAGGAAAACCGAAAACACTGGTGATAGAAACTTGTTTTATGAAATCATGGTACAGTGAAAATCTGGAATTTGCCCTTTCCTCACTGTAGTGTGATCTCTGAGTTGGGGGGGGGGGGGCACAGCCCCCCACAAAACAGGTCTTTATCACCTACATTTTCGATTTTCCGGCCGTTCAATATTTACTGTATTTGATCCGTTGTCATAGACCCATTGATATTTAAAAGCACATTGGCAAACAATTCAGTGAAAAATTAAATTTGAACCTGTCAAAACAACTGAATCAGTTAAGCAACCGCCTTTCCAGCAGCCTTAGTACTTTAATGTATTTAATACAACAGTGTACAAAATAGTTTTATTAGAGGTGGCCTGTGCACTTTGTTAGCACTAAATATTTATGTTTATTGAAAGCAAGCAAGATTTTTCTTCCATATCTGGGAAGGAAGTCAAGATAAGAAAAGAACAGATAGCAATTAGTGTAACTGGGAACACAGGCTTCAACATACAATTTGGCAAGGGCAATATTAATTTTATAATAGATACTGCCTGTGCATGCAGCCATTGATTTGGGGGGACAGTTTATATTCAGAGGGTTAAACATCATTTTTGAAAATGTAAATACTTTTGACAGTTTGTGGGGTATGAATAGTAATCAGTTGCTTGAGTGTTTTCATTAAAGCAAAGTCTTGAAAAATATGACAGCTTCAAATGGAGATGAGAAACTACATAACATATCTGCCCACCAAACAGTGCACCTGTGCTAGCTAAAAGTTGGAAATATACATTGAAAAGAACTGTTGGTCATGGATAGCTTTCTATCACAGTGGTTACTGTGTCCATGTTATCATGCAATATCATAAATGTCCTTACTGGTATAGATAAAATGCAAAGAATATCAAATTAGATTAAGAAGTGTGGATGATGCAAATAGCAGTGTTGTAGGAGACATGTGTGGATGGAAATGATCATGTGAACTTGACAAAAAGAGTGGATATTCAACAGAATATCAGAGATAAAGGAAAATGTGAGTAATTACACAGACTGCTACAGGTGATCCCAGATACATAACAGAGGAAACAATACAACAAAGATAGACTTGTGGTCATAAGGGGTTACTGGCAGGGGAGGATTATGATGGCATTTATTTATATTCTGCCCAAAAACTGCTATTAAGGTACCTTGAAGAGTTTTTGGAGAAAGATTGTTGTGGTTTTTATTTCAATACTGACATTACAGTACATCATATGGGGGACACTTCTGAGCATCCCATCCTTTAGATAGAATGTTAAACTAAGACCCCATCTGCCTGAGTTAGTGGTAGCTTCCATTTAAAAAAAAAAAAATTACAGTTATTGAAAAGAGCATGGGAAGTTCCCCTATGCCTTGGCCAAATTTCCCCTTGTCAATATGAACACCTTTTCAGATCTCCTGGCTCACTAGGTCAAGTGTAAATAAATAAAAAATAAAATAAAATGAGCTTTTTCAGAAGAGAATATTATTTATCAGTGGGAATAGAACCTGATTTGCAAAACTAAGGATGTATTAGCGGGTACCGAAGATAAAATATTACAAGACAGTAGAGTTCTGAATAAATAAAATATGCAAGAATATTTGGTATGGAATATGTGAATTCAGTAGTAGGGACTCCGAGAACTTACATATTATTCAACAATAGTTGAGTGGCATTTGAAAGACATGCGTAGAATGGGCGTGCCTTCATTGAAGGTTGGGCGTCAAGCTGGCACCTCGGCACCCTTAAAAAATCTACTGCCAATCATTAGCAGACCAGAGTTCCACTGCGGCGACCCCTAACCAGGAAAAGCCGAAAGAAGAACAGTAACTGGGCTGGACTGAATAGAAATTATATTTAACAGAAACTTGCACATTTAATTTAATGCTTTGACAAATATCCAACTACCACTTCAAATCATGCATCAATGCAAACTAAGACATATAAAGATACATGGCAATGAAATAAAAAATGAGACAATTTTATTTTCCCACTTATTTGTTAAAAGATGATGAATTTAAGGAATGGGTAGTGAAAAAGATTCAAGAGTTATTATGGAAGACAGAAATTTATTCAGAAGGGATAGCTAGTGAGTGGGATAAAATGAAATGGTGTTTAAAAACATGATGGAAGTGAGAGAGAAAGAAATAATGGGGAAAATAAAAGGAATTACTTAGACTGACTGGCAAAGGCCGAAGCATTACAGAAAAAGGGGAACTTGGAAAAAAAAAAACATAAGAAGAGCAACTGCAGAGTGCTAAAGGAAAAATAAGGAGTATTTGGATAATATGCATAAGTTTAAAAATGTTGCTGTCAAGTAACTACTTTTTGATAACACCAGAGCATAAACATCTAACACAGCAAATTAGGCAACACTTAGTATAAAGGGTTGAGACCAAAATTAAAGAGATGATATAAAGAAAAATAAGCAAAGACCATACAGACATATTAAAGATGTTTCAGAAATTTTAGAAAATTTGTATAAAGCAGAGGAATGTGGAAACAAAAAAGGCATAAATGGGATATGCATATGGAAGACTTAATTAGGCCAGGATTAGAGGAAAATGAGGGATCAACAATTAATATCTAAGGTAGATGTATAATTAATCAATAAGGAAGCTTTTAGGAGCACAGAGTACTCCTGTAGAAGTTTGGAAGTGAAGAAAGTGACAAAGCTCTGGAAGGTTTTAAGGATACTTTAAGGGGGGGGGGGGTGCAGTACCAACATCTTGGAAGAATGCTTTTTTTTTTTTTGGATAATATAGCCACCACAGCAAAGACCTTCATTGGTTCATGGGTAAGTACTAGACTAGCTGCCCTTGTTGGCAATTTTAAGCCTAGCCAATTTCCTTCAAATGTTAGAATCAAACCATGTACCTACTGTCTATGAGATAAACACCTTAACTATTATACCAACCCCCAACTCTAATGGATGGGTTCAGATCTAGCTTCATATAGACCTATTTCAACTGTAAACTATAATTATAAAGCATTTATGTGTATAATAACTAACAGAATGGCAAAGAATTAAAATTTATAGACGTGGATCAATATGGTTGTGTGGATGGGGAGGCAAACATTTTCTTTAGTAAAGGGAAGGAGTAAATTATAGGGAAATAAATATAAAATTGTGGAAATACATGCAGAATCATTTTCAGAAAAAGTGAGTATTAATGAAATGCAGGAATTGGACAACTCATGTAATTAAGGAATGAATGATTAAAAAATATGTATAATGCATGAAAATCATGAAAACTTCAATGTCCAAATTTCATACCCTCGACAAACTCTAAATGAAATCACTTCAGGTGTCATGTACAGGGCATGGCAACAATCTTCAAAGTATTCAGCTTCAAACTTTGGACAATCAACCAGTTATGGATAAAGTACAGTTCTATAAGAACTCACAATGACAGTAGATATCCTATTTATCACTGCTGGAGTACTTACTATAGGAATATTTTGCCAAGGGTAGTCAATATGTCTGATGAGTAGATCAAACCCTAGGCCTTTCCATATCCAATACATCAGGTGTATATCCTACATCCAAAGTGGCATACAAGCATAAAACCCTTAGAACTGAACCAGAAGTACAGTAGGAGGAAGAATAAGAACATGGCACATGTACATCCAGAAAATAGAAAAGAACAAATTCCTGTCAGCCATAGGAAAAGAAAAAAAAAACGGGAAGGAAGGAGGGATGGAATGCTGCCTACTGTTATGGTAAGTTCTTGTATAGTTATACTATGACCTTTCTTAATCACTGTTGCAGTACTCCTTAGTATAGAGGAAGAAATAAAGCTACTGTAAAGAACAAAAAGAGGAAGAAGGAATTGAGGTACCCTCTAAAATGCCATGGAACATGGACCTAGCAAAACCTAATCTGGCCCTTGAAAACACATTTTAGTGCTTAGTAAAAAGTATGCACAAGACCCGGTAGCAGATTTCAAAATGGATCTAGCACGGAGACCCTTAAAAAGCTCCAGAAGAGTTTGCTGCCTTTATAGATTGATTGCAAACAGAAGTAGGAAGCCATTTCCTATAAAACTACTAACAAAAAGAAATGGCTTTAGCAACTCAAGAAGAAATGGTTTGCTTGGAAACTCCCACACCCAATTTCTTGTCCTGAAAAGAAAGAGAATAGAAAATCTGAGACACTTTTTATGTCTCATCTGTCTAGAATCTAAGCTGTCTATGGAAATCCAAATAATGGCGAATCCTCTTAGTGTTATTTTATGTTGAAGGGAAGGAAGATGGATAGTCTGATTCAAAGATATGTCATTGGCAACGTTAGATATAAATGTAGAATTGATTCTAAGGGATACCAGGTCTCTATGGAAAACTAGAAAAGAAGGAATGGCCATAAGAGCTTGAAGTTCAGAGACTGTTTTGGCAGAAGTCAGAGCCACCAACACAATTTCAAAGTGGAATTAGATTCTGGTTCAAAAGGTGGCTAGTCAGTTTTTCAATAACATAATTCAGGTCCAAATAAGAAGAAATGGGTTTTCCTGGAGGTCTAATATAAATAACACCTTTTAGAAATTGTTAAAGTAAAATCTAGAAGAATGTGGTGGATCCAGTGGCAGACATGCAGAGATTGCAAACAAATGAGCTTTAACAAAAGAATGTGCCAGACTAGAACTGAGCAATTATCACAGATAGGAAAGAACATTAGGAATTCCGAGAAAAATAGGGTCCTGTTCATTGTTGTGACACCAATAAGAAAATCTCTTCCACTTTACTACATAAAATATTCTAATTGTGGGTTTTTCTTGCCTCCTGTAAAATCTAAAGCAAGCCCTCAGAAAAATGGAGCCAGAAAGGAATCAAAACCCTATCCCCCAGAGAGTCAATTGCAGGGCGAGAAGATGAGGATAAATGAGACGGCACTTGTCCTGTGTGTGAGGAGATCCATCCTGCAAGGTAACTTGTGAGAATTGCTCCTGGTCAGGTGAAAGAGGACAGTAATGCTGTCTGGGCCAAAAGGGAGTCACCAACAAAATGTTGTGCCTGTCCAGCATGATCTTATACACAACCTTTGGCAACATAGGAAGAAGGGGAAATGCATACAGGAACATCCATCTCAAAGAGATCAACATGGCATTCAGTTTCAAAACCAGGGCCTTGGCACTCTGGAATAGAATTTGCTGAGTTACATGTTCTGAGGGGTAGGGGAAATACATCCACCTGAGGAGTACCACATTGATGAACAATGTCCTGGAAAATCTCTCTGTGCACATCTTGTCATGAGAATCTGTTCGGGATCTGCTCAAGGTGTTTACTACTGCATTATTTTCTGGGCAGATACAGACCACCTGAAGAACAAGCTGGTGATGAATGGCAAAGCTCCATGCTATGAGGGCTAGTCTGCAAAGGTGGTAAGATTGTATCCCCCAACCCCCTTGCTTGTTTATATACTATGTAACTGTGTTGTGTATAAAGACCCTGAGAGGTCCTGGAAACCAAAGATAATGTGGACCTAAATCACCAAGATAAAAGCCTTCATTTCTTTCACAGTGATGTGCTCAGTCACCTCCTGGGGAGACCAAACTCCATGAACCTTGAAGTTTCTGGAGCAAGTGCCACAAACTAGTTCTGAAGCATATGTATACAGTTCCTGAGGTGAGGCAGAAACCAGCAAAGGAAGATATGTACTCAGAGATATCTGGTTGATCCAGCAAGGCAAGTGAGGAATTCAGAAGTCCAGATGATGACAATGATGAAGCCAAATTGCCTTCAGATACTACTGAAACTTCCTCAAATGGAATCTTGCAAATTGAACTATAGAGATTAGTGGATGCCAGGAACCCCAGGACTCTTAGGAAGTCTTGCTGAGGTCTCTTGTAGAGAAAGGTACTGAAAGAAAGTTGAAAAAAGAAGACCTTGGTGGAAGGAAGAAAAGAATATATGGCAAGAGTCTGAATTCTGCAATCCAGGAAAATCTCATCTTGGGAAAGTGTCAGGACTAACTTTTAGATTTAAGGTGAAACCCACACTGTGAAGGAGGAACATTATGAACTCCAAGTCTGGCAGGAGAGCCTGCTGAGAAGGAGCTTGAATGAGATCATCATCCAACTAAAGAAAAATATGAATACCATAAAGTCTGTAAAAGGCCATGATGGGGGCTAGATATTTAGTAAATACTCTCACCAAATGGCAAAGCAGAGAACTGATAATGTGAGGAAGATAGAGAGAACCATAAAAAAATCCAGAAAAGATGATGAACAGGAATAAAAATGCAAGCATCTTTTAATTCTAGAGAAACAAGGAAGGCTTGAGGCAGAAGCAATGGAAATGGAGACAGAAGAGTTAACATTTTGAATGACGGAATTTTCAGAAAAGTGTTGAGAAAGGAAAGATCTAAGATACTGTATGTCCACAAGAACCATCCTTCCTGGGAACTAGGAGCCTGGCAAGGAGGAACAGGCTAAATAATGCACTGGGATAGAACATCTTGAATCAGAGGAGGAAAATAAGGCAACTGGCAAGGAAGAGGCTGAGGAACACCTGAAGAGAGAAGAAAGGACTTGCACACCATTTTGTAGCCCTCAAGAGTTATGACAGAACCCACTTGTCTGTAGTAATTCTGTACAAAATGGGGAAGGATAAAGATGGTCTTTGAGAGAAAGGAATCTGGCCAAGAGGAAGAGAAAGGTTGTCACATGGAAGCATGTTTTTCAGGAAAGGACGACCTTTGCCCCATAAAGTCATGACTGGGTTTCTCAGGAAAAGTCCTTTTAGAGGATTTCTTACTCTTTAAAGGCTGCCTTTGATGGCTACACACCTGCTTTGGAAGGACAGTTCCTGTTGTATTAAGGAACAAGGGAAAGGAAGATCTGTTTAGAAAAAGTGTTTTGGTACCAATTTTTAAGAATAAAGGTGATGTGCAGAGCTGTAGTAACTACAGAGGGATTAAACTGATCAGTCATAGCATGAAGTTATGGGAAAGAGTAGTGGAAGCTAGGTTAAGAAGGGAGGTGATGATTAGTGATCAGCAGTATGGTTTCATGCCAGGAAAGGGCACTACAGATATGATGAGAGTGTTGATGGAGAAGTACAGAGAAGGCCAGAAGGAGTTGCATTGTGTCTTTGTGGATTTAGAGAAAGCATATGACAGGGTGCCTAGAGAGGAGTTGTGGTATTGTATGAGGAAGTCGGGAGTGTCAGAGAAGTATGTAAGAGTGGTACAGGATATGTACGAGGGTAGTGTGACAGCGGTGAGGACTGCGGTGGGAGTGACAGATGCGTTTAAGGTGGAAGTGGGATTGCATCAAGGATCAGCTCTGAGCCCTTTCTTATTTGCAATAGTGATGGACAGGTTGACAGACAAGGTCAGAAAGGAGTCCCCGTGGACTATGATGTTTGCAGATGACATTGTGATCTGTAGTGAGAGTAGGGAACAGGTGGAGGAGACCCTGGAGAGATGGAGATATGCGAGAAGAGGAATGAAGGTCAGCAGGACTAAGACAGAATATATGTGTGTGAATGAGAGGGAGGATAGAGGAATGGTGAGGATGCAGGGAGTAGAGGTGGCGAAGGTGAATGAGTTTAAGTACTTGGGATCAACAGTTCAGAGTAATGGTGAGTGTGGAAGGGAGGTGAAGAAGAGAGTACAGGCAGGATGGAGTGGGTGGAGAAGAGTGATTTGTGACAGACGAGTACCAGTAAGAGTGAAAGGGAAGGTCTTCAAGAGGGTAGTGAGACTAGCTATGTTATATGGGTTGGAGACAGTGGCACTGACAAAAAGGCAGGAGTCAGAGCTTGATGTGGCAGAGTTGAAGATGTTAAGATTTGCACTGGGTGTGACGAGGATGGACAGGATTAGGAATAAGCATATTAGAGGGTCAGCCCAGGTTGGAATTTTTGGAGACAAAGCCAGAGAGGCAAGATTACGTTGGTTTGGACATGTGCTGAGGAGGGATGCAGATTATATTGGGAAAAAGATGCTAAGGATGAAGCTGCCAGGAAAAGAGGAAGGCCTAAGATAAGGTTTATGGATCTGGTGAGAGAGGACATGCAGGTGGCTGGTGTGACAGAGCAAGATGCAGAGGACTGGAAGAAATGGAAACAGTTGATCTGCTGTGGTGACCCCTAATGGGAGCAGTCGAAAGAAGAAGAAGAGGAGGAGTAACCAAAGGGAAAGAACTAGAGAAACAGTTAAATATCTAGCAGGAAAATCCTAGAACAGTTAAATATAAAAATACTTATCCAACCACAGGATACAAGTCCTCAAATCACATCTTGATTATCAAGCTGCAAATGGGATTTGAGGTAATTAGGGGATTTAAGGGCAGGGGAAGAGTCAGAGCCCTGGCTCCAAGCTCTTGAAAAGAAAAAAAAAGTGCTGAGGTTGGATCCAATAACCCAATTGTTGAGTCAGATGAAAAGACATATGATCATACATTACTGCTCTTCTTTACAATGGACTAGCTCAGTAAGTTATAATGTGCCCCCTTTACTTTCTGGAACTACCACTTTGCTTTGCACAGACATTTAAATTATGCACCATTTTGAAAGCATAATTTATTCAAAATTAAGCAGAATGTATTGACTGTGATACCATGGTAAAAGGATTTTAAAATGTGATGTCTCCATTTCCTGAACTTAAAACATTTTTGAGCTGCATCTAAGCTTTGTGGAAACTTTAATAGGATACAACAGTGACAGGAAAACTACGTACCTAATGTAGAAACAATTCAAAAACCTACAACCTTATGCTGCTGGAATGTAAAAGTCTCTATAAAGAATTTGCTGTATGTAACTGCAGTAGAGATCACTTGTTCATCTCAAGATGTAATAGAAGAGTTTTTGTGGGTTCTGTTCAACCAACTTTAGTTATGTACAAACACAACAATTAAATTTAACTTTTACTTAGGTAACTTGTATACAAGCTAGCTACATTCATTCTTACATGCCACTTTCGGGCTGCACTTTCAAAATGGTACTGGTAATAGCAGGTGCCTGCTATTTATATATGCACATTCAGTCCTTGATATGCTTCTTAAAGACACAGCGCACACACACTGTTCTACATCCTCCCTCTCTGAGAAATAGAGCACATGATGCTGAGAATATCAGCTGATATGCAAACACAAACAGTTCTTTGTCATGTAATTATACAGAACTAGGTACATATTTACAGTTATGTTCAGGTCGCTGTGTATTTCACACTAGGTCTGGAAGTACTTCCATATCATGTGACATAAAACAAAGAATTAGACTTAGCAACTGGAACTGTCTCTGCTGAATGTTCAACCTTAGGAATATTGGGATCATCATCATCAGGAATGGAAGTAGAAGCCAAGACATGTTCTGGAACAGGTACATTGTCTGAATTGCTCTGTGATTTAGAATCTGTACCAAAGGAATGATGCTGTGATAATTATTCTGGTACAGGAAGATGTCTGCAACTTTTTCTGTACTCCACACCCTAAGATTCTACGAAGTAGGATCTCAGCTTGATACAGATACCTGTTACTTAACCAATCCAGTCAAAACCTTTCTCCATTTGTATCCTCACTCTCTCTCCTTCCAATGGACGAAGAAATCTGCTTGATTTATCATAACTGGAGTTAAGGAAAGAAGGCTTCCTGAATAATTGGGCTCTGGTGGGTCTGTTGTTTTTAGCTTTAAGCCTCAATAAACTGGAACTAGTAGGCAGTGTTGTCTTGTTTGCCTGGATAGAAGTCTCTGAGCAGGCAAGCCAAGTATATCATCACGAGGTAAGTTTCTGAGATTAAGTAAATTCAGAAAGAGATTGGGATCACAGTTTGACCTTTCAAGTAACTGCTTTGCACTGCATGTTCAGTTAGTCCATTTGACTGTGGATATTCTGGACTACTAGAAACATGTACAAAGTCCCTTTCTCTTACAAATTTCTGAAAAAACTGACTAGTAAATTGAGTACAATTGTCAGAAATAACTTTGTATGGACTACCATGGACTAAGAAATTACATTTCAATTCGGTAACAGTAGTGGATGTTAGATTAGGTAGTAAATCAATCTCAAACCAGTTCAAATAAGTCTACCAATACTAAGTAATACTGATTGTTCTGCTTGAATATATCAGTGGCTACTGTTGACCAAGGTAGTTCAGGAACTTGACTTAGCTGAAGTGGTTTTCTTTGCAAATGCAGTTTAGTACTATTGCATACTGAACAAGAAGAAAGTACTTTATCAATGTATTTCACTAGTGAAAGCCAAAATACTAGTTCTCTCACCCTTCTTTTGGTAGATTCTGAGTCTGGGTAACCATGGTGCAAAATCTGGATATATTAATTTTGTAAAGAAGCAGGAACAACTTTAGGACCTTGGAAAATAATGCCATCATCCATCAACATCTCATCTCTGTAAGGAAAATAGGGTTACACTTCGGGTGGTACACTATATTGCTTTGATGGCCATCCAACATTAATGTAGTGGTTGAGCTTTTGCAAAATTGGATCAGTCTTTGTGTGATCTCAGCTCAAGTCTCATGGTAGAAAAAGTATGCACTGCCATTATGTCAAAGTCATAATTCTTTGTGTTAAGCTGTTCTGCTGTATTCCTGGGAGATCTGGATAAATACCAGCCAGATAAAGAAGTTTGCCTTTTGTATAAACCATTTTGAAGTACTTTTACAATTTGAGCATTATTCTTTGTAATCTCGCTAGAGATGAATGCATAGGCTTCTTCAGAATAGTAACTAAAGGTTGGTGATCAGTTTCAATCTGAATAGCTTGACCACAGATACAATCATGACTTTGAATATGCAAATACTGTTGTCAAAAGTTCTTTCTCAGTTTGAGCATACTGCATTTCAGTTTGGATAAGTGTCCTAGATCCATAGGCTACTGGTCCGCCTTCCTGAAGAATAACTGCACCAAGACCAAATTCTGAAGTATCACAGGAAGGAGTGACTGGTTTATTGACATTATAGTATCTTAATGTAGGTGGGGTGTCACTTTTCTGCTTAAGATTTTCAAATTGATGTTGCAACCAAGAACATGTATCATTCTTACACAGTAGCTCTCTTAAAGGTGTTGTCAACTCACTGAAGTCTGCTATAAACTTGCCTAGTTGACCATGCCAGGGAAATGCTGCAGAGCTTGAATATTACCTGGTGCCGACATCTCAAGAATAGCTGCTTTCTTAGACAGATCTTGTTTTAAGCCAGTGCTGGTAAATAAATGGCCTACATACATAACATTTTAGAGGACTAAGCTTTAAGTTCACTTCACTTGCTCTGTCTAGAACTCGCAAAGTGTCTGGCATGCTCTGCTTCACCATTGCCTTCAACCAATAAATCATCTTCTATTATGGCACAAGGATAACCTGAAAAAATTTGCTCCACTGCACACTGGAAGACTTCACTTGCAGAATTTACTCCAAATGGCATCCTCAAGAATCTATATCTGTCAAACGGTACTGAAAGTGGTCAGTAATGAGGATTTGCGATCAAGTATCACTTGTCAAAATGAACTTTTTGCATCCAAGACAGAAAAAAACCCCCCAGTAGCATTCAGTATTTGGGCTGCGACCTTTTCCACTGTATGCATTGGATGATGTGGTCTCAAATGCTTTGTTCAAATCTCTTGGGTCAATACATATTCCTATTTCATCTGAGCCTTTTTTGTGGGCTACCATGGACAACACCCATTCAGTTGGTTCTGTAACTGGACAAATTACACCTTGCAGCACCATTTTATCTGAGTTTTAACTCGATCCTGCATAGCTATTGGAACTTTTCTTGCTGGTTTGACTAATAGACTGACCCCTGGGTCTAACTTCACAGAACACACAACTGGAAGTTTGCCTAACTTGTCATCCAAACAGCACACACTGAGAAAATGGCTTCAGAAAAATTGGAACTAGGATATGCATTTATATGATGAACTTTAGTAAAAGAAAGCAGATTAATTCTCAAACTGTCTCAGAGACCCAATAATGATTGCACAGGTCTTCGGACTACATACAATAACAATCTTTAACAGTTCCTAGCCAAATAAAATGCAAGTACTACTGAGTCTTCAGTTTGAATTTCTTTACCTCCATAAGCAACAAATTTCACACTAATAGCCACATGGAGTTGTCCATTAGTTCTCACCTTAGCAAGTGTCTGCTGATATAACATTACACCTTGAACCAGTGTCTACTTTGAGTTTGGTGGATTTACCATTGATTTGGACAATACAAAAAACGTTCTTTACCAGAAAATTTACTGCATCAACCTTTTCATCAATTACTGATGCACCATCTACACAGAAAGTAGAATTGCAGCTCTCTATATGATCAACTTGCTTTTTTGACTGACACTTCTTTATAATTGTGTGAGGTTTACTGGCTTTGCAAAACTTTTGAAAATGGTTCCATTTTTTAGTGGCACTGCTGACCAAATGCTAAGCACTTTTCTCTTTTATACTCATGACTGGCACCACAAGTACGAAAGTTAACAATAAAGGTGGGTTTGGGTTTTATTGACACACTTGTACTGCACTGAGCATGCTCCTTTCTTAGAACCTACTGGAAAACTGTTTTCCCTGCGGAACCAGAAGGGTCTGTGGCTGCCATGTGCTTAGGCCTGCTTCTGTTTGCCACGTGTTGCATGCTACCTACATTTTGCTCTGGAGCTTGCTGGAACCATGCTCGTCACTTCAAGCATACTTGTGCAGCTTTCTGTAACTTCATGGATTTGACAAATCACAATGGCTTTACTCAACATTAAATCACTGTCACAGAGCAAAATCTCTCTCACAGCAGCACTATTAACACACACAAGCCTGTCCTTTATTAACTCATCTTTTAAGTCACCAAACCAACACAATTTAGCTTTTTTTTCCTTAGGTCAGTAATATAAGCTGCAAAAGTTTCTCTTGGTTTCTGATCTATTATGCAAAATAAATGCCTTTATAATGTAATATTTGTCTGAAGGTTGCACATTTCCCTGAATATGCGCTTCAAACACTTGGGGTCTTCTCTTGATTCTGCCTGTACAACAATATGACAATTTTTCACCTTCTCCCACATATACTGCTGGTGCATACACAAATGAACACTCTTTCAATGGCTTCTGACCCAGCTAGGTTTAGCAAAATGAATGCCCTGGTGCATGCATATTTGTCAGAATAAGCTGATTGTATAAAGATATCATACTCGTGCTCAAATATTCTCCAATTCCCTGCAATATTCTGATCAAATACAAGTGGTGAGGGCTTTCAAAATGTCTGCTATATTAACATACATCAGTGAAGGATTTTGCAAATATGCATGAACACACACATGCCAAAAATTTATTCTAGTACTTGTAACTTTTCCCAATAGCACAACAAGCCTCTGAATAACTGTACTTGGCAAAATAAGCCTCTCGGGCACTGTAACACTCTTGAAATTGCTGTACTGCAAGAAATCAACTCTCAGTGTAAGAAACATTTCAAATAAGTGCACTGTGTAGATGAACTGGGCAGAAGAAGCTCGGAGTAAGAAACATTTCAGAGTAACTGCACTTTGTGAATAAACAGTACATAGCACACAAACCTCCAAAATGGCAGTACCCTTCTACATAACTCTTTACAGTGCAAGAAACACTCTGTAATGGCAGCACTTTGCAAATAGACACACACAGCACAAGAAACATTTCAAAATTTCTGTACTTTGTACACAAACTCTGACACATGCACAGTAATAACCACACACTGTAAGCACTTTTACACACTGCGATACTTTGAATAACTCATTATGCCCTTGATACAATTTGAAGTCATAGCTGTGACAAAACAGCACTTTGTCAAAAAAAACATGCAGTTGCTTTGCTCTATTTATGCTTAATGGGCCCTTTTCCCCCTTACATTCGTTTTGCTCATTTAATCTCTTTGCTCGTACTTTTGTTGTGCTTGTTTTACTCTAAACATGGCTATTTTGCTTTAAACATACTCATTTTGTTTTAAACCTACTTGTCTTGATTTTCTAATCATTCTATCAAATATCTTAATCTTAAACATTTCATTTAATTAATGAACCTTTTGTGCCTCTCGCTTGTTTAATAATGTGGTCTGGGCCCTTTTAATGCTCCATTTTATCTTTTTCAGAAAATAAACTGTTCATGCAAGTTTTCATTACATTTGGTTCTTTTCTGGCTCTTTCATGCTTGTTTCTCTTAGTTTACCTTCACTATTATCAACGCACCTCATGGCTCTGGATATCTGTCTCATCTAGTCTAGATGCACTAGACAAATCTTTGTGGGTTCTGTTCAAGCAGCTTTATTATGTACAAACACATCACAATTAAAATTATTAACTTTAACAAGTAATTTGTATACAAACTAGCTACATTCATTCTTACATTCTCACTCTCTGGCTGCATTTTCCTAATGGCATTGGGAATAGCACATGTCTGCTATTTATACATGCACGTTCAAGTCCTTGATATACTTAAAGACACAGCACACACACTCCATTCTACATCATTCATTGCAGCCAGATCTGAATTAAGGCAATGTTGATGGGTATTAGGAAGATAGACTAGTTACTCTTTCTACAATATGCAAAATGTACTTAACAGAATGATCTAGTTTCTGACCAGACATTGGACAGGTCACCTTGGCACCTTTCTTTTTGGCAAGGAATCTCTTCACAACCTTGAGCTCCTCCTTTGGCCCATAATGCAGTAAAAACAATTACCAGCCATACATACTCAAAAAAACATCAGTGGTAGGCAACCTGAGTGTATGATGTAGGATCAGGAATTCCTACAGGTGCCTTGAGAACAAAAATTCAGAGGGGGAAGGTGGGCATTGTTACAGTGGTCAGAAATGTACCACTCTGGTAAGTAGGACACAGGAACAGCGGGACAATCCCCAATTAACCTTGGGTGGTCAAAACCTGTATGCCTTTGAGAATGGTGGCTCCAAAGGTCCAAGCCAAAAAAGTGATCAAGGTGCAATGTTTTGCAAACGTATGGAAGGTTGACCATGTACCAGCTGCTGTTACGTCTTCCAGATGTAGGTTTAGAAAAGTAACTGAAGGGGTCTAATAAGAGTGCTTTTGGTCTAGTAATCAAGGTTCTTCCTTTTGAAAAGTAGAAAATGCAATCACATAACCATTTGAAAATGGTAACTTTAGATACCATTTGGCCTTTCTTGACTGAAATAGAAAAACAATTGTTCATCTTTCCTAAATTCCTTTGTTCAATGAAGACTCAAGTTATTTGTGGACTCCCAGTGTAGCAGATATTACCCTTTACACCATATCTCAGGAAAGTAGACTGGCAGATTAATGGACTGTTTCAGAGAGGTGTGTATAGCTACCTTAAACACAAGGGTCAAGTTGGTTCGATGTGTAACCCAATTTGCATGAAAAATTAGATAAATATACTATGAGAATAATGCATGAATATCTGAAACTTTTTGCAAAAGTAATGGATACCAGAAGTATGGTCTTCCATTGCAAACATTTCAAATCAATAAAATTGGGTGGCTGAAAGGGAGGGGAGCATTTGATTTTTTTCAGTACAAAATTTAAACTCAAGGAGTGCGTAAGCTTAGTCAAGAGAGATCTGGAGTGAAAAGCACTCCATTCAAAAAGACTCTGTGCATCTTCTGTGATGTGAGTGAAGATGGTAGAAAACCAGGATGAAAAGACGAAACAGCTGCCACATGAAACTTAACCAAAGAAAAACTAGCCCCTACATGGGAGGAGTGGGCTAAAAATGTATTTGTAAAAGTTAAGCTGCTAGAGGAAGTACCTAATGCCTATAAAGGTAATTTTTTCCCCATTTGTTTTTATATATTTTTGTGTTGGAGGTTTCCGAAAGGCAGATATTAAATGGAGAACATCTTCATGAAAAATGGATCCCTGGCCATCACGGGCTGTTGAGAAATGAAATAAGGAAGTGAATGACTGGATAAGGCAACCCAGCCAGATGTGTCAGCAGACTGGGGTTTTGTGACAAGAAAGGGATCTTCTCTGCAGATGAGGCCACAAGATGAACTATATCAAGCATGGTCAGTGGGGCTTGGATTATGACCTTCCCTTTGGACATCTTGGCTTTCTGGATGAAATCTAGTCACAAAAGAGAATGAAGGAATTATTCTAGTGGAGACCTGGGGGCCAATTGTAGGTGAATGTATCACTTCATGCCTGCCCTTCTAAAAAGACAACATTGAAAAAATAAATCTCTGCATTTGGTGTTGAATGCTGAAGCAAAGGGATTGAATGTAGTTTAGCTTGAGAGACCATTCGAGGAGCAATGTATCTGCTCAACCTGTCTGCAATCACACTCTATGCCCCTTGTGTGTTCACTGCTATAAGAAAGCAGTGCAATTTTAATGCCCATTCCCATACCTCCTTTGCAGAGAAGCTATGGGTTCACAGGTGAAGTACAGCGATATAAGAACTTACCAGAACAATAGATGTCCTACTAATCAAAGTTGCAGTATTTCAAATAGACGGGTTTTCACAATACATGTCCGAGTGTGGTACCATTGCTTAACCTTCCCTGGATCATGCGTCCAATATATGATCTCTGGTCACAAGCATAGGGGGTATATAGGCAGACTTATGAGTATAAATCCTCAGACCATCGCCAAGCCAGCAGCCTAAAGACCTCAGAAAACCTAGTAAGCTAGAATGGTTTATGCAAGGAGTGAGAGGACACCCATGGTCCTAGGGTCCTGCAGACAGGGCAGTAAGAGAAGGTGATGGCATCCAAAAGGCAGAAGGAATAGTAGAACAGTGATTAGTAGGATATCTACTGTTATAAGTTCTTTTACAACCATACTATGTCCTGGCTTAGATTACCATTGTAGCATTCCAAACAGATGGAGGATTCCCAAAGCTGAAGAGAACAGAAGGGAGAATGGTTTAAAGGACAGAACAACTGTTCAAGATTAAGACAGCTCTGGATTCTGAAAGGCACCAGTTCTGTTGTGTTTAGTGAAAGTTTGTAAGGTGACAGCTTCTAGGATGGTTCTGGCATCAACCAGTTTTGTAGAAGGTCCCCAGGGATGCCACTACCCTGGTAAGTGAACTCGAGTATGTGAGAAAGGATCCAGCTTGCAATGCTTTGTTTAGAAACTGGCTGACCCAGTGTGGTGTCCATGAATAATTCAAACAGTTGGCCTTACAAATATATTTAATTTTATCCAAACAGAATCAGAGTAGTCTGTGCACATCCAGGGATGGCAGGAGTCTCTTCCCCCCCAGTGCTGCAGGTTTGGAAAAAAATGTAGGCAGGTTGATGGCCTGGTTGAGGGACATCTCATTCATCACTTTAGACAAGAAGGAAGGGCTGACCTCAGGGACACCCTGTCCTTGGAAACAAAAGTGGAACAGCCATAAGTGTCAGCAATACCGAAACTCTCCTAGCAGAAGTAACAGCCAGTAGCAAGATAGTTTTCCAGGTGCAGAATTCAATATTTGTTGAAGCAGCTGGTTCAAATGGTGGCAGAGTCAGCTTTTCCAGAACAAAGTTAATGTCCCAAGGTGAGGGGATGGGCTTCTTTGGTGGTCTTAGATACCCCTTTTACAAACTGTTTGACCTCAGGCCTAGATATAACAGGTGGATTGAGTGGAAGACAGAGATGGCTGACAGGTGGGCTTTTATGAAGTATGCCAAACTTGTATTCATGAGTTCACACAAGTACTTTAGGATAAGAGAAAACTCTGATTTTGTGGGATCCTTAGTGTTATGGCACCAGAAGGAAAATCTCTTCCATTTTGGATATGTAAGATTTTTGAGTGCTGGGTGTACTTGCCTCCCACAGAACCTGAAGTACAAAACTCTGAAAACTGGTGCCTGAAAGGGATTACAACCCTAACATTTATAAGCTTAGGTTCAGGGATGGTTGTAGTTTGTGGTGACTGCCACTGGTTGCGTGAAAGGGAAAGGGGGGACCAATGCTGCCTTGGCCAAAAGAGAGCCACCAGTAAGAGTATTTTTTTTCTGGACCTTTAGTAATACATTTAGGATTAATGGAAGTGGAGGGAGGGCATAAAGAAACTTCGCTCTCCACTGAAAGGAAAATGCATCTGTTCTCTAAGCTAAGGGACAATGGGTCCTAGTGCAAAAGGTTAAGTTTCTTGTTGCTCTCTGAGGCAAATCTGATGTGTGCCCCACATATGTAGAATGTACAGGAAAACCTGTCTGGTTAAGGCCCATTTGTGAGCATTGGGGAGCAAATTAGAAGACTTGCCAGAAGAAAGATACACTGCAGATGGGTCTGCCACGGGTTTCCTATGCAGGAACCTTTTTATTTATTTTTTTATTGTTAAAAACACCTTTATTGCATTATCACTTGGGACACAGGCAAATTCACATTTATACAAAAGTAATCAAACTGTATTAAATTAGCATTAACAAACATTATACTTCTTATATATTACTACATATCATATAACCTAAGCAACATTATATAAATTATTCAATTCCTGCCCCCTTTTTAAACAAAAAAATCTTTATTAAACCATCATTTATGACATAAACAATCATACGTTTATATAAATGAAAATGAACCACACAGACACAATACTAGTTGCAAGCATTTTACATCACAAAACATACTGACACACTTCCAGTTGCAAACATTATACATCACTTATCTACCCAATTGTTTTCAATTAAACATTACATAGCTAAGTTCTGCCTTCTATTAAACCTCATTCCTTCCCTGTATTGTTCTCACATTTCCATTTTTTTCTTTTGTAGTTTGCACCTATTCTTTTTAAAAGATCTCTAGTCCAGTTGTTTTATCTCTTTTACTATATTTACTACTTCTAACACAGCTGGTTTAGATTTTGATTTCCATTTTCTAGTAATTGCTTTTTTGTCAGCCATCATAGACACAGCCAAGCCTTACCATGCCAAGGCAATTCCAATTCTGTATCATACTTCAGAAATATAATCTCCCCCATCACACCAATCCATCCACCCAGCATCTCTGGCACTGCATCCTATAGGGAATCCTTAAAGTTCACCAACCCATTGCACCCCCAGAAAATGATCCCAAGTACCTCTTTCTTGCCTATCACACCTCCAAAATTTGCTGTCTACCTGCGAAGAAATAGTCTACTTGGGGTAATTATGTAAAAATTCCCAAGCAAAAATCCTAAATCTTCCAGATTGTGTTGCATATTTTTCAGGCATACACTGGGTGACCATAGTGGTGCAGCAGTTAGCATTGTCACCTCACAGAAATAGGTTCTCTGGTTTGATCCTCGGCTGGGGTGCCTTCTGTGCGGAGTCTGCATGTCCTCCCTGTGGTCGCATGGGTTTCCTCCAGGTGCTCAGGTTTCCTCCCACATCCCAAAGACATGCTGTAGGTGGATTGGATACTCTAAATTGGCCTAGGCATGAGTGCGCCTTCTGTGGAAGGTTGCATGCCGGGCTGACAACTCGACAGGCGACCCCTAACCGGGAAAAGCTGAAAGAAGATTTTTGAGACATACATATCCTCCCATTGTTTCTTTGTGAATTGCATATCCAATCTCTCATCACAATCCTTTCTAACCTCTTCAGAGTGATTTATATTTATCATGCAATATTTTAGATGCTCTACTAAATATTCCTTTAATGGCAGCTGATGTTCTAGACTCTACTATAAACTCTACCAGTGCTGGTCTTTTGTTTAGGGCTCCCCTATTTCTTTCTTTTTACCTATACTGATATCAATCCTTGATAGGGAAAGTAATCTCTAACCTGCAATCCAAATACAATTTTGGCCTCTTCCCATTCTATTAACCTTCCCTCTAGTTATTTGCTCCCAATACCTTGGTTCCTTTGACAGTCTTCTCCAATAAATTTCACGCTCCTCTTGCCTATTGTCTATATCTCCAATTGCAGTCATTACTATTGTCAGACTCTCATTTCTCCAGTCAAGTTTTGGCTTAGTTCTTAGAGTACTTTCTGCTACTTTATGGATATAATTTTCTGTATGATTATTGATATTCTCCTCAGAGGCCTGCATCCAAAATCCCAGTCTCCTTGTTTCTTGAGCTTTCCCCTGTTTCAACATCATGCCTTCCCACTTTGTAATATAGTTTTCCGCTTGTGCTATGTATAGGAGCCTTGACTGTGCAGATTTGAAATACCTCTTTAAATTGGGTAATCCCAATTCACCTGTTCTACTGGAAGAATCCGCTTATCCCACTTACCTCTTGCCATCTTCCCCTCACAAGGGTTGGGAGGGTGGCCTAATGGTTAAGGTGTTTGCCTTACAAACACAAGGTGCAGAGTTTGTCTCTCACAAGGGATAGCTGACTAGGCTTAAAATGGCTCACAAGGGCAGTTAACTTAGTACTAACCTATGTAACTTAGTCTATGTAACAGATAAATTCCTTCAGCTCTTTATCGTTATCCACAACTTCTCCGCTGGTTGATAAAAATATGCCTGACCTGTGTACATGACTAAAGAGACTAAAAACATTTTAAATGCTGGTATCTTACCATCCGTATTCATATAACAAAGCTTCCATTTTCTCAGTTTTTAGTCTCTTCCCACATATCCTTAACTGCCACACCAGAATCATTTTTAATCCATACACCTAAATTTCATTTTGTCATGTCCCAATAAATACAGATATTGCTGAACCAATTTGTGTGAGGGTACATAATTTACTGCTATAGCCTTTGTTTTAGCTTCAGTAATGTATCTGAAAAGATATGAAAATGTCTCCAAAAGTTCTACAGCACTGTAATGTCTCTTTCTAGCTTTGTCAAGTATAAAATAATGTCATCTGTAAATAGAGCCAGCATTTCTTGACTATCATACCAATTACAAACTTGAATTTTTGAGACTCTTATTTTCTTTGCCAGTGGTTCTAAATAAAATGCAAACAACAAAGGGGAAAGAGGACACCCCTTGCCTGGTTTACTCTGCTCAAGCAGAATTTATCAGAGGACCCCACCCACTTTAATTTTCACCTCCAATCCCTCATATATCCTCTTAATCAACCTTATATATTTTTTCAGGAAATGCAAATGCTTCCATTGCCCTGTTCATAAAGTTCCAGCTTACTCTGTCAAACGCATTCGCTGCATCAAGACTCACCAACAACAATGGCATCTTCTTGCATTCTGCTTCCCTCTGGATCATCAGTGTTCTGTTAATGTTATCAAATGTTTGCCTCCCTTCCACAAAACCACACCGATCCACATCTATCAATTTTGTCATCAGTTTTGTTATTCTTTTAGTCATTATAGACATGAACATGTTATAATCATGATATAATATTGAAATGGGCCTGTATGAAGCTGGGTTTCATGGATCTTTAGGTATTACACCTACTACTGATTTCTGTCAGGATGTTGGTACTTTTCCTCCTCTTAAAATACTGTACTTGTATTCCACCTAAAACTGTTACAATGGAGCTTAAGAAAATCTTTATCAGCCTTTTCCCTCCTAGCCTCTAAACTTCCGCAGGAGTACCATCTATTACTGGGGAGTAACAGAGCCTCATCTACCTTTAACCTAGGCATATTTAATTCTTCCATGAAAATTTCCATTTGTATCTTTTATTAATTTCCATATTTCTCTGCTTTATACAGACTTAATTTCCGAAATATTTCTAATATATCTACAGTATCTCTTGACACCTTCTCAGTTATAGGCTCCCTAAGCTTGGGAACAGCCTCTTCTACTTTCTGTTGCCTGAATCATTGTGCTAGAAGTGTTTTTGCTCTACTGTTATCAAAAACAATTTCTTAACAGCAATCTTTCTAAAATCGTGCATATTACTGAGGTAATCTCTTATTTTCTGCTTAGCTTTCTGCAGTTGATCCTCCTCTTATTCTGTGGGATTCCCCCTATTCTGCAATACTTTAACATTGGTCAGTTCCTCTAAATAATTCTAGTTACGTCTTAACCATAGCCCCCTTTCTTTTACTTCCACCCTATTTTAACCACCACCTTAATTTTATCCCACTCCCTTGCTATATTTTCAGAAGAATTTTCTATCCTATTAGCTCCTGAATAATCGCCATTACCCATTCCTTAAATTCCTCTCTTTTCAACAGATAGGCGGGAAAGCACCAGTATTTCATTTTTATTTCATTACCCTGTGTTTTTATTTCAGTTATTGGCACATGATCTGAATTAGGTGCTTATCAAGACCTTACTGAAATGTGAATGCTGTCTAGTTTAGCTCAGTTTTTATATCTTGGTGAATAACACGTAAATTCACTCCCAACACCTATTACTGAATGCACATGCCAAATTTTTTCATACATTTCTTCAAATTCTTTCCTCCTTTGTTATACTTTCCTTTCTGGGCCATCCAGACACATCTTTACTGTTGCAAATCACATTCCAGCCCCCAACTTTGCTAAAAACTATTTCTCACAGAATTTTCTTAATCTCCATTACAGCAGTTTCAGGTGGAATATAAATACATGCCAGTGTAATCCTCCTCCCTTGCCAGTAGCCCCTTTGCATTAAAATCTGCCACTATTATCTTTTTTTTTTAATCCTCTTCTATTATTAGAGCTCATCTTGCAATTAATACAAGTACTCCTCTTTTCCTTTGTCCCAGGTTTTCCCTGAATAACAAGCCTGAAAACCTTTATCAAATTCACATGTTCAGTTCTAAGTGTCTCGTTTAACACAACTATTTCCACTACATTTTTAATATAGTTCACTACTCTTTCTTTTTTGTATTTATTTGTGAGACTGCTGACATCTACAGACATTACAGAAAGCATCACTGCATTTAAAAGTTATTCCCAGCTTTTTGTTAAATGTCTAGTTCCAGCTTTTGTCTTACATGTGTACATTGTTTGACAGGTTGAACTTTTATACAGTTTTTTGTCACATCTTACAAAAATTTTTGTTCTATTGAAAGCCCTCAAAAAATGCCCCCTAAAACCTATTCACTTAATACTAACACACAGGTTTTGCCCTCCTAATAGGAGCAAAAGTCCCAAATTGACAGCCACACACTCAAACTTGAGTTAACCTAAAAGAAAGGTTAAACATGCTAGGATGCATGGTGAAGCCCGTGCTTCTACTAAGTGCTAATTGGTTTTGTCTTTTCTTTACAGCTCTCTCAGCTGGGAAGACTCCTGAATGCTTTTACAGAACATTAGTTCCTAATCAATTTCTAAGGGTGGCCGCGGTAGTGCAGTGGTTAGTATTGCCGCCTCACAGCTAGAGGTTCTCCGGTTCGATCCTTGGCTGGGGTGCCTTCTGTGCGGAGTCTGTATGTCCTCCCTGTGGTCATGTGGGTTTCCTCAGGGTGCTCCGGTTTCCTCCCACATCCCAAAGACATGCTGTAGGTGGATTGGGCACTCAAAATTGGCCCTAGGTGTGAGTGTGTGCATGTGTGTGCCATCTGTGGGAGGTTGGGCGCCGGGCTGGCAACTCGACACCGTAAAACTGCACTGCCAATCATGAGCGGACAGGTGATCCGCTGTGGCGACCCCTAACCGGGAAAAAGCCGAAAGAAGAAGTTCCTAAATTTCTCTACTCATTTTTTCCTTCAGCCACTCTCCACCAGCCTGTAGCCAGTTTCTCTTTATCAGATTATTTCTATGGAAACACAGAGACCAGATGCAGAATTGCTACTGAGCATACATGTTTTAGAAAAAAAAAGCCTCATAATATTTAACATTCTTCTTTACTTGCTTACGCTTAAAACGTGTTACTAAATCAATCTAAGGTCCTTAATCCAGTCATTTCTCCATGCAAGAATGAGAAAAAGCACATTCATTTTTCTTTTGTCATGCTCTTTTAACCAAGCTTTTTTTTCACTGCATTGCCTATATTTCTTAAAACTGAAGAAGACAGAGAAGGGAGAAAGAAGAGAGAAAAAAAGCACCAGTTTACAATCCCCACTACACTTAAAAATAACAGAGAAAACTTTATAGCATGCAAAGAAAAACATACAGCACACAAATAGTGCTAATAAGAAAAAATGTCTTTACTTACAGTTAACTGTCTCCCTCCTCTTCCCCTCCCCAAAGCATTTTTTGAAAATTAATGACATGAAGTAGGGGGTATGCTTTAGAGACCTCCACAACTCCAACAAACTTTTTGAGTGTCTAATATTTCCAGATTTTCTTGTTCTGTCATATTTCATACATATAATTATTGTGGTCATCTAAATTCCCCAAATCCATTTCCAATGTGCTCTCAAATCTTCTAGTCAGTGCTTGTGCTCCCTTCCTCCACTCCAAAATTTTCCACTGAAACACTGGAAAAAGTTTCACAGATACAGTCTATCGAACAAGCAGAATCTCTGCTCCACAGCTCACCTTTTGTTGGACAAAATTTTGCAGCTCCTCCTTAGCATATTCTGCATCATAAAATGAATTTGTCCCTCCAAGTAAGAATACTTTGAAGACAGCTGGGTACAGCAGCTTGAATCTCATGCCTTCTTTTTGACATTCCCTGATTAGTGGAATAAATTTACTCCTCTTCTTCTGGTGTATTGAGTAAACATTTTCCACAAACACTGCTGTCTCCCACTTTCAGTACTTTGTCCTTCTACCACACTTTTGTTAGAACTGACTCCTCCTGCTGGTAGGGTTGCTTTCTCCTGGCCAGGTTTGGAGCATACACACGATGTGGCCTTTTAATTAACAATTCCTGCTGTGGAATACCAGTCCAGTTGCTCATTTGTGCTTTCATAAAATGAATAGTCTGTTCCTTCCAGCTTCTCTGGTACAGCAGAACACATCCGGTTTGCCCTTTGTGCTCTGACCTCTAATTCCATTATTTTTTTTAAATATCTGTTCTGGATCAGTCTCATATTCAGACAGTCTTTTCTTCATTTTGACCTCGGATTTTTGTACTTTTATCACCTCATCTGTTTGAAGCTTCTTCCAGTCTTTTGATATACACCATTGTTTCATTTAATTTAATAAGCTCAAGTACATTTGACTTATTTTTTTCCTCTAGGTCACTGGAAGTCCTATCTTACACCAAAGCTGGAGCTTGCACTGCTTTTTGATGAACAGCTACAGAATTCTTTCCAGTCTATGTTTTCTCTTCTTTTGTGATTGATTTTCTTTCAGGTTCTCTGAATTTCTTTTATGCTGGCATCCAGGCAGTGCAGTTACTAGCCAGTTACTGAAATCTACCCCAAAATGAGTTTACTGGCTCTCTTTTGAGTTTCTGTGTTTGTTTCACAACGGGAGAGCTGAAATTATGCTGTTACTTATGTGCAGCTATCTTGGACCTAGGCTACTGCAACACTGATATGCTGATCACCACCGGCTCACTAATCCCACTGCGAGGAAGGACTGAAGAGTCCTAACACCAGAATACTATTTGGGAGAGGTCTGAAGTACAGCTCCTGCAAGACTCAAGAGACTGCACACCTGCCATGCAGTGCATTTCAGCAAAGTATCAAGATGTAAGAAGACATTCACACTTGGTCAACACAGCAGGCAGTAAAAGGAATGACAAGCAAAAAAAAATTGTTAATCTCTGCAAGACAACAGTGAAAATTCACACCATTTACCATTTCCTGATGTACAAGGGGGGCTTGCAGATAGGTGAATGGGCAAATAAATGCTCGAAGTGAGTGTGTTGTGGAGGACAGAAAGGAAAAGGGGGACAAAAAAATGAGAACACTGGATCCTAAATTGAAGAGACTATGCCACTCAACAGTAACAATATGCAAAAAGCCACCACTAAAATTCTGCCTCAGGAGGGATTTGCAGGCATGTGCTTCACTGAAACAAGCAGATGTGTCTTTTCACAGTGACACTGTCCAGTTTACAAATTTAATAAAATACTTCTATAATACAGAATATACACAAGTTGAATACTAGTGCTGCACTGTTCTGTGAATTCTAGGTTGCCCAGGGTGACAGGTGCAAACTTACCTTTAGTGCACACAAATTTCCTGCAACTAGCCTCACCTGAAAGACTGATGAGCTGTTCTCCTGGAGGTCTTATCTGAAGAAGTGACAGAATGATGCAAGGTGCTGTGCCTATTGCTTTGACCATAACTATACAATGGTTTGTGCAAGAGTTGATGGGGATGAAGGAAGTGGACACACAAAGTAGTCTACTGAACTACAATTTTGAGAGCTTAAGAGTAGCTTTTGAACACAGCTAGGAAAACAAGCCAAGGAAACATCCAACCAGTGATGTAGATGGTAAGCTTTAACAAGCTGAAGTTAAGCAGAGATTCCATTACAGCACAATGCTAAACTGATAGCATAACTGGAGGATGAGAACAAGGTATTTAGCAGCAACATTCACATGCATGGTCTGATTAAGTCAAAGGCAATGACACATTTTGTTCTGAGCTGGTTAAACACTGTGCTGAAAGATCCAGGACTCAGCCCAATGTCTACATGCCTTACTCATTTTGGCCAGCTCCTAACAATGCTGATGCACATCCTTGCGCTATTATCACAAAGCTGTTACATTTTATGAATAAGAAGCATGTGCTCAGTGGTCTACAGAGGTGCACTTTGAGAATGACTACTGAAGGCATAACTTCCCATAATCCACTTAGGCTGCCTTTGGGGAAAAACATATCTACTGTGTATTCTGCTAAGCTGTATCCACGATAAAAGATGAAGCTTCTACAGTTCAAACACTGAAAAGTGTGCATAGGACAGTACAGTTAAGAGCTTGTCTAGGGAAAAGGATCAGGTTTCCACCCTGAACAACAGTCAGTGGCCAGTTGCCATGAAGAGTTGGCATAGGGTAAAGCTCCACCATGCCAAAAGATGACAAGTTGTTGTGATATGAATACAGAAATGGAGGACCTGTGTGAACACTTATGGGTACCTTTTACGAGCTGGGGATATTTATTATCCTTTGGGGGTGTCAATGAAAACTCTGGAAGCAAAAGCAATATGCTAATTTAGACTACACTGCTGATGTGTTACTGATAAAATAGCAGAATGTTTTACTCTGCATGTCTATGGGCACAGCATCTTGGGGGTCATGTTATGGGTAGCCTATTGGTCGTACAGGGCTTGTGGGACTGTTCAGATGTATTTTAAAATTCAATCTATTTGAAGTTCCTTGCTATACCAATTAGTTAAATATTATTATAAAGCCTTATTTAAGGGTGTAAATAATGCAGCCAACAAGCACCTCAATGGCAAACTGGATCACCAAGTAGGAATTTTGCTTCCCCTCTCAGGGTACATCAATGTTGGCTGTGAAAGATTTAACTGGCCATTTGCTGTCCTCCCCACCTGTATTTTTTGTTCCAAAGTGTAAGTAAGTATGCACTATGGTATACACTGTATGACTGCATAACAGACCCTGCCCAACATTTTCAAGTCTTCTCACCATTTGACTGCCATTAGTTTACTATACTAGGTTGAAGTCATTTTTTTTATTCCTTACACAATTTTGATAGTTTCAACACATACAAAAATGCTACATTGAATGTTAATTCCAGTGAAAACCACTAAGCAGCAGTGTTCTTCCTTCCACCTCCTCTTAATAAGCTTGCCAATGGCTCTACTACCTGCATCCATTCAGCCCATTTGTTTTACAGGAGTACTATCCAGGTATCCCTGGCTAGGCAAGAACCTTACAATCCATTAATTTCTGCCCAGGAATACCTATCATGTCATCCACCCCCCCACCTGCCAACTGACAAGAGTCAGGAGATTAAAAGAATTAAAGAGAGTGAATCGCACCTTGTTTGCCCCCCCCCAGAGCAGCCTGCAAACTTGCCATAACTGCCTGGTCAGGACAGGAGTGCATGCTTCCACATGCATCTATTCCCTAGCTCAGCAAGAAGAGCCCTACCCTTTCCAGTGTACATTATGGCCACTACATGTGGGGGATACATCAGGCAATGCTTGTTGTTACCACTGCTACAGACCAAGCAGTCTCCCTCTCTCAGAGGATGAGACCTGGTATCAGCCACTCATGCTCATACATAAGTTAACATAACATAACATTGGTTCTTTATGTTGGTTCCACTTATAGTAAGGGTATATCTGAACATTAAACAAGTTTTAAATAAGTTGAAATGGGATATCCTTACGGTGGCAATTAAAAAAGATAAAAGACATCAAACCTGTTAACTTTTTTTGGAAACAATACCTATTGTAAGGGTAATATAGGACAAATATTTAATATCTTTAAGCCTTATATTGGGGTCCGTTTTGTCATACTCAGGCATATATGGTAACTTTCTGACCAAGTAATATTGAACATGTTCATACATTTTGTATGAATTGGACTACTCTGTTCGGGCATACTAACATTACCCCTGAAAACGCTTCCCTATTTGGAAATTTGCCATCTGTTACAACAATAACAATTTTGGTTTTTATAATACATAAGCAGGACATTCAAGCATATAGGGTCACGTGACCAAGTTTAATTGAATACCAAATAAAATTATTCTCTAATATCTTGACCCTAGTTATGGATTTAAATGATATTCTTAAAGGCCTTTCGGCAGACAAGGATAACTTAGATGCATTTGGACTTAATACCAGCCAATTCCCTACGACAGATAATGCCACAACTAATCTCAAAGAAAAATGTGGTTCTATTTTTTCGAAGTTAAACAGACAAATGAAAACCCTCAGAACAAATATATGGCATCTAAAGCTTTTTAAAGCAAACAAAATAAAAGACATCACACCAAGAGGTCTTCGCATTAAGTTACAACCTTTAGTGGCTAATATTGACAACGAATTAAGACAAGATTGGGCTACTGCCCAACATCAGGCATCCATGCTTTTTGTCGACAGTCTTTCCAAATATTATGAAAGAAACATTGAAACTCTGATTACAGAACTACAAACCACTTGTTTGGAAGCTGAAACATTTTCTGGTACTGACTACTATCAGGGTCATGTGTCTCAACTAGCCAAGGAATTGACAAATATAGAAGAACAACTTAAGAAAAGAAAAATACACAAGTTCAACAGAGATTTAGGGGATTATGAAAAAGGTAAACCCTTTGTAACACCAAAAAATGTGAGGTTCAGTGAGGGTACATACAAACCACCAAGGGGGAAGAAAAGACCTAGACCTATTCTTAAAAAATATGACACCACACACAATGTCACTTCTGATGATGACTTTTCATCTACCACAGAAGGTGATGTTTCCTCCAACCAGGCGTCCCCAGTAGCCAAAAGGAAGCAATTCATCCCTTTAGGACCAACAAACGCAGGGCAGGGAAGAAGCATAGGCGTAGATTTGGGTACAACCAATCTCCAAACACTAATGAAGCAAATAACAACACAGTAAACAATGTACTTAATATCTCCTCTGTTGTACTTACGGATGCTCAATATAAGGTACTAAATAAAGGCCTTAATTTTGTACCCTCATCACCAGTGCCTGAACATGTGTTAGCCGATGATATTAACAATTTTTGTAGAACACTTAACCTGAAGCTATTTTTTTCAGATGAGTCTAATTCTCAAAGATCTATTGGGTTCAGGTTTGGAAAATCTACATTTGTACCACCAATGGATAAATATGTCTCTATATTCAAAGATTGTGTCATGAAAGATTTACATTTTTCTAAGGAGCGTGAGTGTTGTCGCAGTAATCTCAACCGACATGAACGTGAAGCACTTACACAACTGCAACATAATAGAAATATAGTGATCACGTCTGCAGACAAAGGTGGGGGTATTGTTGTCATGGATTACTCAAAATATAAGGCAGAGGCACTTAAACAGTTATCTCAATCGCAGTTTTATATAAAGATGGTAGTGGATCCCACTCCCAATTTCAAAACTGATATTGATTCATTCATAGATTTAGCTGTTGAGGAGGATATCATCACCCCACAAGTTGCCAAGCAACAAAAGGTGCCGGAACCGATGCCGCAGTACCTGTATCTGATACCCAAAACACATAAAGACTTAAGGAATCCACCAGGCAGACCCATAGCTTCAGGTCGGGGATCCCTTAATGAACCTTTATCTGCCTTTCTGACAGAATATTTAAAGCCACTACTGCCCATGGTCAGATCACGTATCCAAGACACAACACAATTTTTGAATATTATTGAAGACTCACAACTGGAAGAGGATTGGCTGTTATGTACATTAGATGTATCATCCCTATATACAAGTATCCCACACAAAGCTGGCATTTTGGCAGTTACATATTGGTTAAATCAATCTAAGTTATATTCCACAGGATTCAACAACTTTTTGATCAAGTTAACTGAATATGTACTGCAAAAAAACATCTTTTATTTTGAAGGCAACCCGTACTGGCAAATCAAAGGAACAGCAATGGGGGCATCTTTTGCACCAATCTACGCAGATTTATTTATGGGATATTATGAACTGACCTTCATATATGATGTCCAGCGGAATATTTATATGGACCATATGGATATATGGCGCAGATATTTGGACGACTGCTGGTTGGTGTGGCGGGGAAGTTTGGAGGAATTATCGAAATTTGTGGAATATCTAAATAATAATCCATTTGACATACAATTTACTGTCAATACTGGATACAATTAAATTGTTTTTCTGGATGTTGCCATTAAAAGATTACTGGATCATACGTTAGCAACATCAATACATAGGAAATTCCCACAATATAACACCTTACTTCATGCTACCACCAGCTCTCACCCCCGCCACATCATCAGCAACATTCCAAAGTCACAATATTTGCGGTTGAAAAGGATTTGCTCTACGGATGCTGAATATTTCACACAAACACAAGAATTAATAACAAGATTTGTGGACAGAGGTTATAATCCCAACCATCTAACCAAGACGGCCAAACTTATTCAAGCCAGGGGGAGATCAGATTTACTAAAGTATAATAAATCACAGGATGTTACCACGCAAGGTAGGCAGCCCATTAGATTAGTCACCACATATGGCAACAACACATCCTGGTTTAGACAAATTGTCAATAAACATTGGGATATACTACAGTCAAATCCATTCCTTAATGACATTCTTCCTGAGACCTGCGCTTTTTCTTATCGCAGGGGACATACCATTCAGTCTCAGCTAACACATTATAAAAGGTTTACACCAGTCACCAAACTACAAACAACACTTTTTGGTGATGCCTTAGTGGGGTGTTACCCATGTGGACATTGCAGTGCATGCCAATATATGTGCAAAAGCAAAGAATTCACCAGCAAAAATACCCCGAAGATGTTTAACATTAATATCTTTGGGAATTGCAGCTCTGATTGGGTGATATATTTGGCTCAATGTACTTGTTCTGCATTTTATGTTAGGCAGATCTCCAGACCCATCAGAATCAGGATCAGCGAACATATGAGTTCCATAAGAAATAGAAGGATTACCAATGCTTTATACAAACATAGTCAACATCATACAGGAGTGTCATTCAGGTTTATCATCATAGACAAAATCCAATCTCATAGAAATTTCAAGATGGGTTGGCATACAAAACTTAACAACATGGAGAATAAGTGGATCACTACTCTTGGGGCTTTTTTTAAGCCAGGACTAAATGAATATGAGGTACATGATGGATAGTCCAGATAATTAATTTTAATATTGGTATTGGCACCTAGGTGGCATGCCGCACATGTTTAAATACTGATATTGGAGATCATAAATATTCATGTTACTATCTTCTAACCATATTCCATGTACATCACAAAACTTTATTCCAATATTGCTTTTGAGTCCTGTAAGAAATACACTATATAAGAAATTTTGGCTATATATTATAATAGCCATCTGTTTCATAAATATGAATAATTTATATTCATAAATATGAATAATTTATATTCATAAATAAGTAAGTTTAAAGTTTCAGGATCTCAGGTGCATGTTGTGTAAATATGCATCACAAGTATATTTTTGTTGAATATGTTCTCACTTTTTCACTGCATATGTACCCATTAAACAAGTTTCATTAGGTTGATACCACTTTAACATAAGGGTATATGTAGAGGACCAGGATGTTAAGGTGCTTGTGTAGGCAACAGTTTTGTGTTATTGAAGAAGTCACATTGATAAAGGCTATATCAGCCGAAACCGGTTTGTGCATTTTTATCAAAGGATGCTTTTCAGCAACCTTTAAATAAACAAATATTCGGAATTTAATCTTGCTGCTGAAGTGTGCTGGTCCCTTTTTTGTCTTCTTGTAAATAGTATTATAAAGCCTTATTTAAGGGTGTAAATAATGCAGCCAACAAGCACCTCAATGGCAAACTGGATCACCAAGTAGGAATTTTGCTTCCCCTCTCAGGGTACATCAATGTCGGCTGTGAAAGATTTAACTGGCCATTTGCTGTCCTCCCCACCTGTATTTTTTGTTCCAAAGTGTAAGTAAGTATGCATCTATGGTATACACTGTATGACTGCATAACAGACCCTGCCCAACATTTTCAAGTCTTCTCACCATTTGACTGCCATTAGTTTACTATACTAGGTTGAAGTCATTTTTTTTATTCCTTACACAATTTTGATAGTTTCAACACATACAAAAATGCTACATTGAATGTTAATTCCAGTGAAAACTACTAAGCAGCAGTGTTCTTCCTTCCACCTCCTCTTAATAAGCTTGCCAATGGCTCTACTACCTGCATCCATTCAGCCCATTTGTTTTACAGGAGTACTATCCAGGTATCCCTGGCTAGGCAAGAACCTTACAATCCATTAATTTCTGCCCAGGAATACCTATCATGTCATCCACCCCCCCCCCCCACCTGCCAACTGACGAGTCAGGAGATTAAAAGAATTAAAGAGAGTGGATCGCACCTTGTTTGCCCCCCCAGAGCAGCCTGCAAACTTGCCATAACTGCCTGGTCAGAACAGGAGTGCATGCTTCCACATGCATCTATTCCCCTAGCTCAGCAAGAAGAGCCCTACCCTTTCCAGTGTACATTATGGCCACTACATGTGGGGGATACATCAGGCAATGCTTGTTGTTACCACTGCTACAGACCAAGCAGTCTCCCTCTCTCAGAGGATGAGACCTGGTATCAGCCACTCATGCTCATTCTCCACTGCCAGAGTCCTCAGACATCCTTCCCACTAACTGAATGTGGGTCATCTCAGCTATAGTTAGGGTTTCATCCCTCTATATCACAGGGTTGGACTATGCAACAGTGTTGCTAAATATCTTTATACCAGTTTTAGTGAAGAGATTCTTCAAGTCTGGACTTGCACTCTACAGGTGTGCATCACTTAACATCCTTCCAAACACAACATCCAACCATATATATGTCTGTACTGTACTACAGGGACATATATGTGGTCGGACATTGTGCAGAAGGAAGTTAAGCGATGCACAAACTATTATGTCAGCATAACATTCTAGTCACCTAATGTCCTATTGCACAGACCTATCCCACGCATTAAGCAACGCAAACCTGCACTTTAACTTGCTGTGAGCTTACTATGAATAACTATGAAGTAGGGTATTACACAAGCATTTTACTTGATGGGGTAGGCTGACCAATGGCAGAAAAACATGAGACAAGGTTACCAGTTTTCTTGGGTATTCAGACACCCCCTTCCCAAGATAACTTGCAACCAGATTTCATACAGGAGTTACTTGTCTGCCTACACATGGTGGTTCTGCATCAGTGACAGATGATCCTTATCTGTCTGCTATAATTTTTGGGACTTGAATGTCTGGTCATCTCTAGGTCTTCATTTAGCTGAACTTGTTACAGGGTATTGCTGCAGCTGTTTACCCTGTCTAATGACATATTATGCCCCTGCCTTTACCACACCACGTGTGGGTAATGATTTTCATCATCTATAGACCAGGCTTGACAGATGACTAGGTAATGCAAGCTTGGGCAGCTGGAGACTGGGGAAACCTACTCAAGTAGTAGCCTCAGATTCCCTTTAGACTCTTCCTTTTTGTCACCTGGTTATTTGGGAAGCTATGACCTCTCCCCACCCTGGAGGAAAGAATACTGTATTTTACCTGTCTGGTCAATGGACAGTTACTTGCCGAATGTTGCCCATTACGACTGCATGTGGCCACAGAAAAATGCTACAAAGACATCACACTGGAAGTGTTTAAAGCAAGATAGTTACACTGAGGACTTCATGGAGATGGAGGACTACAATAAAAAAAAAATCCTCCAGTGTACAATGGAGGTGGTTGCACACACTGGTTGCTCTTCAAAGCGATATCACCAATACCTCTTCAATATAACATCCCCATACATCAAGAACCTGACACCACTACATTTAGTATGCAATACTACTTTATAATCATTGCATATGGCACAATCATTGGCTGTGGTGTTATACATGATGTAACACTAAGCAGGACCCTAAGATACACTGGTGACCACTGCAATGCCATCAGGTAGCCTAAGGAGGTTGGGTGTGCTAGATCCTCAATACAGCATAAATTATGACATAGGAATGTTGCAAATATGGGCTTCCTGAAACCCTTTAAAACATTAGCAGTTACTTACTATGGTCTGTGGCCTCAATGAAGTACTTCAGTATATAGCCAATTATCTCCTACCCAGTGGAATACACAAAAGTTTCCTGTCCTCCACATTTTTATGCCAACCTTAGTATCAAGGACCACTATACAGTTTGTCTCTTTAGACTGTTGATGGCAATCAGATGTGTGTCTACAATTAGGCTGTACTTTAGTAAAATGTGATTTTACACGGAAAGGTTTTGGACGAGGATGTTAATTCTCTCCTCCTCTAGACTCCTTCAAGGAAGGGAGTAAGAGTTTGAAACAGCTTGCCCAATGGTATGGAGCTGGTTGAGTTACATAGAGGTGACCTTTATGTTAGGCTGCTTTATACTCCAAGAATGGGACTCTGGGTCTCAAGTTACCGAATCCTGATACAGGGATCTTCGACTACTATGCAACCTGCAGTTCTATTATATAAAGTTCCCAAGTGATGGGGCCTTTCTGGAGTGATATGAAGTACTGGCTGCCAAGTTTGAGGAAACCCACAAGTCAGATTTGACATTAGTTTAAATGGAATATTTACTTTTTTTGTACCAGAGCCTTAAGTCTTGGACCACCTTCCTTTGAAGGAGTTGGATCAAGGAGTATAGTACAATTATGCTTGGTAACATGATGCAAGATACAACTTCCCTGACAGTTTACAAGTAAATCACAGCAGATTCCAGATAGCACACTGGTTGCTGCTGACATTCAACATCTTCGAGTTTTTATTCTACTGGTCCTAAAAGGCTGTAGTTTTGTCAAAAGGGTTAAATTACAACCAACACTTTTGATCACTATGCTGACTGCAAATCACGTGATTCAATTTACTTAGCAAAATGCCAGAAATGAAACTCTTTATATTGGGAAAATCAATAGGTTTCTATTGTGTATATATAAACAGGTTTGAGTTTAGGATATGGATGGTTTCTTTGTATAATTTAAATTTAAAATTTTATTGGGATTTTTTTGTAGCTAACATATGTGTCATGTATTAGAAATAATGATGTGGGATTTTGGTATTAATTTGATTTATATATATATATATATATATATATATATATATATATATATTTTTTTTTTATTTAGGTTTTTTAAAAAAAAAACTTAATATATGCTTAGCTAGTTTAGGTTAGTTATGGTGCACAATGTATTAGTGTTTTGTACACATCTTTATATGCATTTGTATAACAGGAGTGTTGTGTTTTAAACGAATAAGACTTAGGGTCTTAGAATAATTGATTCTTGGAAGAATTTGTTTAACAGGGAATTTTAAAGAAATGGTAGTAAAGGCTTTCCACTTTTTTTTAACTGGAAGCGATTTTTGTAGCATACATAATTTAAACCTTTTTAAAAATTGGCAATATTACTTTAAGAACTTGCAAGATGACATGTTTGTGGCCACTTGTTTATTGGCTCTGAGTTTAAAGTGAATGTTTAAACTGGGAGACGGAGTGAGTTTTTTACTCAAGTCTGAAGAAGCTGATGCATTTGTGTCAGTGAAAGTGCTAACGTTAATAAAGTGTCGAAGAATCCATTGCTTGCTCATTTTTTGGTTTACCTACATGAGAGTATCAATTGTATTACCACTACACCTGCTTATGTAAATACATTTGTTTTATCATGTATATATACTGCTATCTAGTGATGCAACGTTGTGACAGCATGTTTTTTCTGCCAACACTGCTATCTATATTTTAGCATAGTATTTTATATAAACGTTTTTATCAATGGAACCAACATATATTATTGGGAGTTTTTACAACAAAAAATTTAGCATTAGAACTTTAGCAAGTTTCATTGTCATATGGAAGTGTTTTTATAGTCTGTACAGAGTATTGGTGTTTTTTTAAGATGATTCATGTGAGATTAGTGAACTGCTTGATCAGTCCAGATATTTGATTGGCTAGAGAGCTATTCATTTTAGCTTCTTGGCTATATTTAAATGAATGTCTTTTCTAACAAATAAGTCTGAAGAATTGTTCATATGAATGCGAAAGCGCTCACTTCGTTTTTATCTTTTCTATATTTTTATGTTCTATTTGGTGAAATAAACAGTCTCCGCTTCGTATGGTGTTGCTTCTTGAGTTCTTTAGGAATTTACACTTGTTGCATCATAGAGGCACTTTATCCTTTGACTGTTTGTTTTACTCTATACAAGAGACCAAAAGCCAGGTGAAACTTTTACAGCTTATATCACTGACCTGAGAAATACAGCTAAAATGTGCAGATTTGGTGACTTGAAGGACAAGTTAATAAAGGATAGGCTTGTGTATGGTGTTAATAGTGCTGCAATGAGAATGATGTTGCTTTGTGACAGTGATTTTGTTGAGCAAAGCCATAGAGATTTGTCAAATCCACGATTTCACCAAAAGGCACACAAGTATGCTTATAAGTGATAAGAGCATGGTTTCAACAGCCTCTAGAGCAAACATAGAGAGCATGCAACACGTGGCAAGAAGAAACGGGCTGAAGCACATGGCAGCAGCTACCCCTGTGGGCCTTGCAGGGAAAACCCGTAGCTTTCTAGCAAGTTCCAAGACCATCTCAGTAAAAAGGGCATGCTCAGTGCAATACAAGAGTGAGTCAGCAAAACCCAAGTCAAGTCTTATTGTTAACTGTCGTAATTGTGGAGCCAATCAGGAGTCCAAAAGAGAAAATTGCTTAACATTTGGTCAGCAATGCCAAAAGTGTAAAAAATGGAACCATTTTCAAAAGTTTTGTAAATCAAGCAAGCCTCATTCAGTTAAGAAAGATCTCTCAAAAAAGCAAGTTGATCATGTAGAAAGCTGCAACTCTACTTTCTATGTAGATGGTGCATCAGTAGTCGGTGAAAAGGTTAATGCAGTAGATTTGTTGGCAAAGAATGAAGTATTTTGTACTGTCCTGATCAATGGTAAACCCACAGAGCTCAAAGATACTGGTTTCAAAGTGTAAAGTAATGTTAGCAGAAACATTTGTTAAAGTGAGAGGCTGGTGAGCAACTGAATTCTTCAGTTGCGTGCAAAACTTGTTGCTTACAGAGATGAAGAGATTCAAACCAAAGGCTCAGTAGTGCTTTCATGTTATTCGGCTGGGAGCAGTTACAGCTTGCAATTTTACATAGTCCAAAGAACTGTGCAGTCACTATTGGGTCTCAGACTGTTTGAGAATGAAACTGCCTTGTTTTACCAAAGTACATCATCTAAGCTCATGTCCTAATTCCAGCTTTAATGATGCTAATTTTTCAGAGTATGTCGATGTATTAGACTAAAAGCTAGGCAAACTTCCAGTTGTGTGCTACATGAAAGCAGACCCAGAGGTCAGTCCAGTGGTCAGACCAGCAAGGAGAGTTCCAATGTCTATGCAGGATAAGGTCAAGGTCCAGTTAGACAAAATGGTGCAGCAAGGTGCGAGTTTTCCAGTCACAGAATCAACTGAGTGGGTGTCTTCCATGGTAGCTGCTCATAAGAATTCAGATGAAATCAGAATATGCACTGACCCAAGAGACTTGAACAAGGCAATAAAGAGACCTCCTCATCCTATGTGTACAGTCAAGGAGATTGCCACCCTCATGCCAAATGCTACTGTTTTTTCTGTCTTGGATGAAAAAAGTTCATTTTGGTAATACTTGATTGCAAATCTTTACTACTGACTACATTCAGTACTCCATTTGGTAGATAAAGATTTCTCAGGATGCCTTTTGGAATAAATTCTGCCAGTGAAGTCTTTCAGCATGCAATGGAGCAAATTGTTTCAGGCCACCAGTGTGCAATAATAGTTGATGATTTACTGGTTGGAGGTAATGGTGAAGCAAAGCATGACAAATGCCAGGAAAGTTCTGGACAGAGCAGATGAAGTGAATTTAAAGCTCAATCCTCTGGAATGTAAATTCCGACTACCAGAACTTATGTAGGTAATTTATTTATCAGTACAGGCTTACGACCAGACCCTGCCTTCCAAACAAGAAGTCATTCTTGAGATGCCAGCTCCACATAATGACCAAGCCTTGCAGTGTTTTTCTTGGCTTGGTTAACTATTTGGGCAAATTCATCCCTGATTTTAGTGAGTTATCATTGCCTTTAAGAGACCTGACATGCAAAAATAGTTACATGGTCATGGTTAGAACAAGACTAGAGAGCATTCGATAACTTCAAACTGCTAACCCGCCTATGATGTCCACAAACCAGTAGTTCTTTCCTGTGATGCTTCAAAGTTCAGTCTTGGTGCAATTAGTCTTCAAGGGGGCAGACCTGTTGCCTATGCATTTAGAACTCTTACCCAAACTGAGATGCAGTATGCTCAAATTGAGAAGGAACTTTTGGCAATTGTGTTCAAAGTTCCATGATTATATTTACGGCCGAGTTATCCAAAAAGAAACTAATAATTAACCTCTAGTCAATATTTTAAAGAAGCCTATGCATTCAGCTCCAGCAACACTACAAAGAACGATGTTCAAACTGCAAAAAAGTATAATTTCAAAATGGTATATACAAAAGGTAAACTTAGATCACCCAGAAATACCACAGAACAGGTTGATGTAGAGAATTTTGACTTTAATGTCATGGAAGTGCATGTTTCTACCACGAGACTTGATTGTATGCATACAAAGACTGATCCAATTTTGCTAAAGCCCAACCACTTCATCAATGTAGGATGGCTGTCAAAGCAGTCCTGTGTACTGCCAGAATTACAACCTCACTTTCCATACAGAGATGAGATGTTGATGGACGATGGTATCATTTTCAAAGGTCCCAGAGTTATTGTTCCTACTTCCTTACAGCGTGAATACAGATTTTGCATCATGGCCACCCAGGTTCTGACTCTACCAAAAGAAAGGTGAGAGGACTAATATTTGGGCCTTCTCTATGGAAAGACATTGATAAAGTGCTTTCCTCTTGTTCATTATGCAACAGTACTAAGCCACATTTGCAAAGCCACTTCAGCTAATTCCTGAACTACCTTGGTCAACAGTAGGCACTGACAGATTTGAGTGGAATAATCAGCATTACTTAGTTTTGGCAGACTCTTATTCGAACTGGTTTGAGATCGATTTGCTACCTAACATAACATCCAGTGCTATTACTAGGATGAAACATTTCTCAGTCCCTGGTAGTCCACACAAAGTTATTTTTGACAATGATTCTCAGTTTACCAGTCAACTGTTTCACAGATCTGCAAAAAAGTGGGACTTTATCCACGTTACTAGTAGTCCTGAATACCCACAGTCAAACGGCCTTGCTGAACGGGTGGTACAGAGTGCAAAGCAATTACAAGAGAGGTCAAAGTGTGACAATACCAATATCTTCTTGAATTTACTCAATCTCAGAAATATACTCCTTGACGACCTACTTGGCTCGCCTGCTCAGAGACTTCTATCTAGGCAAACCAGAACAACCTTGCCTATCAGTTCTAGTTTATTGGTGCCTAATGCTTTTAAAAAACAACAAAGCAATCAAAGCTCAACTTTTTAAAAAGGGTTCTTCAAAGAAGTCCAGCTATGATAAAACAAGTACATTTCTTCATCTTTTAAAAGGACAGATAATGAGGATGCAAATAGCAAAAGGCTTTTATCGAACTAAAGTGAGAAGTATATCTGCCGAGCCGAAATTCTACTTAGTGGAATCTGAGGGTATAGAATACAGGAGAAATTGCAGACATCATCTTCCTGTATCAAAATATTACAGCATCATACCTGTGATACAGACTCTAGATCTCAGAGCAATCCTGATAATGTTCATACCAAAGATGTCCCAGTATCCATTCCCATTCCTGATAATGCCCCAGATGTCCAACAAAACAAGGCTGGAATGCAGGAATACCAAAGAAACAAACAAACGTAGGCAGAAAACAATTTAATACATCACAGCAAAGCTTTCGGGTGAAACCCTTCTTCAATACTAACAATCATTCAAACAAAAGCAGCTTGCTTTAAATAGGAGCAAAAAGCAGTCACATGATAGCAGCCAAAATCACATGACTGACAAACACAATATATAACATATAACATAACAGATATACAAAATGCAAAAATATTTAAAATGTTTAAAACAGCTTAACACGCTGAATTTTACTTAAAACAGGCTTTAGGCTAACAGTAGAGTTTAATCCAGGTGGAGAATCCGCTGCTAGTCTTAAAATCCATTCATATTCCTTAATATCTAAAACATTATTAATATCACCACCCCTACTATGAGGTTTAACCAAATCTAGGCATCTAAATTTAAAGCAATGCGTATTCCCATATGTTTTAATATGTTTGAAAAGAGCATTATTCTCAACCTCCCTTCTAACCTCTGACTTATGCTCAATTATTCTGTCTTTAAGTTTACGTGTGGTCTTGCCCACATAGAATGCTGAACAGGCATTACAAGTAGCCAAATACACCACATTTACACTGTTACAGAATGCTACAGATTTGAAGTAAAACTCTTTTAAAGTAACAGGATGAATAAATGCATAATTAGGGGTAGCAGCAATGTCTATACAACAAGAACAGCTCATACATTTAAAAGTACCAATACGATCAGAGAAAACATTCAGCTTTAGGCCAAAATTAAAATCTTTATAACATAGTAAGCTTTTAATACTTCTCATATTCCTATATGAGTAGTAAGGCTTTTCACCTAAAATTCGCCTAACCTCTGGACAGGCCATCAACACAGGCCAGTTCAGCATTCTATGTGGGCAAGACCACACGTAAACTTAAAGACAGAATAATTGAGCATAAGTCAGAGGTTAGAAGGGAGGCGGAGAATAATGCTCTTTTCAAGCATATTAAAACATATGGGAATACGCATTGCTTTAAATTTAGATGCCTAGATTTGGTTAAACCTCATAGTAGGGGTGGTGATATTAATAATGTTTTAGATATTAAGGAATATGAATGGATTTTAAGACTAGCAGCAGATTCTCCACCTGGATTAAACTCTACTGTTAGCCTAAAGCCTGTTTTAAGTAAAATTCAGCGTGTTAAGCTGTTTTAAATATTTTAAATATTTTTTCATTTTGTATATCTATTATGTTATATATTCTGTTTGTCAGTCATGTGATTTTGGCTGCTATCATGCGACTGCTTTTTGCTCCTATTTAAAGCAAGCTGCTTTTGTTTGAATGATTGTTAGTACTGAAGAAGGGTTTCACCCGAAAGCTTTGCCGTGATATATTAAATTGTTTTCTGCCTACGTTTGTTTCTTTAATGTCCCAGATGTCCCCAAAGTTAAACATTCCTTGAAGACCATCCCTGTTGCTAGATCCAATTCTGACTTATGTTACACGATCAGGTCGTATTTCTAGGCCTAGTGTAAAATACACAGCAACCTGGACATGATTGTTTTGTGTGTGTCTAATTGTGCATGATTGCACGTCGAATAAGTAGTTTTGTATAACTGCATGTCAAAAGATCATTTCTGTAAATTGCATGTCATTGCACATTGGCATTTTATATATGGATCATTTGTTAGAGAGAGGATGTAGATCACAGTGTGTTTATGTACCTTTAAGAAGCACTTCCAGATGTAAGCATGTGCATATAAATAGTGAGTATGTAGAGGCAGCCGTGCCATTTTGAGAGAACAGCCAGAGTGTTAAAGTGAGTGTGGTAGTCAAGTCTACAAGTTTAAGTTCAAGTTACAAAGACTCATTCCTGACGTGTGTGTGTGTGTGTAATAAAGCTGCTTGAACTGAACCCATGAATGTTCGGCTATTTTATCACGACAAGAGGAGCGACACCCACCTAACGTTTCAAATTTGCTGTAGTACATGTAATTGGTGTTGGAGGAAGTATTTTACATCCAAAATATAACTTTTTTTTTTAAATATCCAGATATTTAATTTTTTTTTGGTCCCTTACTCCTAAAATGTTTGGTTTGTTGCCAGTCATTCGGGATTGAAATCACTAAATAATGACATACATTTAAGTTTCAGACTATTTACTTTAGAAAATGCATGCCAACACAAATCCTGTTATTTACGCAACTTTGTAATTTTATTAGAGCAATAATTAAAATCTGCTCTTATTTTTGAGCCTTTGTTCACCTTTGTTCCTCCTTTATTTTAGGCTTTATCCAGATTTCTTCAGGTTAATAGGTATGCACACCTCTACTGCTGCTGCCAGTGGTCAATCGATCTCGCACTCACACACACTTGTGGTTCAGAAGATGCATGCAAACACAAATCCTACTATTTAAGCAACTCAGTGATTTTATAACAGTGACATTTAAAATGTGTTTCTATTTTGAGCCTTTGCTCCCCCTTTATTTTAGGTTTTATCTGGACATCATGAGCTATGAGGTCAAATGGTATGCAAACCTCCTTAACTGCTGCCAGTGCTCAATTGCTTTCACTCTTCACAGTCTCTCTCTCCCACTCACAAACACATACTTCCACTTTCCTGCACACAAGCTCATTCACTCAAACATGCAAAAACATGTACATGTACACACAAAACCACTGCTTAGAGAGTGTAAAATAATAGCTTGATCAATCTCTTACTCTCCTACACACACAAACACACAGAGACAAACATGTATGCACACACTTGTTTATTGTTTTTAAATTTTACACTTGCTAAACAGCAAAAGTGCTGCTTAGCCTCTACAGGTAGCCGATTCTCTAAACAGCAATTAGTTAATCTCCAGGTCTTCTGACATCCTTTATGAAAGAGAAGGTCTGAGAAATGTGATAGGAATAATTAAGTCATGGTTGGGCATTCATTTTGTGTTGTACCATTATGTCTTGGCTGCACATATGGCAATTACGATATTTTGGCTTTACCACAAGTAAAGCTCCGTGTAAGAATGAGCTTTCATTAAATTCACAGCTGAAACAGGAAGTTCAGTCTGCAAGGGCATTATATACTGAAAGATGTTTAAAGCCCTTGGTAATTAGGCAATTCTTAAGGAGAGTGGCAGTTCAAAGGTATATTTACACAGCAGGACTTGCAGGAAGTTGGCTCGGAGGCTTGTAGGAACCACCAGCAGTGCTAACACTCTTGTAAAAGTATACTGTATTCTCAGTTAGCAGGGCAATAGACTTGGTAGCCAGTCTCAGTTTTATGAAATATGGGATATTCTTTTTGTGTGAACGTGCCTGGCAGGCATTCTAGCACCTCCTTTCCGACTTCTTAAGAAAGTGACAAGACTATCTTGGGAGCTTTTAGTCCCTGTTAATAAGGAAGACTATTTTTCAGCTGGCCTGATGGAGTCAGGTGATAGGTGGGTAGAACAAGTCTATTTACCCTTCTCCTGCCCCATTCTGGAGACAAGTTCAAAGCTAGCCTCAAAGACTAATGCTAACGGTCCCTACTCTTGCGAATTCCTCAGCCATACTGTATCTTTCTGCCTAGTGACTACTTACTTCTCTTTTCACACCTCTGAAAGACTTAACAGAATGTTTTTTCAGTTCCCCTAACAGCTCCCCAAGGTGCCCAGAATCAACACCAATCTCTCTGGCATTTCTACAGTGTCCTACATTACAGCATTTTAAGGTGAGACTGAACATGTTAGTTTATTTGGGCCCAAGCTGAATGCTTTTACTCTTGTCATGGGCTTGGGTTGCTGTTGACTTAATGTGCCATTTTCTCAACCACATTTGTTTTGAGTTTTGTCAGTTTCAGTAAAGAAATACATAAAGATGCAGTAACAAACAACTTCTGCATGTTTAGAATAGTCTAACATACTGTGGCCCCTAAACTCTAGTTTCTTCTATAATACAATGCTTCAACTCCAATGGGGAAAAAGAGCTATTGAAAGAATGGTTAAACACAAGACCACAGATATAGCACAATGCAGTTAGGATCAGTTTAACCTCCTCAACAAGGCAGCATAGTTTGTTGTACTATTTGTGGCTTCAACCAAGACTGTGGGACTTTATTACAAAAGTGGCAAGGATGTTTTTCAAGAAGCAGTCAAGCCCTATTTTGCTACATTTTACAGAAATCCAATATTGACATCACCCAATCATCACTTCTTATACTTGGTCTGAGTACTGCCCATATGTATTTTCTGGAACTCAAAAAATTTAGGTTTGTTGGTATATTCATAATTGTTAACCAGCAAGAAGAAACTGGGAGCTCATAAATTCTATCTAGAGAACTAAGATATCTACATTTATTTTTTCACAAGTGTGGTTGAATTTAACAGTACACAGGACCTCAGTTTAAACACTTACCTAAAATCTCAAAAACAATGCTGCACTACAGAAGACAAACGTTACCTGTACCAAATCTGTTAACTTTAACTTCACAATATCAAAAGTCACAACACTGGAAACACAGTACACCAAACCCCAAGACTTGCCCCGCCTCTCCTTTGGGACCAATGTTAGCACTTGTTCCTGGGTCTGCAGCAGTAGGGACTTTCTTGTTTTATGTTTTGAGTTTTCAGTGTTGTGACTTTCGATAGTGTGAAATCAGTGTTACCAAATTTGGAATGAGTAACATTGGTCTTCTGACAGTAAACTACTACCATGTTGTTTATTTCACAGTACCTGAAAGCAGAAAAATGCCACACTATTAAAGTTTGCCAGCACCAAATGAGTGCTTGCAACCCACCAAAATCTTGATACTGTCAATGTGCATCAAAGTAGCTTACCAACAGGGCAAAATGTCAGATGACAATACCTGACACAAAGGACTTCTCTGCTCAACATCTACACTACCAAACCTGTAAAAGACAAGTAAAACAGATCCTCCTCTCCATTATGCAAATTTCAAAGTGTCTTAATGTACCATGGTGCAACAGAAAACCAACTCAGCTACACAGTACTGCCCATGAATACATTTAAAACATTCTTAAGCCCATTGTGAATTAAAGCTCCATGATACACTGCTCAATGTTACCCATGACAAGACCATTTTTCTGTAAAATCTTGCTTCTTACAGTACTGCCCATGAATACATTTAAAACATTCTTAAGCCCATTGTGAATTAAAGCTCCATGATACACTGTTCAATGTTACCCATGACAAGACCATTTTCTGTAAAATCTTGCTTCTTACAGTAAAACAGCAAGAGACTGTTTAACAAAGAGCATGTTCTGTAACAAACATCATCTCTATAAACTGCAATCATGAATGTTTTAATTAGCTGTACAATCACAGTAGTGTGTTTTTATATCAGTGTTATTCCTGTATTGACTTTGGCTTGTGTTACGGCAGAAAAGGGTCCCCGGACCAGTCATCTATCTTGTTAAATTTTAAAATAAGTACACTCCAAGGTCGCGTCAGTGGCACATCATATATAATCAGAGTCCAAAACTAAGTATGTTGCATCTATAAATCTCTCATTTGTTGGTGGTCAATATATTTAATTTTGGAAAAAAAGAAATTCACAAAACAAGTGTGGATACCATCAGCATGATTTCATAAATGATGTGGAGTCATTCCTCTGTACTATTTCCTGTCTTTCTCCTTAGAGTGGGCATACTCATGCCATTTCAGGCTGCTTTCATTACGGAATCTCCTTCTACAATAAGTACATTTAAACATGCTACAGTGCAGCCTATTATGATTTGATAAGGATTTTTTAGTCTGCAATCTAGATTTACAGATGGTACATTTATAAGGTTGCTCTCCTGCATGAAGCTGCTGGTGCTCAGTAACAGACTGTTTTCTCTCAAAGGATCCGCCACTGTCACACATATTCCCATTATTTTTTGAATGAACCCATCGGTGTTTAATAAGACGATACTTGTGTTTAAAATGCTTCCCACACTCAACACATTTAAGCTCATTCGTTACTTCGTTAAACCTTGGCTGAGCTGGCAGATTTATTCCATAATACCTATGTATAGTCTCCTGGAAGTGGAGCCTCATGTGTGCAGTAAGATCAGCGACTTGCATGAAGCCCTCATTACACTCTGTGCACCTAAAAGGTACTGCCTGAATGCAAGATCTCCGATGGAGAGCTAAACCAATTTTAGTCTTGAAGTAGTTTCCACAAGCAGCACAGTTAAATGGTTTTTCCCTTCTGTGTACTAAAGTGTGGTCAGCAAGTTCTGTTTTACTTGTGAAACATTTTTTGCAGTCCCTGCACGTATATGATGTTCTTTTACAGGTTATCTGCTGGTGTCTTATAAAATTAAGATGCAATTTGAAACCACTTCCACACTTATCACATTTGAAGTATTTTATCCCTACATGGGTCTTTTGGTGAACTGTGAGGTCAGACTTGCTTTTGAAAACCTTGTCACAGTCAGTACACTGGTGCGCACAATACTGTGTTTCTGGCTTGAAAGAACTTTCACATAAAACACATGCCTTTTCTCCACTTGTCTGGCTCTTTTTTTGATGCTCATCAAACAGACTATTTATATGTTGAAACTTAACTGCATCTGTAGAATTCATAACCTTAAAGGGACCATCTGGCTTTCGAAATGGCCTGTGAACCAGGATCCTGTGCTTATATAAAGCCCAACAGTCTGTAAATTTATTTTTACATGTTACACATTTCAGACTCTTCTGTCGAGAGAAACTTTTGTGTATTCTGCATTTTGATACATAGCTTAACTCGTACTCAGACTTAGGAACTGCAATTAAAACGAAAAAAAATTACTATAACAAACACTACTGAATAAAACAAGTTTTCATAACATCTATAATTTTTCTCATTGAAAAATATCAACCCAGATTGTAAATTCTACATAATCTTAAGTACAGATTTGTAAGATGCTTACCATAACAGTAGATTTTTGAGGACACAACTGTAGCAGTAAAACAAAAAATATATACATTAACACCAACATTTAGTTTTCCCCATCTGCTTCATATTCCCAACCAAAATTTATCCAAGTGGTGGTACACCCCCCCCCCCAACAAAAAGTGAAGCAGATCTCACTCCTACTTAAGTACTGATGCAGCCTGGAAAGCCTCCTATACATGTCTGGAGTTGCTCAATCTCCAACTTTTCAGGTCTGCAAGATGAGTTTGTAGTATGTACACATGTTGTGAAGGCTTTGCTATCCTCAAGTACATAACCACAAAGGGTGATGTGTGTATGTGTGTATATATATATATATATATATATATATATATATATATATATATATATATATGCCTAAAAGTAAGAGTAAACCAAATCAACGTACATGCCTTTTTGAAACAAAAGGCCAGTTTCCTACCACCATATATAGCTAAATGGATTTGCGTTGCTAGATCAATGGTAGTTCCAACTGCAATGATCAACAACCCCCCCTTCCCATTTTCTACATGGGGTCAGGGTGTCGTGTCATCTGTCTACATCTCTCTCTAGTCAATGCCACTCACCTGCCTTCTTCGACACTCATACTGGACTATCACAGGTCTTTTCTCAATCTATCCACCTTCTTTGCTGAATGCCCTTGATTCCTCTTGCCTTGTTTGTCTCAAATCTTCACCAAATTGTCTTCTGTTTCTCTGCACATGTGCACGAACCACCATCATCTGTTCTCTTTAACCTTTTCTGCAATTGGAGCTACTTTGGCTTCTGATCTTATGTCCTCATTTCTCCATTTGTCTCACAGTGTACACCTTACCACCCATCTCAGGCACTTCATCACCTCTAACTTTCTCATCTGCTCTGCCTTTACTGTCCAGGTTTCTGTACCATACAGTTGTACTTGTAGCACCCCTGTTTTGTACACCTTACTCTTCAGCATTCTCCTGTCACACTATACTTGACGCTGTATACCAGTTAGCTGCACCAAAAGTCCGATTCTAGCTTTGACCTCCTCATTTCAGACTTTCCTTCCCAACCTTCCCAGAAATCTGAAGCTGTTAACCTGTTCCACTATTTCCCTTCTGTCTTATTTCTCAGCTTCTCCTCAACTTTATTTGCTGCAATTACAACTGTCTTATCTGTACTCCATTTCATCCCATGTGCCTTTAGTTTTGCATTCCATTCCCACATCCTTTGCTGAAGTTCTTGCTCAGAGTCTGCCTGTAATGCCACATCATCTGCATACAACTACTTTACCTGTCCCCTCTGACATATTTGCTAATATGGTCCACCATCAGTATGGACAGCACTGGACTCTGAGCTGAACACAGGTGCACACCCACTCCCACTGTGAACCCCTCTGTAGGACTAAACTCTGTTCATTCTCGAGTCACTGGATCCTTTTACATAGTTTGCACTAATTCTGTCAATGTTTCTGGGAGTTCAAACCACTACAGGATTGCCCAAAATCAGCTTTCTTGGGATCTATTCATATGCTTTCTTCAAGTCTAGGAATGCCCAATTGGACTCCCATTAAATCTAGCTTCTTCACAACTATCTCACTGCAAACAGAGTCAGTTGTGCTGCATCTTGATCTGAATTCAAACTGCTCATTGTCCATCTTGCTTTCTACTACTCTATGTATTTATCATCCTCTCCAGAACTTTCATACAATGCGACAGGAATTTGATATCTCTGTGCTGTCAACAGTTGTGAAGGGCCCCTTTGTTCTTGAACACTGGCACTAGTATATTTATTTCCCAGTCTAGAATACACTTCTCTCTCCACATTGCTACGAGCACCCTCAGGAACCATTTTCCCCTATGTAACCCAACATCTGCATATCTACTGTGACCTTATCTGAGCCTGCATCTTTTCCTACTTCATTTTCCTTAGTGCTATTCTTACCACTTCTAAGCTGGGATCCTCCTCTTCTCATTGTAGGCTGCATCTGTGGCAGTACAGTTTCCATGGGCTTTTCTTCATTCAGAAGCTGCTGGATGTACTCCTGCCATCTGCCTTTGATGTCCTGTGGACTGGTGAGCAGGTCTGACTATCTTCTTTATCTTTCTGTCTTTGCCCAGCAACCTGGTATAATTTTTCTTTGTGCCATCTACTGACTTGCATTCTAACAGCAGGTAGAGTGTTTCTGATGCCGTGTTCTTTAATACTGCAACTTCTTTCTTAGCTTCTTTGTTAGTCAACTAGTATTCCCTTCCTAGTCTGGTCTCTCTTTTCCATCTCCCACTTTTCCAATTGCAAACTGACTGAAAACATTTAGCATTGCTGAAAGCACGTTTTGTAAAAATCTACACTAATATTTTTATACAGGGGGCAAGCTCCCCACTCCCCCAAGCACCCTAACTTAAATAGCACCCTAACTTAAATAAACCTATTCTGAAGCTGCACAACAGAGGAGAAAAGGGAATTCTCCATCAGTAAAACTGTATTAGGCTAACAAATTCAGTTGATTTGCATTTGACTAAGCTGCTTCTGATACAATGACAATTTCTCTAAATAAAATCCTCCTACACCTCTACACTCTCAGTATTTTTCTCCTCATCTCTATAACTCCCACCCACACCCTACTTTTATACAATAGTTCTTTTTTCTTCATATCGCCTCACCTAATCATGCTCCTTTCCCTACTTAGGTTCATAGGTAGGTACTAGGCTATCTGCCCGAAGGCATTTATAAGCCTAGCCGGAATGTGTTGGCTTTCGCCACCCTCTTAGATTAGTTCCCTGTGCTCTACTTAAAGTATAAATATGTAACTTGCACTTACCCAAAACAGTAGATGTTTAAATTCCTCACTGCTGCGGTAGCCTTTATACTACATGGGTTGTTTCCCTGCATAGGGAATAACTAGCCAGCTTTATAAAGCACTGGATTCCCCACACACTTTCACTCTGACTGCTAGCTGGTGAGGGGAATCAGCAGTCAAAGTGAAGACCTCTTCAGGGCATTCTTGCCCATACATAGAAAAAGAAGGGCCTAACAATCCTGAACCAATAAAATATTAATAACCAAAAAAAATGTAAAGTAGAAACACACACACAAAAAACTACTTTACATCCCCACAACAACAATATCTAACAGAAGAGGGGAATGGAGGGTGGGGACAGATTATGCAGCAGTGAGGAGTATAAACATCTACTGTTATGGGAAAGTGCAAATTACACAACTGAACTAAGCTCATCATTCTCACTGCAGCAATAGCTTTTAGGCTATATGAGCTGACTAGCAAAGCCTAGCCAACCTGGCAGAAAGAAGGATATGGATCCAGGTGCCCTTGGAGAATAGTGCTAACAAAGCTAGGTCTGGACCTAGTGCTTTGTTAACATACAAACAGAGGACCATATAGAGGCATCTAAAATGCTTAAAGTCCACTGCTTTCTAGTATGCCATTGAAGACAAGTCTCCAGTAGAATGCGCCTTGATACTGTCTGGTGAGGGTTTTGCCATGGTGGGACTAAAGCAACAGCTGAGGACCACCACCTGGAAATTGGTTAGACACAGGATGCCCCTTTTTACCCCTTGATAATAAACAGCTGGTCAGCTTTTCTAAATGACTTCGTTCCGTCAACATAACACATTAACTGTCGACACATGAGTTTGGATAGAAAAATGTGAAACTGAATGACTTGATTCAAACTAAACTCTGAAATAACTTTGGACATGGTGGAAGGGTCTGTGCATAATGTGACCTTCTCTCTATGGAAAATGAAGTAATGGTCACCCATTGTTGCAGTATTCTTTGCATCTGGGAGAGTGCCAAAGCTCAAAACAACCAGGAGGAGGATGGAGCTGTACAGCCCTCCAAGAAACCATGAAGAATGGCTCTAGCAAAACAAGCTCTAGAAACACCATCCAGCTTGTAGTGCTTGGTAAAAAGTATGCACAGAAGTCCAGGTAGCTGCTTCAAGAAAAGAATTAATATCCAACCCCTGGAAAAAAAAGCACCAGAAGAAGCCACAGCTATAGCAGAATGAGACTTAACGGAAAAAGGAAGGTTTTTGCCATGAAAGTGTTAACAAAAGGAAAAGGCCTTTGAAATCTGAAAGGAAATAGTTTACTTAGAGCTAATCCTAAAGACCTAGGATGAAAAGAAAAATTATCATATTTTCTAATAGCCTTAGTCTTATCCAAATAAAATCTGAGTTGTCTATGCACATCTAAGTATGCAACACCATCCTACTGGCAGACTGGGGAGAAGGGGAAAAAGTGAGCAAATGAATAGATTAAGTGACAACTCATAAACCACCTTAGGCATAAAAAGATTAGTACACAAGGACACCCTGTCCTTAAATATCAAAAAAAGAAGACAAACCATAAAGGCTTATTTCTGCCAGACAGGTGTCTGAGTTGCAAAGAGCCAACAAACGAACCATCTTCCAAGAACAACAGTGCAAAGAAGCTGAGGCAGCAGGCACAAAAGGAGCCTGAGTTAACTTTTCCAAAACAAAATTACGATCCCAATGAGGAGGAACAGGCTTCCTGGGAGGTCTCATGTAAAGGACACCTTTTAGAAATTGTTTAGCCTCAAATCTAAAAGCTAAAGGAGGAGATAAAGACAGACAAGCAGAGACAGCTGATAAGCAGGTCTTGATAGACAAATAGGCCAAACCAGCATTGAGCAGCTCACACAAATAACAGAACCAAAGGAACATCCACAGTAAGTGGGTCTAGGTTACGATTAAGTCAGTGAACAGAAAAACTCTTCCATTTGGATAAGGGGATTTTCCTAGTACTGGGCTTTCTGTCCTCCTGCAGGACCTGCAGCATGTCCTCAGGAAAAAAGGTGTCTATGAGTAATCAAAATCCTATCACCCACAGTGTCAGCTGAAGAGTGGACAGATGGGGAAGGAGGAGAGATCCATTGTCTTGTGTGAGCAGATCCACCCTGTGTGGTAACTTGTGATGACTGCCATTGGCTAAATGCAGAAGTGGAGGGAACCAATGCTGTCATGGCCAAAAGGGTGTCACCGATAAGATTTTGGGAGCATCCTGTTATATTTTGAACAGGACATTTGGAATGAGAAAGGGAGGAAATGTATACAGAAAACATCCACTTTCCACACCAGAGGACCTGGGACTCTGGCACAAAACACGGAGTTGTCTGTTCAGAAGGGAGGCAAACAGATCTACTTGAGGAGCACCTCACTGGTGGACAATGTCCAGAAACACATCCCTGTGAAGCATCCATTCAATGGATTGAGTTATGGACCTGCTCAGAGTGTCTGCACAATGTTCTGCTCTGAAGGGATATAAATTGCCTGAAGAGTCACTTGATATTTGACAGCAAGATCACAAACCGGAAGTGCTATCCAGCAACAAAAAGATCTTGTTCCTCCCTGTTTGTTTATATACCAAATCACTGTGGTATTGTCTGTGAATACCTTGAGAGGCCCTGGAGAAGAGAGGATGAAAGGCTGGAAGTGCCAGCATAACAGCTCTAATCTCGGATATTGATATGCTCTTTCTGCTGAAGAGGCAACTACATACCCTGAACTTTTAGGGAGCCAAAGGCTGCTCCCCACCCCACATCTGAAGCATCTGTAAACAGGTTTGGAGCTGGAAGAGGGTGCTGAAAGGGAAACCCTAGATTTAGAGACAACTGCTGAATCTGCCAAAGAAGTTCCATCTTAAGACAAGGAAGTAGAGGAACTAAAAAGTCTAGAGGATGAGCATGTTGAAGCTACAATGACTTCAGAAACCACTGAAACATTTTCATGCGGAGTCTGGCCAGAAGGTGCCTATGAAAAGTGGATGACAAATCCCAGAACTCTCAAACGTCCTGGCTGCAATGGAAACCAGAGGGAGAAGACTTTGAAAGAAGGAAATGAGAGTTGGGGCTTACGGAGGATGAAGGGATGCCAACATAGACACTGTCTGGATCTTGCAACCTAGAAAAAAAAACACTCCTGAGAAGGAGTCCAGGAAGACTTTGTAAAGTTTGTTGTGAACCGTTGGCTCTGAAGGAGTGAAATGGCAAAATAAAGACTTTGCAAAAGTATCTCTGGAAAGGATGCCTGAATCAGATCATCCAAGTAAGGGAAATCTAGATCCGCTGAGGCCTCCAAAAAGCAATCACCGGGGGCAGGCATTTGGTGAATACCCTTGGTGCAGTAGATGCCGAAGAGCAAGGCAAAGAACTGAAAATGCCAGGAAGCAACAGAGAAATGCAAAAACTTCCTGAAAATGGGTTATAAGCATCCTTGAGATCCAGAGACACCATGTAGGCCTCAGGGAGCAGAACAAAAAACAGAGTCTGAAGGACAACATCTGAAAGGATGGCACCTTCAGAAAAATGTTTAGAGGAGAGAGGTCTAAAACTGATCTCCAAGTACCCTCTTTCCTGGGCATTAGAAACATTCTGCAGTAAAACCCCTTCCCCTTTTGCGACACAGGCACCTCCTGAATAGTACCCTGAGCAAAAAGGTCCTGAAGCACTTCTGGAAAGACGGACAGTTGCTCCTGAGGAGGCTGAGGAACACCCATTAAAGGAAGAGATTTCCAAACCATTAAATACTGCTGGTGAATAATGGACATGACCCAGAAATCCTGAGTAATCTGTAGTCAAACAGGGAGAGAGAGAGGCGAAGAGGAAAGTGATTGAGAAGAATAGGATAGTCAGCAAGCACCTAGTATTGGTAGGCAAAACTTAAACTCACCACAACTGTTATCAGTAAAAGAAGAAAGACTTTATTTTAACAAAGGTAAGCGCTTTCGCGTATCTCCTGATACGCTTCTTCAGACCATGTATACAGTGAATGAACTTTCAGAGAATATATAGTGAAGATACATTCAAATTATTCAACTAATTTAACAATAAAACAATCAACCCTTAAAAGGGAAACGCTTCAAGCAACATGACTATGCATGCTAAAAGCTTCATCTGAGCAACACAATAGGTAGTGCAGAACTTTTTCTATTTATAAAAAATTTATAATTTAAAATTTAAATAAAAGCATTAATTAAAAGTATTAATAAAAAGTATGTAAGAAATCTCACTGCTTCAAATTAAGGCATATGAAAACTCATATAAAATATGCCTGTGAAATCTTAATGCACGTTAATATACAAACTAAACAGTGCAAAATTCTACAGAATTCATAGGTTAAAGTCCCTGGATAAAAAACTTAAATATTTATGCATAATATTCAAACTATTCTATGAAAAATCTTCTTATTTACTTTTAAACTATATTACTATTTATAGAAACAAAGTAATATATATGTATAGAATTTATAAAACATTATCTAATTATAGGGCTTTGTCTGCAAGAAAAATGTAATACTATAAATCCATGCTAAAATCAGTTTAAAATCAGGTTCCATGTTATAAATATATGTAAATATATATAACAATTAGATGAATAATTAAATAAATAGAAATATATGTATAGATAAATAAGTAAATATGGATAAATAAATATACAACTATTCATCTGCGTGTGTTTAAAAAAGATCTTAATGAGACATAAGCATTGAGTCCAGGGGGATAGTGACCTTTTAACCTAAGGATCCATTTCAGTTCCTTCAACTCTAATAAATTCATATAATCACCACCTCTAATGTTCGGTTCTACTATTTGTAATACTCTAAACACAAAGGCATGACTAGGGAAAAGTTGGATATGCTTTGCTAGAGCATTAAGCTCATTTTTATTTTTGATGTCATATTGATGGTTATAAATGCGATTTTTCAACTTCCTCTTTGTCAGGCCTACGTAGAACACTGAACATTGTTCACAGGCGGCCAAATATATTATGCCTGTGGTATCACAGGTAGCCTGGAATCTAGGTACAAATGTATAGGAAAGATCTGGATGTATGAATTCTTGTTTTTTAGTTAGGTACTTACAATAATTGCAATGGTTACAAGGAAACGTACCAAAATTATTCCTTAAATGTACTATATCAAGTCTTCCATTATTTGCCTTATCACATAAAAGTCTTTTTAAATTCTTGTTGTTTCTATAGATAAAGTGAGGGTTCTTACCTACTAAATTCAAAGTACGGTCATCTATTAATAAAACTTTCCAGTTATTGGCAATAATTTTCTTAATATTTACACTATCATTGGTGTAAGTAGTCACAAAACTCACCCTCAGATCTGTGCTTTTTTTATTTTCATTTGCATGAGGAGGAAAAAATGAGTGTTTGTATCTAGTTGCAGTTCTAGGCGTTTCTGCTCTATCTAAAACTTGCCTTCTGATATTCTTAACTAACTCTTGATCATAGCCGCCATCTAAAAATATTTTTTCCATTTTGTCAGCCTCTATTAATAGATCCATGTTGTCTTTACAAATCTTAGAGAGTCTAATAAACTGACTTTTAACTATCCCACTGAAAACATGACGTGGGTGCATGCTATCATAACGTAAAATTGTGTTTCTCCAACATAATTTTCTATACAATGTTGAAGTCAGTGTACCATCTCTAATATCTAAAGAGACATCTAAAAAACATACCGAGTCAAAAGAAGTTACTGCTGTAAATTTGAGAAAATTTGTCGTGCTTTCAAGATAATTTTTAAATAGATAAAATTCTTCTGTGGAACCATCCCAAACAATTAAAATGTCATCTACAAAACGTTTATAGACTAAAACTTTGCTAAAATAAATACTTGTAAAAACATATTCCCTTTCCCAGTGATATAAGACTAGGTTTGCGTACGTATTCGCACATGGGGTGCCCATGGCTACCCCGGATACTTGTAAGTATAGGTTGCCTTCAAATGAGAATACATTATTATTTAAAACTAAATCTAATAGATGACATATTAAAATTTCCTGATTCCTGTCCACAGAAGGAAAGACTTGGAGTACTTCTCTTATTGCTTGTATCCCTTGATCATTAGGGATAGAAGTAAAAAGACTTTGAATGTCCATGGACACTAATAAATGTTTACCTTTTATAAGAGGTGTCTCTAATGTATCTAAAGCTGATAATAGCTGATAAGTGTCTTTAAGGATACTCGGGACCTCATTAACTAAAGGTCTAAGTGTGTCTTCTAAATATATAGAGATATTTTCTGTGACCCACTTTTCACTAGACACAATTGACGAAAGGAGGGGAAAGGTACCTTTATAAAGTTTTGGTAAACCTTTGATGATTGGAACAACTGGGCTATCATTAAGTAAAAGCTCATAAAGACTAGATGATAACTGACAACACATAAGTAGATCATATAAGTTGTCTTTGATAGCATTAATGATTCCTGAGAGCTTTCTTTGATCTATCCTTAAATAAGTCGCATCATCATTTAACATGTCTAACATCAGGGTTTGATAATTCTCAGAATCAAACAGAGCAATACCACCGCCCTTGTCTACTGGTCTCAATACAATAGAAGAATCATTAATCAGCTTATTTAAAGACAGTCTCATATCTCTAGACATGTTGAAATACAAGCATTTTCTTTCACCGCTAAAGAAATATTGATATAAGTCTTGTTCGCACATTTTTATAAAAGATTCAACATGTGCTGGCAATGGAGGTGTATAAGAACTTTTCTTTTTGTGGAAATGCAAACCAGATACATTTTCAGTCTTATGTCTTGAAGCATCTGTATAAAAATATAGCTTTAAAGCAACTGCTCGCCCAAACAAGCGGAAATCAATAAGTATGTCTGATAAAACACTGCCCTGTGAAGGGACGAATGATAGTCCTTTGTTTAACAAGTCTTGATCATTTTTAGAAAGTACATACCTTGACATGTTAAAGAACAATGGTTCTAATGTTTTTGTCTCCTTCTCTGATACGACGCGTTTTCTCCCGAAAACTTTCGTTTCCTGGTCTCCCAACTGCCAAGACGTTCGCGCGTTGAAGCTTGCTTCCTTATCGGAAAGGGTAAAAAACGAGAACTATCCTGGACATTCTGTTTGGGTATGGCACCTAAGTTTTTTTGAAATTCAATAGCTCTGTCCGCTTCTTGATTCGGAAGTGGAGTTGAAGTCGCTGTTGCAGAGACTACCCTTGTTGGTATCTCTGGCGGCGTGGTGAACGCTTCTTCTGTGACATCATCCTGTATCAATGGCATAGGGGCTGAGCTCAAAGGACCAATAGAAACAGGGGCTGTGAGTGTTGAATCAAGAGGCGCCAAATTATGAATTTGGTTGGTAGCTGGTGAGTTAGAGTCAGTGCTCCTGGGCCATACGAAGACTCGCCCAGAAAAATCTCTGAAGTCTCGCTGCATTTTCTTCAGCTTAATTTGTTGTAGTCTAGAGGCATAAGAACTTACTTGACTATAAATGTTATCAAGTTTCTTACAACAAAAATCTTCGCTGAATTTCTCCCTCAGTTCTTTGTTAAGTATATTGACTTGAGATAACAGTTCATTTTCAAGAGGGGTAAAATAATCAATTAGTAATTGCATGTATTTGAAGCTGGCTTCAAGGTTAATCTCCTGCCATTTCTTCAGGAGAATGGGGTGAGAATCACCATATGAAGGCATGCATAATATACGCATGCCTCGTGGAACTAACTTAAAATGCAAACACGCTTCCATATGTTTGCGTTGCCACATAAATCGCTGAAGTTTGTATAAGTCATTTTCAAGCATTTTCGTTTTTGTATTAAAAACTTCTAAGTTATCTATAGTGGCATTAGCAGTATCAAAAGTGGAAACATTTAAGTCCAGAGCCAATAAAGGATTAGTTTTACAAACTGTAATAGCAGTCCATTGTGGTTCATTCAGCAGGTTCCTCGGTTCTGGGTTGTAATCCAGTTCCACATTCAGGTTTGCCATGTCGTGTGTAGATGCAGTTCCAATAAAGTTGAGGAGAAGGAACAAAAGACGAACCATAGCTACTGAAGAGTTTTCAGTTAAAAACTATGCAAAGTACTGGTAGGCAAAACTTAAACTCACCACGACTGTTATCAGTAAAAGAAGAAAGACTTTATTTTAACAAAGGTAAGCGCTTTCGCGTATCTCCTGATACGCTTCTTCAAACCATGTATACAGTGAATGAACTTTCAGAGAATATATAGTGAAGATACATTTAACAATAAAACAATCAACCCTTAAAAAGGGAAACGCTTCAAGCAACATGACTATGCATGCTAAAAGCTTCATCTGAGCAACACAATAGGTAGTGCAAAACTTTTTCTATTTATAAAAAATTTTATAATTTAAAATTTAAATAAAAGCATTAATAAAAAGTATAAATAAAAAGTATGTAAGAAATCTCACTGCTTCAAATTAAGGCATATGAAAACTCATATAAAATATGCCTGTGAAATCTTAATGCAAGTTAATATACAAACTAAACAGTGCAAAATTCTACAGAATTCATAGGTTAAAGTCCCTGGATAAAAAACTTAAATATTTATGCATAATATTCAAACTATTCTATGAAAAATCTTCTTATTTACTTTTAAACTATATTACTATTTATAGAAACAAAGTAATATATATGTATAGAATTTATAAAACATTATCTAATTATAGGGCTTTGTCTGCAAGAAAAATGTAATACTATAAATCCATGCTAAAATCAGTTTAAAATCAGGTTCCATGTTATAAATATATGTAAATATATATAACAATTAGATGAATAATTAAATAAATAGAAATATATGTATAGATAAATAAGTAAATATGGATAAATAAATATACAACTATTCATCTGCGTGTGTTCAAAAAAAGATCTTAATGAGACATAAGCATTGAGTCCAGGGGGATAGTGACCTTTTAACCTAAGGATCCATTTCAGTTCCTTCAACTCTAATAAGTTCATATAATCACCACCTCTAATGTTCGGTTCTACTATTTGTAATACTCTAAACACAAAGGTATGACTAGGGAAAAGTTGGATATGCTTTGAGCATTAAGCTCATTTTTATTTTTGATGTCATATTGATGGTTATAAATGCGATTTTTCAACTTCCTCTTTGTCAGGCCTACGTAGAACACTGAACATTGTTCACAGGTGGCCAAATATATTATGCCTGTGGTATCACAGGTAGCCTGGAATCTAGGTACAAATGTATAGGAAAGATCTGGATGTATGAATTCTTGTTTTTTAGTTAGGTACTTACAATAATTGCAATGGTTACAAGGAAACGTACCAAAATTATTCCTTAAATGTACTATATCAAGTCTTCCATTATTTGCCTCATCACATAAAAGTCTTTTTAAAATTCTTGTTGTTTCTATAGATAAAGTGAGGGTTCTTACCTACTAAATTCAAAGTACGGTCATCTATTAATAAAACTTTCCAGTTATTGGCAATAATTTTCTTAATATTTACACTATCATTGGTGTAAGTAGTCACAAAACTCACCCTCAGATCTGTGCTTTTTTTATTTTCATTTGCATGAGGATGAAAAAATGAGTGTTTGTATCTAGTTGCAGTTCTAGGTGTTTCTGCTCTATCTAAAACTTGCCTTCTGATATTCTTAACTAACTCTTGATCATAGCCGCTATCTAAAAATATTTTTTCCATTTTGTCAGCCTCTATTAATAGATCCATGTTGTCTTTACAAATCTTAGAGAGTCTAATAAAATGACTTTTAACTATCCCACTGAAAACATGACGTGGGTGCATGCTATCATAACGTAAAATTGTGTTTCTCCAACATAATTTTCTATACAATGTTGAAGTCAGTGTACCATCTCTAATATCTAAAGAGACATCTAAAAAACATACCGAGTCAAAAGAAGTTACTGCTGTAAATTTGAGAAAATTTGTCGTGCTTTCAAGATAATTTTTAAATAGATAAAATTCTTCTGTGGAACCATCCCAAACAATTAAAATGTCATCTACAAAACGTTTATAGACTAAAACTTTGCTAAAATAAATACTTGTAAAAACATATTCCCTTTCCCAGTGATATAAGACTAGGTTTGCGTACGTATTCACACATGGGGTGCCCATGGCTACCTCGGATACTTGTAAGTATAGGTTGCCTTCAAATGAGAATACATTATTATTTAAAACTAAATCTAATAGATGACATATTAAAATTTCCTGATTCCTGTCCACAGAAGGAAAGACTTGGAGTACTTCTCTTATTGCTTGTATCCCTTGATCATTAGGGATAGAAGTAAAAAGACTTTGAATGTCCATGGACACTAATAAACGTTTACCTTTTATAAGAGGTGTCTCTAATGTATCTTAAAGCTGATAATAGCTGAGCAAAAAGGTCCTGAAGCACTTCTGGAAAGACGGACAGTTGCTCCTGAGGAGGCTGAGGAACACCCATTAAAGGAAGAGATTTCCAAACCATTAAATACTGCTGGTGAATAATGGACATGACCCAGAAATCCTGAGTAATCTGTAGTCAAACAGGGAGAGAGAGAGGCGAAGAGGAAAGTGATTGAGAAGAATAGGATAGTCAGCAAGCACCTAGTATGTGTGGAAAGGGAGACTTCTGAAGTCTTAGCAGGAAGGCGAGATTGCCTGCGAACAAAAGCTGCCCTCTTTGGTTAGGTTCTCTGAAATTTAGGCACAGGACAAAAACAAACATGTTTAAGTTCCTGTAAAGCCTTACTCTTATCCCGAAGGGACTTAAACATAGCAGCAACTTAATCAAGACGAACATCCATCAACTTAACTTTAAAATCCAAGAATTCCCACAATTTTCGGCATTCCCGAGATATATCAAATTATTAAAAATCCCCTTTTTAGACCAATTGTGGATGCAAAGGCTTCAAAAACATTTAACTTGGCCAAATTCATTCACCACAATTTAAAACACATTTTGGACCAACAGAACCACGTGTTAAAAGACTCTTGGGACTGCCTTAAAAAAATACAAGGTAATCTGTATAGTGATAACTTCATATTCATCACTATGGATATCAAAGATCTTTTTACAGTTATACCACATCAGGCAGGCATTGAATTGTTTTACGAATATTTGTGTTCTTTCACTTCTTTAGGGCACTCTAGGATTTTGATGTTCAGGACTCTATTGGAGTTAGTGTTACATAACTTCATTACCTTTGAAAACCAGTATTGAAACAGAAATGGGAGTGGCAATGGGGGCGGCCTGTGACCCCTATTTGCGAATACTGTATTGACCCAATGGGAACTAATCACAGTATTTGAGAATGCACTTTTTAGGCACTGCAGATTTTAAGGAAGATACCTTATAGGTTCATAGGTTCATATTAGGCTATCTGCCCTAGGGCATTTATAAGCCTAGCCAGAGTGTGTTTGGCTTTCGCCACCCATTTTAAATTAATTTTGCTATGCCTTTTTTTGAGGTTAGTATACTGTGCCTCTGTCTAACAGTGACACAGAAGTGATAGTCGGGGTAAACCTACGATCTCCCATTCACTCATCAAGATTCCTCTTGAAGAGAGTCAATGTGGGACTCTGCCTAACCTGGACTGGGATTTTATTCCAGAGTAAAGGGAGCCTCTTAGCTATGAATCTGTCCCTCCAGCATGTCCTATTTATTTCAGTGCTGAGGTTCAAGTCTCTCGAGCACGTAGCTCGATGGGATTTGGATTTTGAGGTGCAGCATGTCCATTAATTCCGGGTTGGACATGGCTTTATACGTCAGGCACAGATCGCCTCTGAGCAGGCAGTATGCCACTGAGTAGAGCTGGAGTTTCTTTAACCGGGCAGCATATGGCATCTGTTTGAGCCCTTTGATCCTCTTGGTGAGGTACTTTTGGGGTCTTTCCAGTTGCTGCAGGTGTCTGGTAAGGTACATCCCTAAAGAGGCATTGCACTCAATTATGGGCCTGATGAGGGATGAGTAAAGAGGTACGATGACCTCCCCTGATCTAGATGTGAATCCCTTCATGATTAGGTGGGGCTATATAAAATGTTTTTCTAACCACTTTGGCCACGTGGTTGTCAAATGAGAGATTGCTATGAACTTGGGTCCCCAGGTCCCTAATGACTTCTTCTGTACTTAATGGATTACCACCTATGTGGTAATTTGTGGGCACTTTGTTTTTGCCAAAGGGGATGACTATACACTTTTTGGCGTTTAGCTTGGGGCCATGGCTCTGGCACCAGCTGTCTGTTTCTATGAGGCCCTTTTGGAGGATGCTTGTGTCGGCTGGAGAGTTGATTATGGCGCCCAGTTTGCAGTCATCTGCGAACTTGGTCAGCCACAGTCCTTCCGTGTTGGCCTGTACCGCCGAGAAATATATACCGAACAAGAGAGGTCCAGGACTGAGCCTTGTGGGACGCCACTTGTAACTGGTTTGGAGTCTGACATGGCTCCAGCAATTCTAACCATGTGGGTTCGGTCCTTGAGCCAGTTTGCAACCCATCTAGTGACATAGGGGTTTATATTTAAGCTGGTGAGCTTATCTATAATGCCCGAGTGGGATATTGTATCGAAGGCTTTTGCGAGGTCCAGGTAGGCTGTGTGGACCACCTTTCCCCTCGTCAATGGCCTTAGTGACTGTTTCAAAGAAATCGACCAGGTTTAAGAGGCAGGATCTGCCCTTAAAGCCAAACTGGGTAGGATCCAGTGTCTATAGGTCCCCAATATCTTTATTTATGAGGTCCATGATGATCCTTTCCATAGCTTTGCAGACCAAGCTAGTCAGGCTTATGGGGCGATAGTTTCCAGGATACGTTGAGGCACCACCTTTGTGGAGAGGGACCACTGTTGCTGTACGCCACTCTTTGGGTACATATCCTGTAGTAAGGCTAAGATTGAACAGTAGTTTTATGTTTGGGTTTAGCTCTTCTTGGAGTTCATGTAGGACGCAGCCCGGGACACCATCTGGTCCCATTGATGCTGTGTTTTTTGCTTTGGAGAGGGCGGCTCTTACCTGAGCATCTGAGATGTCAGGGGGGCAGCACTCTGTTAGGATAGATATTTGCCCTTTTGGTGGGGAGAGGGGGGAGAAGTTTGCACTGAACCCGTCAGCTAGGATGTTGGCAATGTCTGTGGGCTCGGTGTATTTTTTGTCATTTTGGACTAATTCTGAGCATATCTGGGAATTCCCACCCAGGTTGATGATCTGTTAATTTTTTGGGATGGAAATGAACAGCTTGAGCAGTTTTTTTTTTCTTAAACTCAAGCACTGATTTTCTTAGATTCACTTAAGTACAAAATAGAGAATTTATAAATTTTTTGGACATTACTATAAGGATTTACAGAATCATAGATTTATTTCTTCGTTGTACAGAAAAACCCACATACTCTAACACCTTGCTACATTTTGATAGCTTTCACCCCGTCCATCAGAAAAAATCTTTTAGTTAAAGGACAGGGGGTACGGTTAGCAAGGATGGTCAGTGACTGGACACTATTTTTACAGGAGACTGACAAGCTTTAAGGGTATGCTTACCCGAAGGGGGAACCCCGGTACCTTTGTTGACTTTTAAATGAAGTAAAGGAAAAAAGAAACTATGGTCATTTTCTTTTCCACTTTTGGGTTTTGCCTTGGATTCTGGTCCGACGAACATCATTAGGACCTCGGCTTTAAACACTAGGGAGAAGGTTACCTATACTGATGCCATGATTCTTACTTTTAATCCCCTTTTTTACAGCATTAGAGACATCTTGTTTAACAATTGGACAATTCTCACTACTGATGACACTTGTAAATAAGATTTCAGGACAAACCTTATATTATATACAAGAAGAATACATGTTTTAAAGAGTCTTTTGGAACATAATTGCACTGCCAAAAAGGAGGGTTATGGCTTGGAAAACGCTACATATAAGTATTATCCTAAATGAAAATAAACTAATAAAAAAAAATTACAATTAAGCAAATTAAGTAACAAACTTCGGTATGTACCTTGTATTAATATACAGTATAACACTATTAAATTTACTAACCTAGATTACTTAAATCATATCTATAAGTCCTTTAGAAGTTTTGTAAATAACAATATTGACATTAAAATATGGATTGAGCTTTTATTCCCCTTTAAAGCTACAAAAAACTTTTTCGATAATATTAGTCTAGATACACTCAGCTACTGGGAAAGGAAAAAGTTTACATGCTGGTTTCACTGCGCAAAGAATTTAGTTACCATAGATACACCAACTCTGATCAAAGAATATGATCTACCATCATCAGACTGGCTAGTTCTCAATAGTCTGCTTCTATTCACTCAAGATTTGTGCAGAATAATACAGAGTTCTTCCTTTAACTCTCCACCTAAATGCATAACTCTTATGAGTGAAATACTACATGGTGAATTTAATTGGAAAAATTTAATTTCAAAAATTTATAAAAATTATTATTACTTATAAGACTACTCCTAATCAGAGGTTTTGGGATTTTGTTACTAAAGACTGCACATTGTCCCTAACTTCTACGAATAAATCAAATATTTAACATTCTCTTAAATTAACCTCCAACTTACAAATGTGGAAAGTTTTCTCCTGGAAATTTTTGCATAGAGGTTTTTACACACCTAGTAAGATTGCTAAATTTAACTTCTCCGAGCAGGTGACATGCTGGAGATGCTCTTTAAAATGCAAGGCCGATTGGTCTCACATCTTTTATGATTGTCCACACATTAAGAAATTTTGGAATGATATTGAAAATTTTCTCCAATCCATCTTTACTGATTTCTTTATATTATCAAAACTGTTATTCTGAGTGTAAATGAATCTATTGTACTGAATAACAAAAATAAGTATCTTCTTTGGACAATCCTAGCAGCAGCCAAAAAATGTATTACAAGAAGATGGAAGTCACCCTCCATTCCAAAGTTACAAGATTTCAAGATCCTCTTCGTTGAAGTAGCGTCGATGGAAATAAAAGTTAAAGAAGCAAGAAAATATCCCAGAAAATGGACTAACAACCCCTGGACAAAAGTTTTATCCCTTATTCAGTCATTGAATTTAGATCTATCTCCATCAAATTAGTCACTTTGAAAGTATGAATGAATATTGTACCCTTCTTTATATCTATAACATTTCATACAGTGCCTGAGGCCTTTGTAAAATCTGTACATAGTTTTATCATAATTTGTTGTTTAAATGACTGTTACTGAAAAATCAATAAAAACTTTGGAATAAAAAAAAAAAAAAAGGAGAGTTATATGCGTAAATGTGGACATTGTACACAATGCCCCTTTATTTTGTAGACCAATGCCATTTTTAATAGTGGATACGGAAAAGTGTACTTGCATAAAAAGTTTAACTGTCAAAGTAAGCACCTTGTATATATTGCTATTTGCCAGGACTGTCAAATGTTTTTACATTGGTAAGACTATCAATACATTAAATAAATGTATTTACCAACACGTTTATGATATTAGGAAGGGCAATGGCAACAATACATTAGCCAAGCACATAGCGGATCACCCAAATCATAACTTTAAGTTTGCTGTTTCAGAACAGGTTTGCACTGAAAATAGTAGGGGCGGGCCAATGGAGTTATTTCTTGAATACAAAGAACTACTCTGGCAGCTCAGAAGCAACGCTACAAGCAAACCTGGTTTAAATGAAACAGTGTTGATTTCAAGTTATTTAAAATTAAAGTCTGAATTTCACATACAGTATAATGTTGACAATATTTTTCAATTTTTAGTCTACATATGTTGACAGATTTTAAACATTGTTTAATTAGAGTTGATCAATTTTGATTTTTAAAGTTTTCAAAATAGGCTTTATATGTATTTGTTATTCAATTGGATGTTTTGCCTCTTGTTTTTTAACCAATACTCTAGCAAGAGGTTCTCCCGTTCGATTTTTGGCTTGGCTTGGGAGTGCCTTCTGTGCGGAGTCTGCATGTCCTCCCCGTGGTTGGGTAGTGTTCGAAAGACATGCGTGCGTAAATGGGCATGCCTTCGTTGAAGGTTGGGTGTTGAGCTGGCACCTCGCTGTTTCGTAAAAAAAATCTGCCAATCATTAGTGGACTGGAGTTCCACTGTGGCAACCCCTTACCGGGAAAAAGCCGAAAGACAAACAACAACTCTAGCACTGTTCATACATGTGACTTGACTGGTTGCGTATTTAAACAGAAGTTGGTTACAGCTGTTTTTATTCTGAAGAAGTGTTGGGCGAACGCCTGACGAAAAGCGCTCAGTTCAATAAACAGTTTGTGGTTGGCTGACCGGTTACTTGCTTTTTTCTTAGTTTGTGTATGGCTGTTTCAGCATGACACACATTTGAGTTTCAGACTTTAGCATGGAAAATCCATGCTAATGTAAAACCTGTTATTCTATCCACTTTCTAAGTTTGTAAGAGCAATATTTAAAAAGTGTCCCTATTTTTGGGCCTTTATCCCACCTTTATTTATGGCTTTGTGCAGATTTCTTGCTCTAAGAGGTTGAGAGGTATGGTGCTCCGTTTATGTAAGTAGCTGGTGCTCCATTTAATGTGTGTGTGGAAAATTCCCCTTTTATTTATGTAAGTAGCTGGTGCTCCATTTGTGTGTGGTTCCCCTTTAGAATCTCAAATTGCTGAAAGCTCGAAATTCATAAGCTCGAGTCTAGAATCTCGAGTTTTCAGCAACTCGAAATTCTAAAGCGGACGTAAAAGACATGCAAACATGTCTTTACAACGTTTTTCACCCCCTACTTAAATATACCAACTTTGAGATTGCACTACAACGAGGATGAGGGAAATCTCCCATTCTGCACTGTATACAGAAGCGCACAACGGGAGAATTTCCATTCCTCCGCTATAGTGTGGTCATGGAGCTGGTATAATTCAGCAGGGAGACTACAGGGGGACTTGGCCTCCTGCATACATGTCAGTAAACTTCCTTTTTTTTTTTTGTCGTCTCCCCTTCCAAGTTTGAGTTACTGAAACTCGAGATTCTGGGCTCGAGCTTATGAATTTTGAGCTTTCAGCAATTCGAGCTTGTGAGTGTGAGAGAGTGTGAGTGTGTGAGAGAGTGTGAGTGTGTGAGAGAGTGCGAGTGTGTGAGAGAGTGCGAGTGTGTGAGAGAGTGCGAGTGTGTGAGAGAGTGCGAGTGTGTGAGAGAGTGCGAGTGTGTGAGAGAGTGCGAGTGTGTGAGAGAGTGCGAGTGTGTGAGAGAGTGCGAGTGTGTGAGAGAGTGCGAGTGTGTGAGAGAGTGCGAGTGTGTGAGAGAGTGCGAGTGTGTGAGAGAGTGCGAGTGTGATGCCCCAGTCACATTTAACTGGTGGTTAGAATTTCTGAGGCTCACACCCTGTACCGTAGGTACAAGAGCCTGCATTCTCTACCCACACCACCACTTGTGATTCAGGGAGTTTAGACTACAGGTCTCAACTGTTGAGATTTTCACAAAATATTTGTCTCATACTTTTGGTCTGTTCCTCTTAGAAATTTGTGGTTTTCTGGCAAATCACTGAGAATGGAATTCACTAAATAATGATAGCACTAAGTTTCAGTTTTCCTATCGTTTTTGGAAACACATGGTAACACACAACACTATTTTAGCAACTTTCCAAGATTGTACAAGCAATATTTAAAATGTGCCCCTGGTTTTGAGCCTTAGACCCCCCCCCCCAACAAATGTTGGCTTTTTCCAGATTTCTTCTGCTGTGAAATTTGTGTCAAGTGGATGGTGCAGTGGTAGTGTTGTCGTCTCACAGCAAGAGTTGCTCTGGTTTGATTCTTGGCTGGGGTGCCTTCTGTGTGGAGTCTGTATGTCCTCCATGTATTTGTGTGGGTTTCTTCTGTGTGCTCCAGTTTCCTGCCATGTTACAAAGACATGCGTCTGGAGCACTTCTCCCTGGGCATCTGCTGAAAACTGGCTTTGTTCAAAGTTGGACTTTTCTGTTAAATAAATAAATTTTACAAGCAGTGGAGAGCTTCAGGGAAGAGATGTTTAGTGCTGCTTATTCCAAGTCTGTTTGCATTATTCGTAGCACAACAGGTAGTAGCCTTACTTTTGATGCAAAAGGCTGTGGGTTCTACTCCCACAGTATGCAGATGGATCGCCGATACTGTACTGTGTTGTACTTTAAAGGGAGTGGATGCTGCAGGCCTGTGAATATCCTCCTTTGGAGGAATTACCTAGTAACTATGAACTTATCAATTTGCCATCCATTCCCTATTGCAATATTACTAGCTTATCATTTTTTTAATGTAACATAGGCAAATTATTCTTCAAGGGCAACAGACACTTTATCTGTAGAAGAAGCAATGAAATACAAAGATGTTTCCTAGCAGCAACCTCTATTAGTTACAGATCCCTTTAATGTGGAATTATTTAGATGACTTACTTCTGCAGAGAATTTGCATATTTACTGATATTGGTGGGTTGTAATGACAGAAGTTTGAGTGGCCTTTTATGGTTGAAATTTTCTGAAATTGACAGTTTTGTCATTATTGGTTCATACATTTTGTTTCACTGCTTACTAGAAGACTGTTCAGAACTACACATTTAAAACACATTCTAACTGTATTAAATTATATTCCTTGTATAATACAGCACCAATCAGGAAAGTGAATCAAATAATGCATACATGTATGCATGGCCCTGAAAATGTGTTTGAAAACAGCCCAGAAAGTGTGAAAGGCTCAAAATCATGGGCAAATGTTATGCTTTACTCTTGTTACCAAAGCAATGGATGAAGTTAAAACAGTTCGCACATTACCTTGACCTGGCCAAGCCTTTTGACACAATCCCCTAACTCAGGTGTAGTACAAAATATGAATAATGTAGGAGCAAAACACTTGCATCACTAGCTGGATTGCCAATTTGCTCACAGGATGCAGATCATCAAAATAGGGGAAGAGACCAATCACCAATGGAGTCCCCCAGGGTTCGGTGCTGAGAATTTTTCTGTTAGGTATATACACCTCAAAAGTAAAAGGAAATATGAAAGGGCTTTGGCTGGCTAAGTTTGAGATGACTGCAAGCTAGGAGCAGTTGTTGAATCCCCAAATGGCTTAACATTCATGCAGGAAGGTTGGTCTCAAACAATAACTGGTGTCAAAAATCATGACAATGCCCTCTGAGAACTGTCCCAATTGTTTGGCATTTAGGAACTTGTGTGTACAGTGACCTAACTTTTGACCAGCATGTGCCCAGAATGATAAGAAAGCCTTTCTATATTGCACAGCTTATAAAAAAATTGATTGTGACTAAATCTAGAGATGCTGTTGTCTCCCTTTACAAAGCTCTCATTAGGTCAATCATTCTGTATAATGCCCACTTTGGCATGCATCTGTCCAGCCCCATGCAACAATTGGAATACCTTCAGAGCTACCTTACTAAAAGGATACAAGTCCTAAACAACAGGTCTTGCATGGACCACTTCAAAGATTTATTACTATACTCAGTATCCTCCAGAGTGCTTAGAGGTGACATGTCTAGCATACAAGGCATTCTCCGACCTAATACAGATGGACCTACTGAACATCAGCAAGTCAAATGGCATTAGAAATACTCAGTCCAGGTATCTAAACTGAATGTTGTGGAGAGATGGCTATATATCACAGAGGTTACCACTGTTCCAGAACAGACTATCCGTACAAATAAAACAAAGTTCATCCATCCATATTCAAATGCAACTTGGATCTAAGGATGGGTAATAGACAATGTGCTCCAGGATTGCCCCTCATGTCACTAATGGATAGAGGCAGTTCCTAAATCCTTCATCCCTTACAAGGGTCCCCTCAAATTATCTAAGGTATGATCACAGTTATTCGCACTAGGGCTAATATACAATTATCAGCCATGGGATAGGTAAGACCAATCACAAAATGTTAATTCAAGCACCAAAAGGGAATTGGCTACGCTTAAAATGTCCTCCAAGTGAACCTATATTGTGGCAGTAAATATTTATAAAAAAAAAAAAAATAAGTGCCCCCCCCCCCCCAAGTCTTCAACAGCTTCCGATGCATATGGCTATTTTTTAGGCCCAGTCAGACACTCACAGTAAACAAAAAATAAATAATTAAATTTATAGCTAGATAGGCCCATCCAGCAACCCTTCAATCATATGGTGAATCTCACTAGTAAGGTTATACTCAATACGCTAGGTGTACCACAACTCAGTGCATGTTTAGCAAAATGGGGTGGGGGGGGTTGAAGACCTGTACAAAAGCTTCACTTTCCTGTCTACCACTGTGGGTTCCTTAAGAGGGTGGGATAAACAGCTTGCCTCTACTGAGTTGCACTTTTTAAGGGTTGCTCTTAAGAACCCTGTATCACGCTTTCGAGTCTCAAGAGCAAAGCTCCACTACCTCAGAAACTGGAGAGGAGACATTTGCCATTTTCAGGGACTTGGGCCACTGTACTGGAGTCTTCCTAAGCTGCTTTATGGGCATCTTTGTGAACATCAACCAAAGGAGATAACACTTAGGAGCATTTCTTAACAGACCTACACATTTTCTGCAGCCTCTGGATGAAAGCAGTGGGTTACTCCTCCAATGCAAACAAGTTCCAGGATATTCCCCAAACTTGGAATCAATGTCGGAGGGTACAGCCATGGTGCAGTCCACCTCTCTCATTATATACATCGGCACTGAGCCTCTGGAAGGGTGCTTTTTTACAATGAACCACCACTAGGTTTCTGGGGAGGGGGGGGGCCTTCCTTGATGTAGATGCCATTTTTAAACAGACTGCAACCCCTCAGCAATTTATGAACTGCTACACAACATAGGTTCACAGGTGTTTACGAGGCCAACGACCACAAGTGCCTTTTTAAGCCTACCCATGTATCCCAAATCTCGGACGAGTTTTGATACCCTTGATAAGTGTAAGCATGGGCCTGGGAGATTAACCTTTTACAGGTTACCTGTTTGCATCAGAGACATAGGTGCTAAACCAGGGATGAATTTTTGGTTTCCCATCCAATTGTCCAAGTTGCACTTGAATTGGATCAGGGAGGAACTCTGCTTGACATGGATGGGGAGCCTGTTCCAGAGACGGGGTAAGTCTCTTGGATACATACCTATCTCTCCAGCAGGTCCTATTTATATCACAGGCAAGGTTTAAGTCTTTAGAAAGGGTAATTCTGGTACTGTTTGTTTTGTGGATATGCAGAAGGTCCATCAGAGTGGGGTCTGACAATGCCCTGTATGCCAGGCATAGATCTCCCCTCAAAAGCCTGTAGGAGACAGAATATACGGATAAGGCCTTGAGGCAGTCTGCATAGGGCATATTACTTATGCCTTGTATTCTTTTAGTGAGGGACCTCTGTGGACGTTCCAGTTGTTGGATATGCCCAGTTAGGTACATACCAAAGGGGCATTGTACTCAATTAACAGGTCTGATGAATGCCGAATACAGTGGAACAATGACTTCCTTGGACTTAGATGGCACACCTTTGTTTAGAAGTTGTGCAACATAGAATGATTTCCTTACCACTGTAGGCACATGATGATCAAAGGCTAGATTACCATCTGTGTGTGTCCCTAAGTTCCTGACCACTGGGTCAACTCTAAGAGATGTGTTGTCAATATGATAGTTACCAGGGATGGATGACTTCCCAAAGGATACTATTATGCATTTAGTTTTAGTCCATGACTGACACCAATTGTCTGTCTGTGTCAGCCCCTCCTAGAGAACATCTGTGTCAGTGTGAGATTCAATGAAAACTCCTAATTTGAAATCATCAGCAAATTTAGTCAGCCATAGACCACTGACATTCTGAGAAGTAAATGCCAAAATAGAAGCAATCCAAAGACAGATCCCCGAGGGACTCCACTTGTAACTGGCCTCTTTGTAGAGATAGACTCCCCATTTCTAACTTCTTGGGTCCTGTCCATGAGCCACTTGGCTATCCACTGGGTGACATACAGGTTTGTACCCACCCTCTTGAGTTTGTCAACAATGCCAAGTAGGGTACTGTGTCAAATGCTTTGGCCACGTCTAAGTAGGCAGTGTGAATGATTTTTGCCTCATCCACTGCTTTAGTGACCTTCTCAAAGAAGTCCACCAGGATGAATAGGCATGATTTGCCCTTTATGAAACCAAACTGGGTTGAGTCCAGTGTCTGGAGGTTTACTATATCTCTATTGATCATCTCTATGATGATTCTTTCCATGGCTTTAACGTGCAAGACTAGTGAGACTTAGGGGTCTGTAGTTTTCAGGGTGTGTAGATGGCCCATCTTTGTGCAGAGAATGACTGTTGCCTTTCTCCATTCATGAGGCACGAAGCCTGTTTGGAGGCTACAGTAATTCTAGAAGCCCTGACAGGTCGGGTTTCATACTATTTAGAAGGCATCCTGGGATACTGTCTGGGCCCATTAATGCAGTGTTGTTGGTCTTAAGAGAGAGCATTAAGGACCTGTTTCCTTAGTGATAGTAGGGGGGAGTTATATTTGATATTTCCTGAGGGAAGGTTGAGGGGGAAGGGGAGAGAAGAGTAAAGTTGGAGCTGAATGTATCAGCCAGGAGGTTTGCTATAGCTTCTGGCTCAATATAGGTGGCTCCATTTACAATGAGCTCTGCACAAAATTGTGTATTGCCTTTGAGGTTGCAAGTTAATAGCAGGAGGTTAGCCTTAGAATATTCCCGGTTTAGCTGGGGGTGCAAGTTTTATTTTTTACTTCAAAGGAAACCATTTTGTGGTCTGACCTTACCAGGGAAGGCATTACAGTAGGGGGTGTGCAGCACTCCCCCATATTACCAAGGACCAGATCCTGTATGGTTGCAGCTCTGGTTGGTGTACTGACTATCTGGTCCAGGTTGTTTGTGTTTACAAATTCCAGGAATCTCTGTGCATGTACGTTTTATGTCGTGTAGAATTCCCAGTTAATAGTGGGGTAATTAATAGTGGGGTAATTAAAATCACCCATGAATATGGTATTGGGTTGGATGGTTAGAGTTTCTAATAAGTTTAACATGTTATAAGTCCAAGGACTAATGAACAGGCTATTCCAGCAGACAAGTGTTGCCATGAGCAGGACCATGAACAGCCTATGGAAAATGCCACAATTATATCAGATGGCTACCAATGCAGAGAGCTGCACCAACAGGGTGGGAACTGGCATAGAAAACCTTGGAGCTGGGAAAGTCAGACTAACTGCAGACCGTAACAAGGCCAATATCAAAGCTGGAACAAAAAATCCAACATCTGGCACCGATGCCAAGAGCACAACCTAAAACAGTGATGGCATTTAATTTGTTGACACCAAGGAGATGCATAGCACTGGAAGCATCAGAGCCACAGTGTGAATTTACACCGCAATATTCAGCATCACTATGGTTGCAGCCTTCAGACAGTTCAGCTGTGCAAGTAACAGTTGATTATCTAAATAGATCATAGTTACACTAGCCTAAGTTATATTGGATGCATCCTGCCAAAGACTAGACATCTCATTAGCTTCCAAAAGCTTAATGTCACTTTACATGTTTCTTAACCACTGTAGGGCTTGGACAGTGGTACAAGGACCAGTGTTAGGGTGCCAAAACGTCAGAGCTTTCTTGCCCTGGAAGAAGGGAGGTTAAAGCCTTGACAGCTAGGAATATGCTTAGGAGAAAAAAGGGAACAACAAAACAAAGCATTCTGGCAACAAAAACAAAGGACGAGGGAGTGTATTAATACTGCAACAGTGATCTATTTTGATATATACTGTTACGGTATTTACTCAACAATACTATGCTCATCATTAGATTACTGTGCCTGAAAGGGAGGAAGGAGAAGGGTCAAAGTTTAGATTTCCCTTGGAAGTTAGCCCTAGCAAAGACTACTTTGGCCCTAGAAAGAATCCAGTTTGTAATCTTGGTAAATGTGTGCAGGGAAGACCAAGTTGTTGCCTCTAGAATACTGGAGTCTACCCCTTTTCTAAAAGGGAAATAGTCAAGAGCTCTGGTAGAGTGGGTCCTGACTTTCCCTGAAAGTATCTTATAACAAAAAGAAATAGCCTAAGACAACCATTTGGAAAGTTACTGCCCTTTTTCTTACCTTTACAAGAACTAGTGGATTAGAAATACTGACTTTCCTTTGTTCTGTCACTGTAGCACCAGAGTGGCCTGTGTGCAGAATTCTCCCTCAGTTTTTGATTCCGGAAAGAGAGAAGGGAGATTAATTGCCTGGCTCAGTTTAAACTATGAAACCACTTTAGGCATGAAAGGACTGATTCTCAATGTTATCAGATTCTTGCGAAAAATAAGGTTGCATCACCATAAGAGCTTGTAACTCAGATACTCATCTACTTGTAGTACTCCGAGTAATAAGTAAACACTGCTTTCCAAGAAAAAAATGGAAATCAGCCTTGTGAGCAGGTTCAAATGGAACATGATGTGTTTCTCTCCAATATAAAAATTAGAGATCCCAATCAGGAAACACCAGTTTTCTAGGTGTATGGATATAAACACCTTTTTAAAAGCTTTCATTTGAGGTAGAGCAGAAAGGGGGCTCCAAGGGCGGGCAAAGATGGCCAAAAAGTGAATCTTTAGAGTAGGCAAGGCCAGGATAACAGATTACAGAAACATTGCGAAACCAAAGATAACACAGCTTTGGTAAAGATCCATCCGATCCAGGTTCATACAGGCCTATTTCAATGTTAAATCAAGATTATAAAAGTGTGCATATTTATTTATTTACATTTGTTGACCGGGAGAGTCCATCTGGATTACAATTCTATTTTTAGTGGAGGCCTGGAAAGAAAAGCTCTAACAGAACAATTTTTTTTTACAAAACATAGTTTTAAGGACAGACTTTTGACATACAATTTCCATAGAAAAAAACGTTTGACATGCATATTAACTAACAGATAGGATACATTCATTCTCTACAATATAATATTAAATTTTAGAAAATATTCCTAAGTTTAGAATTCCTGTGACAGATTTACTATCAGAGTAAAAGCAGAAAGACATAGAATAAGACTCCAAAAGAGCAGATGATGCTCACTATAGTTGAGAAGGATAATAAATTGATTCACTATATGTCTTCGCCTGGTTTTAGCTGAGAAGGATAAATTGATTTACAATACGTCTTCTCCTGGTTTTAGTTGCTTATGGAGAGTTCAACATTACTAGGGTAGTTTTCCCTAACTCCTGGAGAGATGGGATGAGCAGTAGATTAGCAGTCCTAAGTGGGTACAGTACTATGATTGGTTGGCTTAGTACAGTTACTTAAGTTAGGTGAAGTGTTAGGTGAAGAATTTATAATGGCTAGACAATGGCAAACGTGATGCCAAAACTAATAGATATGTATCAATGTGATTTTGTGGAGGGCAGACAAACATTTGACAACATCAACAGAACACTGACGATCCAAACGGAAGTAGAATGTAAGAAAATACCACTTTTGTTGGCAGGTCTTGATACAGAGAAAGCAACTGACAGAGTAAGATGGGAGTTTATGAGCAGGGCAATGGAAGCACTTGCATTCCCTGATAAAATTATTAGGAGGATATAGAAGGAGGCGAAAATAAAAGTGTGTGGGGTTTTCTCTGATAATTTCTGCTTGAGCAGAGAAACCAGGCAGGGGTGTCCTCTCTCCCCTTTGTTATTTGCATTACATTTAGAACCACTGGCAAAGAAAATAAGGGATTCAGAAATTCAAGGATATAATTGGTGTGGTAGTCAAGAAAAACAAACAGTCTATTTGCAGATGACATTTTATACCTGACAAAACCAGAAAGGAACATACGGAGAGAGTTTCAAATCTTTTTGCAATACAAAATTAATGAAGCCAAAAGAAAGGCAATAGCAGTAAATTATGTACCCATATATGAATTAGTTCTGCATGATCCCTACTTATGGGGACAGGATAAAGTATTAGGAGTTTGGAATAAAAATGATTCTGGTGTGGCAGCTAGGGATATGTGGGAAGACACTAAACAAAAGATAATACAAAAACTGAGAAAACAGAAGCTCTGTTATATAGATATTGATATTAAGATACAAGCAGTTAAAATACTTTTAGGATCTTTAGTCTTATGCACAGGTCAGGCATATTTGTAATCAATCAGATGAGAAGTTGTTGACAGCAATTAAAGAGCTGAAGGAGTTTTATCTGGGAGGGGAAGGCAGCAAGACTCGTGGGATAAGCTTATTCTTCCAAAAGAACAGGGTGGATTGGAATGACCCGATTTGAAGGGGTATTTCAGAGCAATGCAGTTAAGGCTCCTATACACATCACAAGCAGAAAACTACAATTCAAAGTGGAAACAGATGATGAAATGGGGGGAAGCTCAAGAAACAAGGAGAGCCTTTGATTTTGGATTCAAACCTTTACGAAAGATAACCATAATCATACAGGACATTATATTCATAAAGTAGCAAGTATTCTAAACACTAAACCAACACATGACTGGAGAAAGGAGATTTTGTGGATAGGGATGACTGCAATTAGGGATGCAGACAACAGGCAAGAGGGGGCTGGAATTTATTGGAGAAAACTGGCAAAGGAACCAAGGTATCGCGAGCAAACACCTAGAGAGGGAAAGGTAATGGGATGGGTGTTCTATCTGTCCACCCCCTTCTGTAAATTCGAAAAGGTCTCCTCTCTTCTTTCATTGGCTGCTATCAGAAACAAAAAGTCAGTTCACTTCCCTTAAACTATTTTTTTAAAGACTACAGGATTTGCTAGTACAGAAGGATTAGACCATCTTATACAGATGGTCTTCTCTCCTCCTCTTTCTTAAAATGTAACTTGCATTACAGTTTCATTTGTTTAGTATAATATGCATGTTTTTTTTTTTTCAGACCATGTATTCTGTAGCAGCTAACATTTTAAAATCTGTTACATACGGTCCAAAGTTAAAACGTATTTGTCTATAAAAGAGGACTTAGCATTTTACAGTTATTTATAGGAATGCTAATATTTACTCCATCATTCAGCACTTTATGCGCTTTATAGAGTAAATCTAACCGTTGCTCTTTTTTGCATGCTCTTTATAAAAAACGTCTAAATCAACTGTTAGGTTTCTCATTTGCCAACAAATGCAGAGACATTTCATATTCTTTTACCATTCACTGCTAGTGAACATATTCTCTTCAAACTCATCCCGCTCTTCAAATCCAAATCTTATCAAAAGCCATACCACACCTCTGCCTGATGCCTGCAAATCCAACTAAAAATCTTTTTCAAGCTTACCTAAAATAAGACCGATTCAGGTAAAACCTTGTCCACTGCCCCCTCAGACATGGCAGACAAAGTGAAGGAACAGCATTGATGTATCACAAGTTGTTGTTGGTCTTTCAGCTTTTCCCAGTTAGTGGTCACTACAGCGGAAATCCTGTCTGCTAATGATTGGCAGTAGATTTTCACGATCACACAGGTAAACTTTTCAAATCCCCCTGATTTTATTTATAAAAATAAAAATACTAAGAAAATTCTAGAAACTATGTTTTTGAACAATGGTAATTCTACTTACCACAGTTAGATGTCACAGTTGTAGACAATGTTCACATATAGACACTGGTGAAAATAGGGGTATCCGGGATACAATTTAAAAATGCAGAGTAGCTGGCAGATACAATTGCAAAACTGACAAGGTGGTTTACTTAGCTAGGTGCTGTGCATGCAGAGAGTGTTTCATACTGGGAAAATATTTTATATAATGCATTTTCCACTTTTATCAACACAATTACAGTATAAAAGTAAAAAGACAGTAAAAGGGCTTTAGTTAAATATTTACTAACTTGTCAGAATTTTGTAAGATTTAAATTTTTAATTTTGGAAAATGTGAATGGCATTAAACATGGAAGAGAATGGAAAAAACATTTAATCCATAAAGATATGGCAATTAAGGACTGATGCATCTAATGCACCAGGACTTAACACTATTTCCTGGCTAGTAAATTAAAAAGAAGAACTGCAGACATTTAATACAAGTTTTAGTGATAGTTTTACTTCATTAAACGAATAGCATTCAGACTATTAACCTTTAATATTTTATATGTGCATGCTACTATAGCTTTAAGATAAGCATGAGTTGTAAAATGGGAGTGGATAATGCTAAATTGCGATCTAACCAATAGCATTAGATCTGATGAAGTCCCGAATGTAATAGGGACGAAAGCGCTTAACTTTTTGCTTTGTTTAAGAACAGTGGACAATAAACATTTTAGTATGTTAACATTAGTGGCAGTGTAACTTCTCATTATCTACAAACACTGTTGGTCGTCTTATTGGTGTACCCACATCTTTCACTTTTTTTTTTTTTTTTTTAATACAAATCCAACTAAAAAATCTTTTCAAGCTTATCTAAAAAACTGATTCAGGTAAAGCCTTGTAGACTGCCCTCCAGACAGGGCAGATACAGTGAAGGAAAAGCATACTGAATGGAGTCTAGCAAGCCTGACATAGACATATCTTTTCTAGAAGGCTATAAAATACCAATAATCACTGCTCAACTCTTATTTTGGGGGAGGGGGTGGAATCAAACAACTCAGCACACCTAGAAGATCAGCAACAACCCTAAACCTCAGTGTAGAAGTCAGTCTACCCAACAGACTCTAAGATACTGCCACACAAGAAACTGTAGTGTATTCGGATTGTAGTGTTCAATGCAAGCCTATTTGAAAGATTGTTACATTCCCAGTGACCCAATCAGCCTAACCTTGTGCCAGCTTGTTTACCCTCTGGAGGATGAGGCACATTTATAATTGCTCCAAATCACAGATTAAGTTAGAAATAAACAGCCCCCATTATCTTTAACTCAGCTTTAAATGTTGGTCATGTATGAGGCTGTACTAACTCAATGTCTTACTTTCTTCATTAGTCTGATATCATATCTGTAAACACCTTCAAACCTTTAATCTTTTAGAACTGCTATACACACTTCAGGTGCAGACAAGACACCAGATGAACGTCTGAAAAATCATGTATATTGCATTAGCTAAAGAAAAGGTTCCGGATTAAAAAAACAGAGAAATATTTTCCTCCCAGTATGGCAGAAACCACTTCCTTATAACTGTATAAAGTACATGTTGTTAATCTTTATAGTTTTTAAGATCTTGAAAGTCTATACATATACACATTTTATCTTGCTTCACAGGAGTAACCATTATGAACCATAAACCACAATCCAAATAAATTTAGTCTTTCCTAATGTGACGGTACCTTAGGACAGCATATAATGCATTCTCAGTATAAAGTGGCACTTTGGCACATGTTTGGCGCAATTCTATGGGCGCAGCACATGTTTTTCCTACACCAACATTACTAAGGTTAAAGTTATGTAAAACTGCGTGTTTCTAATTTAAAAAAGGTGGGGCAGCCCAAAATGCATCCTAACAGGTAGAGGTGCTGTTCTACAGTTTATGTACTACATGCTGCAGTGCAAAGGTAAGGTTAAAAGCATTGGGGGAAAAAAGTCACTGAACTTTGCAAAAACTACCTTCTTACTTCTGTGATGATGGTTTCATTGCACAGTATGTAATACACAATTCTAGCAGCAGTCTAATCCATGGCATTAACTACCTCAAACTTAGAACTACGCACTTTGCTACACAGTCTACTACTGCACTGCTGTAATTAGTACTTGTAACTGAAAAAGGGAATCATTTCTGTGGTACGCAGTTTCTGACCATGTACTTACTGTTTGGGCCAGCTGCTTGCTGTTCTGGTTCTTCTTTTTTTACAACAGTAAGGTTCTCATCCATCTTTGGCAGGGAAAGTGATAATTCCATTGGTGTTTGATAACCTGAATAGGTTTATAAAAAAAAAAAACATGCAAATGAACTGTCAGCAAAATGAAATGCACCCTCCAAATCAAAACATTGCTTACATTTCCTGCTACACAGCTTAGGCATATTTAAACATGACATCTGAGTCATTCAATATTTCCTATAACCTGATCATACCCATAAAAGTAAACATTGCAATAAAAAACAAGCCAAAACAACACACCCTCCAATTCAAATCACTAAAAATGTTATTTTGATACACAGATTAAGAAAAAATAAATTTATCCAGGACCTCGGAGTCACTCAATTCAACCAAGCAATCTTACTTGGGATGCTGGAATTTGAAGAAAAAGTTTTACATGTGCACACTTCAAAAACCTTTTGGGAAGGACCATCAGGGCCAGTACTAGCATTTTGAGGGCCCCCAGCAAGTTTCAATTTGGGGGCCCTACCCAGGAGAATACAAGTGTGACCACATTGTGGTCAGAGCCCCTTCCCTATCAAGTCCATGGAGCACCATTTAATAATCAGTGTGCAGTGTTACTACACTTTGACCATTAAAAAAGACCTGAAATGCCAAGGTACACAGTGACTTGCATTTAATACCAACAGATACAAAACAGGCCAGCAGCTACTGAAGGTGTATGAGGTAAAAGTAAAATGAGATACGTATAAAACCTAAAACACCACCATGGAACTGATGCTTTTTAATGTCACTCCAAGTAAAATCCCCTTGTAAACTTTGTCAAAGATAAGCGCTTTCGCTAATAACCTTCATCAGATCGGAAAGATTAAAGTGGGGAACATTCAAAATAAAAAGAACCTTTAGCCAATCAAAAAGTTCACAAGGGGCTAACACTCTCTTTAATAATCAGAGTGCAGCCAATAGACAACGCTGGGGAAGTGGCCATGGGAACACCATGTGCTAACAGTTATTCCAACTTGGTGCTTGTGGAATGGGAGAAAGAAAAAGTCTTGGCACAGTCAAATCCATGGTTTAAGAAAGTAGTATATTATCCACGTTTTGTGGACAAAATTCTACTCATTTGGAATGGACAAGAAGAACTGCTTGCTTTTATAGCATACCTGAATACAACCACTACTTATTTGAAGTTCACTGCACAATATTCTGATGACAATATAGACTTCTTGGATGTAACTCTTCTTGAATGAGAATAAGGAGATTGGCACCAAGATACATAGAAAGAAACATGGAAAAATAATTACCTGTATAGGACCAGTATGCATCTCAGGCACCTTTCCAGAAATATCATGAACAATGAAATCACTAGAATATCAAGGCTCTGCACAAATGAATCAGATTATGAACAAGTCATCTCATTTTTACAAGGAAACCCGAGTATTCGGGGCTATTCAGAAAAAGCCCTCTCTTTGAGGAAGGATGAGTTAGCCCACCTAAGGAAAGGCAAAGGGGCTCCATTATTGCACAGAAATGATGATTTTCCGAACAGAAGAGCAATTCATAGTGCCACCAGAAATGTTCCCAGTGTTAATTTAACTTACACCAATGACTGCCATCAAATTTGTGGGATAATTAAGAGGTTTTGGCCCATCCTGACCCAAGACATTAAAATACGTGAAACTGTAGGCGATACACCTAGTTTCACCTTCAAAAACAAAAAACTTAAAACGATTATTGTGTATGAAAGATGGTGTAAAGGACATCCCTACTAGAATGAAGAAAGGAACTTTCTGTAATGGCAGATGTTCAGCCTGTGACAGCATTGACACTAGCAATTTGTTTATACAGCCCATTAATAAAATTCTTCATAATTTCTTGTGCCAAGCGGACTGCAATACTCCCCATGTGGTATATTTGGCCACTTGCTCAGAATGTCCCGCATATTATTTGGGTAAAACTGATCACATTTTTAAAAATACGGTCTTGAGACATCTCCATGACATTCGCCATCAAGATGTTAAAAATTGCCTGGACAGCCTTATTATGCAGTTCCCTTTCCATCGGTTTAGATTTAAAGTATTGGAGAACATTTTTTGTAGGAACAAGACTAGGAGACATCACCAATGCTATGGAGAGAAATTAAATCAAATGAATAATACATTTGAAGGCGGATAAGCCACCAGGGACTTAATGCGGTTGTTCCGCTATGACCAATACTGAAGAATAGACCACCTACCATTAGCCAAAAATGAAGGCGTATGTATTTTTCTTAGCCTTCTATTGGCTACACTCAGATTGATTAGTAAAGAGGGTGTTGGCCCCTTGTGAACTTTTTGTTTGGCTAAAGGTTCTTTTTATTTTCAATGTTCCCCACTTTAATCTTTACGATCTGATGAAGGCTATTACCAAAAGCGCTTATCGTTGACAAAATTTACAAGGGGATTTTACTTCATTTCATGTCTTATGTTCATTTGTGTACATTTGGAGTGACATTAAAAAGCATCAGTTCCGTGGTGGTGTTTTAGGTTTTATACGTACTGCATTTAGTACCAATGTTACATTATGACAAACCCTGTACCACGGCAAGGTAGCCACTCACAATGGTGTGCACACACACACTGACTGGGGCAGCACAGTGGTGCAGCGGGTTAGCATTGTCACCCCGCAGGAAGACGTTCTTCTGTTTGATTCTCGGCTGGGGTGCTTTCTGTGCAGAGTCTGCATGTCCTCCCTGTGTTTGCGTGGGTTTCCTCCCACATTCTAGACACGTGTATGCAGTGTTTTTCCCCAGACCTCAGTTAAAAATAGGCTCTGTCCTAGTCAGACTTTCCCGGACAACACATGTTAAATAAATGAAATTTAGTACCAATGTTACACTATGACAAGCCCCAGTACCACAGCAAGGTAGCCACTTAGACATGTACACACACACACACACACACACACACACACACACACACACACACACACACACACACACACACACACTGCCTGGCATTTAGTAGCAATGTTGTTACATTATGACATAATTGCGCCACAATATTGACTGTCAGTGGTGCCGCTGTTTCTTGTGCCTTCCCTTGCTGTGCAGCTCCCAACTAAACTTTTATATTGGTTACTGTGAAGGCTGCCAGCCTAGCCAGATAGAATTGTGCAGATAATTCTATCATTTGTAAATATGAATGGTGAACTTAAAACAATGTGGCAACATTACTATCTGCTGTAAATAAAACTAAGTCAAGCATTTTTTGTTGGTCCTTTGAAATTAAAATCATTTCATGACTGCCTTTGATGTTTGCAATTCGGCTCCAGCCAGGCTAGATGAAGGCTTCCTGCCTATTGTCTTAAGGCTAAAGTTAATGACCAGAATTTACATATGGAATGTCCTTTATTGCTCTAAGTGTAAAAGAATGTAAATGCAGTTTCTGTCAGCCTGGGAACACCAGGAAAGTGTAAAAGATGTAATGTTATCAGAACTGCAATATCAATTTAAACAGAGAATTAGGGGGGCATTAAGCATTTTTGTCATGAACATCCAACTCATAGCACTGCTTTTTGTCTTAAGTTAAGTTAGACTTGTGTTTTCTTTTAGATTATCTAGGAACTATAAAATTTAGACCAAGTGTTTTTCTGTGATGTCAGAACTGTACTATTGATTTATTTTAAGTATTTCTGTGTGATCTCTGAACTCTTGACTAGCACCGACTGTAGTAGAAAGTACTGTCTTGTGGTTTTAATTGTTTATTATTAAATATTTTAAAACCTTTTAACTGTGGCTGGTTTTGTGTATATAAGGACCCTGTACCGGATCACTCTAATAAGCCTCGAGACTGTTTAGTCACATACACCAATTGGATAATAATATTGCATAGCAATAATTGGACACCCTTTTAAGGGCCTTTGAGTAGCTGATAATTATTAGTGGGTGGTGGCAGCTGGTACTACCGTATAGTATGGGTAAAAGGGGCACAGATGGAGAACCTGTGCCAGCCTTCCCCAGAAGTGTCTGTGTGGTTGTGCAAACTCTTATCTCAAAGTGCATGCGTGTGTGTCAACTACTTGGGCAGGGACACGAAGCACTGGTTGGACAGCGAAGGTGCTAGAGGTTTTAGCTTGTCCACTAGGCTGAGATCTGGACCCTATAGCTGTGCCAGTGGGAAGTCTTATTGGGGACCTGGAGAGCAAGGGAGCGACCAGCCCCAGACTGACTGCGATCTCTGTGTGCTCTTAAGGGAAACTGCACTTTACTGTGTATATTTATCTTTTCCTCATATATGAGATGCCCTCTCTGGTGTTAGTGGTGAGGATCGAGGCTCCTTGATTGCTGGGCCAGAGCACGGGCATCACAGTTACCTAATGAAGGTTCCAGAGTATCTTCCTGTGGCAATTTATCAGATCCTTCCCATTCCATCTGTTTCTATTTAATTTGGGGACCCACTGGTTTTATCACACTGTGATGTCATCAGAGCTGGATTTTCTATGCTAAACCTCTCACTTCACAGGTAATCCATAACTTCAGTTTCTATTTCTCTAACTTCTCCATTACTAATCTTCTTTTCTGCTTCCCCCTTGGTTTTCTATTTTTTGTAGTGTAAAAGTTTCCAAATCCGAATGCCTTTGACTGCACTTCTTTACAAATATCTTTGGTGGTGTTTTTTTTTTTTTTTTTTTTTTTTTTTTTTAGTATTGATTACTTTTGCTTTCTGCTTTGCATAAATATTCCACCATATTAAATCTTTTTTTTTCTTTCCCACATCCACATTTCTTCTTCAGATGTCTCCTGCTCCACGTTTCCCTTTGCTTTGGGGATTCATTCTTCCATCATGCTGCGAGATAATCCATGTTAGACTTTATACACTAAACCCTTAATTTTGCAGGTGTTCCATAACTTCAGCTTCTATTTGTTTAACTTATACTTTACTAATCTTCTATTCTACATTCCCACTTTGAGATCTTATTTTTGTATTGTGAAACTGTTCACGTCTGGGTGCCTTTACCTGTTTTTCTCTCATATCTTTGGAGCTGCTTTTTTGTATTCATTAATTTGGCTCTCTCCTTTGCATAAATATTACACCATATTAGAGCTCTCTTTCTTTCCCATGACCATATTTCTTTTTTATACCTTTCAAAAATCTCTAGGTTTTGTTGTTTATTTTTTTTGCTGCTCCTCAGTGGCTTCTTTTTCCAAACAGCTCCAGGTTTCTTGGTCTGTATAATATTTTCAGAATCTGTTGTATTAATGAACACAAATTTAGATTTTGAGATTAACAGTTTTTGTTGGGTAAGTATTTTTTCCTTGAATTTCTCTCAATCTTTTGAATATCTTCTACCCAAAAATTTTTGGGCTTCTTGCATTATAGTAACAATATATCATTTCATTCTTTTCTTCAGTAGTCCACTCTATCATCTTTATGGCTCTTTTTTGGCCTGTCAGATTTGTGGCTTTTGTGGACTACTACATCCCTCTCTTTATACCAACACACACAAACAGACACACACACACTACATTGAAGGGGTCTGGGACACATGAAATATGTTGGATTGTAATATTAGGGAACTTGTTTCCTGAACAGTAGATTTTGCCAGTCGTCATGTAACATGTTCTCTACACTTACAGTAGAAGATGCTGCAGACATCAACCAAACACATTTATATATATATATATATATATATATATATATATATATATATATATATATATATATATATATATATATAAAAACCTAAGATTCAATACCCACATCTCCCTCACCAACAAAAAAGTCCACTCCAAACTAGGCACCCAGAATTAAACCCTACCTCACAGAAAGTGCCAGACTAGCTACTGCCTGCACTCAACTACTTTCCACCCTCCTCTATGGCTCTAGTTTTTACAAACTTTCATAAAGCAGACCTAAATAATCTTGAAATATGATATTCTAAAATTGCCAAATTTGCTACAGGCCATCCTTACAAAACATATCACTGCTCAGTACTCTCACATCTCAAATGGTTAGAACTCCCAAACCTTCTAACATTAAACCAACTGTCCATAGCCCACAAAATAATCCACAAACCAAATGACTGCTCAGCACTCAGTAACCTAATCCAACTCAACAGCAATCCTAGATGACTAAGATCTTCAAATAAACTAATGGTAAAGGTTACTCAACCCCATAAATCTCAAGGCACCGCCCTCTACTCCTATACAATTGCCAAACGCTGGAACACTCTTCCTCAACCTATAGCTAAAAACCCTAGCATACATGAGTTTAAATGCTCCCTTAAGGAACAACTAGAAAAACAATGGCTCTGCTCCTGCCATATCCAAGGGTAGGCCACCCACTACTCCCCTAAATCAGCCTCAACTAGCTCACACTCACAACTCTGTTGATCAGTGGCAGTGGCAGTGAATAACATTGAACAGCTTCCCTGCCCCCCGTAGGAGTGGTTACTGACTTGAAACTGTAGTTTTATTGGCCAATAGGGGTAATTTCCAAAACTCCTTCATCTTCCTCTCTTAAAACCTAGTTGCCTCGTGGTTTTGGCGTCTTTTCAGGCTTGTTGGCTGTTGGTGAATCACCCACCAAGAGGAGAAAACGCTGAGAGAAGAAGGGAGCCACTTTTGAGATTTTAAGTATTTTTTCTCTGTTTATTTGCTAAGTTTTTCTGCATAGCTGCCTAGTTTGAGCATTTTCTGGCTTGTTAAACTTGATTTCTGCATTAGTAGCTGTATTTAGAGCACAACCAAAAGCTGTTTACTGAACTTCCTGTTTGCACTTAATTTTAAATCGTTTTTTTCTCAAAACTTGCATATTTTCTGTCCTTGACCTAGCACTCTTGTGTGGGGTCATTTACTGCACTGTTATAACTTGATATTACTTGTGAACCTCTGCTATCTCTGAAAAAAAAAAAAAAAAAAAATCTTGCTTTTTCCCCACTTTTCTGAGATTTAAAAAAGTTCAGTTACAGGCTTGCTGTTCCTGAACTGTTTGTAAGTTTCTGTGAGGCCATTTTTGCTTGGGCTAAAGGAAAGTCTCTCTGTTGATCAGTGGCAGTGAATAACATTGAGCAGCTTCCCTGCCCCCCGTAGGAGTGATTACGGACTTGAAACTGTAGTTTATTGTCCGTTTTGGGTCTATTACTGCTTCTTTCCAGCCCCTGCTATCAAGCACGCTTTAACGTGCTTTAGCGCGGAGTTGCCACTACAGCAGCATCGGGCAGCGCCGGTTTAACAAGGTTAAACTTTTTCTGGCTCCATAAAGTCTGTTCTTCAATTTTTCCCTTAGAACTGCTATGTTAGGAACCTAAACAGTTTACACCTTCACTAAAAAGTGCAGCACTTGTTCCTAATAGCTTTTTCTTCTCAAAAAGCTCAGCACTTGTCTTAAAAGCATATCCCTTGTCTTATAAGCATTTTCTTTGCAGGTCAAGCACTCCTATATTATACAAATCCCTCACTTGCAAAACCCCCCAGGAGTGCCCACTTCCCTGCTAAGCCCTCTACTTTTCTGTCTCATACCAACTCATAATTCTTTCTAGCATGTCGAAGGGTCAGATGCTGGCGTCCTCTCCTGCCCAGTTGGTGAATCTGGGAATTCTGAGGCAATGTTACAATTGCCTCGTACACAGACAACCCTCTCCTCCTCCCACATAACACTAACACTTGCGAGAGATGCAGCTATTTAGCCAAACTGGAGGCTGAGCTCTCTCAACTCAGGACTGGCAAGACCAGGCAGGAGGAGAAGGCAACTACACACACCACAATACCAGTCTCACATAACTCAACCACACCACTGAATCAAACACATAAACATACCAAGACATACTCGGAGGCTCTGAGTAAAAATTTACCTAAACAGCAAAGGCCTACAAAGCAGACACCCAAGCAACTGCAAACTCAAGACACCACACAAACAACACAAACAACAAAATCAGTGTGCAAAGCAGTCACTGCCCTTAAGGCCAAATACAACACCAAACATACTTGTCATAGGTGACTCCATAGTCAGACACACTGACGTCCCACTCACCAGGCTGAACAAGGAGAAGGTCACGGTAAGCTGCCTATCGGGTGCTAGAATCCGCCACAACACAAGCACTCAGGTCACTCCACAGCAAGTACAAGTATGACACAGTCATTGTCCATGCTGGTGTGAACGACCTGAGACGTACCTCCCTGGACTACATGAAAAGAGACATAGAGGAGCTCTCTGATTATGTAGCCCAGGCAGGTATGACCCTGACCCTGAGCAGTATCCTTCCTTCACCAAGAATGATGCCACAATATAGTGACAAGATTATCAGCTTTAACAATTGGCTTAATTTCTGGTGTCATTCAAAGGGGATCCAGTGTCTGTCTGCCTGGGATGACATGCTTGACAAGCCACGCTGCTTTGCAAGGGACGGCTTGCATCTGTCACCCCTGGGATTTCGGATATTGGCTAAGGCTCTTGCCACCCCCATAGTGCCTTTTTTAGGCAAGGCTCAAATTCTAAACCTACCACCCTAGAAAACAAAAACGGGAAGAAACTAAGGGTAATGCTGCTCAATGCCAGAAGTCTAAATCTCAAAATGCACGCACTCGAGGCCCTTCTCAGTATGGAGAACATCGATGTCTGTGCTGTGACTGAAACCTGGTTCAAGGCTCCTGAGAGCACCCTGGCACTATCAGGTTTTACCTCATATCATGCGTTCCGGCCCCAAAACCCGGACCACACCACAAAATGAGGGGGTGTATCCATATTCATCAAGGATACCCACACCTCCAGGTTGGTGGCTAAGCACAAAGCATCGGAAACCATCCAGGTGCAATTAACCATAGGCAAAACTGCTCTACAATTTGTAGCATGCTACAGGCCACCCTCTCAAATTCAGGAAACCCACACAGCCTTCCTGAAGACACTGGAGGGTATAAATGTATCACCAAACACCATCATATTGGGTGACTTCAACTACCCGAATATAGGCTGGGAACATTACTCAAGCCCCAACTTTCTAGCCCAAAGGTTCCTGGAGTTCATAAATTCAAATGCCATGGAACAACTAGTCACCGTCCCCACAAGAGGAGAAAATATACTAGATCTCATCACAAACATGGGGACAAAATGCTCCACACCGGAAGTATATCCCTCATTGGTGAGATCAGATCATAAACTAATCTCACTAGAAATCCACATCCCGCCCCCACCCCAAACAAAAAAGACCACAGTGAAAAACTTCTCTAAAGCAAACTTCACACTACTCAAGACAGGTGTGGTATCCTTCAAGGCCCCCCGAGCCAATGGAAACCACAACCCAAACTGCGGAAGCCCTTACAAATGCCTTCTATGAACACCTTCAGGACTGCATGGATCAGGCAATCCCAAATAAAACCAAGAATCTTTCCACCAAGGGCAAACGTCCAGTCTGGTGGACCCCAGCCATAAACAAACTTTACAATAAGAGGAGAAAGCTATTACATGATAGAGCAAAATCCCAAAAAGGGAAGGCATCTTTGATCAGTACTAGCAAGAAACTACGATCCCTCATAAAATCATCCAAGGCCAACTTTGAGAAAAAAACTGCCATAGATTCAAAAGACAATCATAAGGCCTTCTTCAGCTATGTCAGAAACCTAGGTGGAAACTCCCAGATATGCTCAGAATTAGTCCAAAATGATACAAAAATCACTGAACCCACAGACATTGCCAACATACTGGCAGACAGGTTCAGCGCAAACTTCACCCCCCCTCCCAAAAAGGAGAGATAACTATCCCAACAGAGTGTAGCCTCCCAGACATCTCAAATGCACAGGTGAAAGCTGCTCTCTCTAAAGCTAAAAACACAGCATCAATGGGACCGGATGGTGTCCCCGGCTGTGTGCTACATGAACTCAATGAAGAACTAAACCCGCACATAAGGCAGCTGTTTAATCTTAGCCTTACCACAGGATATGTGCCCAACGAGTGGCGTACGGCAACTGTGGTCCCACTCCACAAAGGCGGTGCCTCTACGGACCCTGGTAATTACCACCCCATAAGCTTAACAAGCCTGGTCTGCAAAGCTATGGAGAGGATTATAATGGAACTCATAAACAAGGACATAGGGGACTTGCAGACCTTGGACCCAACCCAGTTTGGCTTTGTCAAGGGCAGATCTTGCCTTTTGAACTTGGTCGACTTCTTCGAAACAGTCACCAAGGCCATTGATGAGGGAAAGGCAGCCCATACAGCCTACCTTGACCTTGCAAAAGCTTTCGACACAATACCCCACTCGGGTATTATAGAGAAACTTACCAGCTTAAATGTAAACCCATATGTCACAAGATGGGTTGCAAACTGGCTAAAGGACAGAACCCACAGGGTTAGAGTTGCTGGAGCCATGTCAGACTCCAAGCCGGTTACAAGTGGTGTCCCACAGGGCTCAGTCCTTGGCCCCCTATTGTTCGGCATCTACTTCTCAGAAGTACAGGCAAACATAGGAGGACTATGGCTGACAAAGTTTGCAGATGACTGCAAACTGGGTGCCATAGTGGATAGTACATCGGACACAGACATCCCTCAGAGGGGTCTCACGGAAACTGATAGCTGGTGCCAGAGCCATGGCCTGAAGTTAAACGCAAAAAAGTGTATAGTCATACCCTTCGGAAAAACAAGGTAACCCCAAGCTACCATATAGGTGGCAACCCACTAAGCACAGAAGAGGTTATCAGGGACCTGGGTACCCAGGTTGACAGTGGCCTCTCGTTTGACACTCACGTTGCTAAAGTGGTTCGAAAGACCTTCTACATTGCCCACCTGATCATGAAGGGATTCACATCCAGATCAAGTGAGGTCATTGTTCCCCTGTACTCTTCACTTATCAGACCAATGATCGAGTACAATGCCCCATTCGGGATGTATCTCACCAGACACCTGCAGCAATTGGAGAGACCCCAAAAGTTCCTCACCAAAAGGATAAAGGGACTACAAAACCTGTCATATACTGCCAGACTGAAGAAACTCCAACTCTATTCAGTTGCATACCGTCTGCTCAGAGGTGACCTGTGCCTGACATACAAGGCCATGACCAACCCGGAATTAATGGACATGCTCCACCTCAAAAAATCCAAATCCACCAGAACCACTAGAGCAAGTGACTTAAACCTTAGCACGGATATAAATAGGATGTGCTGGAGGGATAGATTTATCACCCAGAGACTCCCCATGCTGTGGAATAAAATCCCGGTCCATGTGAGGCTGAGCACCTCGCTGGCTCTGTTCAAGAGAAATCTTGACCGGTGGTTGGGAGATCGTAGGTTTACCCCGGGAATCATCTCTGTGTCACTGCTGGACAGAGGCACAACAAACTAATGGGCACAGTATTTCTAACATAAGGGGTGGCATAAGCCACATAACTTTGGGCTAGGCTTATAAATGCCTTAGGGCAGATAGCCTAGTATAAACCTATGAACCTATAAACTGCTGAAGGCTAACGTTATTCTACATTCTGTTGAGTTAACAATCGTTAACACATATACTGCCTTGTCTTTAAACTGCTATACTGACAACATTGTTCCTTCTTGACAGTCTGTATCACACTGTTCACACTAAGTCATGCAGTTAATCTCATTCTCAAATTTTGTAAAATGTGTCTTAATTATTGTATTTAGTTAATTACTGTACTGATTTTTACTTTATACGTTGTTTAATTAATGTGTGTTCAACCTGATTGTTGAATAGTGTATATGTGTACTTCTGAAGCTTTTCTCCCTGGGCCTCCACTGAAAATGGGCCCCGTGCCCAGTTGGACAATACCCAGTACACAAATGAAAAATAAATATAAATAAATATAACACATATATATATATATATATATATATATATACACATACACACACACACTCACCTTCACATTTCACCAAGTGCAGTGTAAGTGGCGCAACAGGTAGCACACTTGCCTTTGGTGCTGTAAGATGAGAAGATTCTGGGTTTTATTTCCACATCACGTGCATGGAATAATACAGTGCAGCATAAGGGGGGGGTGCTGCAATCCTGAGTGTGCCATCCTTTACACGAGATGTTCAGCTAAGGCCCCATCTGCATAAGCTGGTGGTAGCTCATGGAGATGTAAATGATCTCATGGTGTTTGTTTAAAAAGTGTAGGGGAAGTTTCCTGGTGCCCTGCTTACATTTTTCCTAGTAGTATAACTACTGCCTCAGTTTTCCCCTGAAAGAGGTCACTAGCCTAGTGGGACAAACCTGGTCAACAAGGGATAAATAAATAAACAATACTGAATAACCTATCCATGCCAGTCTATCCAACCTACTGGCCAAGTACTGATACATACCTGCTCACCAACAGAATGCAACCATCCAAACATTCATTCAGATTACCTGCTTTAACTCAGCTTCATGGGACAGATGATGAATATCTGGGAAGGATAGATAAGAATTTATAAAAGGGTGGTACAGTGGATAGTGTTCATGTCTCTCAGGAAGATGTTCCCAAGGTCAATTCTCAGCTAGTATTTAGCTAGTAAATTTAACAGGAATATGCACCAATGTCTTTTTCTCAGCTTAAAACTGACCTCTGTGCACGTCTCTCTGTGTAATTTTACCTTTTACTTTTTTAACTGAATTTTCACTGCAATTGTAGACTTTTTATCATGTTATATAATACCATTGTTCAATAGTATTACATAAATGTAAATGCATTGTTTTCATATTATATTGCTGTTCATGGAGCTTTTCTCCCTGGGACTCCGATGAAAATGGGCTCTTCTTGGCCCATCAGACTACCCCGGTAAACAAACTGTATGCCAACTGTGTGGAGTTTGCATGTCCTCCCAGTGTTTGTGTAAGTTTCCTCTGGGTGCACCAGTTTTCTCTCACATTCCAAAGACATGCAGTAGATAGATTGGACACATTAAATTGGCCATAGGTGCAAGTGTGTGGTATGGAAGAACAACCGTGGCAGGGCTAGCCGACCATCAATGTGAACCTTGGCTCTATAGGATTGTCACTGTTGATGTGAAACCCTGACCCATGTGCAAAAATGGGAAAAAGGGTGATGGATTACTTTTATCAAAATAACTTTTTGCATGTATAAAATAATGCATTTAGCTATTTTGTGAGCTTTCTAACAGTTGTTGTTAGTAAGCTATTAAGTGTTGCATATTTTGCCCATTTGCTCCACATTATAAGAAACTGCATTCTGCATTTTGCAAATGGAAAGATGGGAGCCATTTCTCTGAAGCTGGAAACAAAATCTGGACATTGGCCCATGAAAAATAGGTACAACTGGCTAAAAATCTGTATGCTGATCAACATAAAATGTGCATACATAATTATGTAACCCTGCCCACTCCAGTGGAATTGTGGGATAGTAACTTTTAAACGCAAACTGAAGGACAAAATATGATTATGAAACACAAAAACAGAATAGTGTTTTATTTATAGTATTTGATCTTGTACCAAACTTTGCACTTGTATACAACTAAAATACAATTTTCTTTTATAAAAATAAAATTAATGGCGCGTCAGCTTTCCACTTTATTAAATAACACAAAATATAATCAGAAATCTGATTTATATTAACATCTGAACTTGTATAAAACCAAAATACAATTCTCTTGCATAAATAAAATGAACTACTACTACCTGCATTCAGTACACCGACTCCACTTTGATTTGTGCAGCCTACACCCCAAACAACATTTAATACCATTGAAAACTGGCTTTCCAACAGCCAACTGATCTTGAATCCCAAAAAAAAAAATTACTATTCACCCCAACCCAGTGGTACCCTCCCACAACCTTACTGTGATTTCTAACAATGGAACTATTATCACTCCAGATACCCACACAAAACTGCTAGGGGTGCACATAGATAACCATCTAAAATGCGACCCCCATGTAAGCGAAACCATAAAAAATACAAACAAAAGAATTGGTTCACTGACAGGAACAGGGCATTCTTAACGCCAAGAAACTAGATCCACTATTGCCCGCTCCCACCTGGTATCAAGATGTATGCATCCCCTATACTTACCGACTTGGCAAAGGATGAACTAAAACTATCACTCTGTTACAATCACATAGCCCATTTCACCCGCAACTCTAAGTTTTGTACACATTACTGTCAAAACCTCAAACTACTCAAATGGCTTGAATTCCTTAATCTCCTTCTATACATCCAACTTAATATAGCTCATAAAGTGCTTCATCCAGTCGAACTCTCCCGGTCAACAAATGTAAATAAATACATACCAGTCTACAACACATTGAGATAGGAAATGCATTATAAATTACATCAAAAGTCACTAATGGGTAAACTGAAATTAAAATCAGCAGAAGCCAGAAGGGCACAGATACAGCTCCATAGAACTAATTATTTACATATCTGACTGTAGATATTATGGCCATCTCTCTCAATCTCTTAAAGCAAGAAATCTGGACCAAGCCACCAATAATGGGGGACCAAACAAAGGCACAGAAATGGTCAGTGGCACTGTTTAAATACTACTCTTCCAAACAGTCCTCAGAGATTTGCCACTGCCAATGACTTGCCAGAAAAATAAAATTTTATGAGAAATGTACCCATAACAAAAAGCCAAAAGCTTAATTCCCTTCGGTAGTTTTCAAGTATGGACAAGCACCAAAATGAAACACTTTCCACAGTGATCCATCCCATCAATAGATTCCAAAGTATGCACAGGCACCAAAAATGATACATTTCCCCAGCAATCCATCCCCTCAGTTCAGTAGCTTCCAAGTATGCACAAGCACCAAAATGAAACATTTCCCTCAGCGATCCATCCTCTCATCTTCATTAGCTTCCAAGTATGCACAAGCACCAAAATGAAACATTTCCCCCAGCAATCCATCCATCCCTTGAGCAAGCCTAACTCTGCGAATCTGCGAGGAAAATTACAGCACTATAAATGAATAAATTAAATCATATTTGTACTTGCATCGCAGAGACAAACAGCTGAAAATATGCAGCTGCCCTGGCAGGGCAAGTATAGAATGTAACAAAACAATAACAGTACCACCAACTACCAAGAAAGACAAGTGTACAAACTACAAAGCCACCAACAAAGAAACAAGTCCGGTTTCACAAACTGCTTTTTCAATTTGTATTTTGTAATACATGCTCTTGCTCAACGCTCATATAGCTCTCTCAACTTAAGAAAAAAAAAAGCACTAACAGATAGACCAGACCAGTACATATTCACGAAGAATTTGCAATGACTGCATTTCTTTTTTTTACTTTTTACCTGAAGGAACCAGGGGAAGAACTGGGTCTGGTGGTGATATATTTTCTCACGACTGATTTGATGAGGAGTCCTGTCTGAGACGGAGTCTGACGACTGCTGCACTAAATACACACTTACTAGTATGTAACAAACCATGAATGGCTCGCCTGTAACACTTTGCTGTAGATAAACACAGTAGTACACGCCCCCTCAAGCCCTCAGCTGATTTATGACCTACAACTTACAAATTGTGCATGCTCTGAATAAGTGATTAAGAGTGTGTGTGCGCATTAAAAAAGGGGACATTCTAGCCAAACAAGAACATTAAATACCGAATAAAATATGGATAATATACAAAGCTACATGAAAAATCAGGTTAACCCTTTGTAAGAGGTTAAATTTAAATAAGTATCTCTTAAAATAACAGCAGAACAACAGTCCTGCTCCATGAAACAATTGAAACGGATCTGTGCCAGAAGTGCAAAACTAGGCAACATGATACACCACATTGATTAATTAATTAGTAAGTGCCAAGGATACGGTGAGAGGCTTGAGTAAGTTTGTAAGTGAGGGGGGTGGAGGAGATGAGTAATGGTGTTGGGGAAGGGTGTTATACAGTGAGAGAATGGGATTATTTAAGTGGGGAAGCAGGCTGAGTAAACATGCCTCTGAAGCACGGAGGCGCACAAAGGCAATGGAAGGGAATTTAAAGTGAAAAAGAGGAGTTTAAGTTATATCTGAGAAGCAGCTGCAGAATGTTTCCTTTCAGAGTTGCTTTTTGAAGGATTTCCTGAATTGGGTACAGTATCACATTCTCTGACATTAAGGATCTAAATGGTCAAAGCTTTGGTCTCGGTATGGAAAACCTGTGGGTGGTGGAGGGAGTGAGAATGATTAGGTTGGGATCTCAGCTTATCTGTCTTTCTGTAATTTTCAGTCTTCCTGATGGGCATGCGAAGGACCTTAAACAGAAATGTACCCAACATGAGCTGAGCTCTTTGTTGCTCTGGGAGTCAGTTTGCCTTTTTCACAAACGTAGTGTATTGGACAGAATATTTTCTTTTAATATATATGGAAGATTCAGTACAATGAATGTAATTTGCTTAGCAACATGTGCAAAATGCTCTGCTTTTTTATGGGGGAAGTAAAACTGCAGACAACTTAAAATTTTGACAATTATTTAGAAGATTTCATACTCAAGGTAATGCATTAGTGAAACGTGAATGACAATAATGCAGTACTTGAAATTGTAATTAGAGGCATTGGGAAAGTAGCAAGTACTAGAAGTGGGGATAATGCATCTCAGATTGATTGCCAAGAATATTATTTGATTACATTATGTCAAACTGGCAAATGTCCAGGAGCAAACCAATTCTAAAATGAATGTAAAATGACTAACTTGATGTTGATAAGCCCTCAACTCGGTCTATATTATAATATCGAACGGAACGAATGTCGAACGGACGAAATATCAAAAGTGCCATTCAAATAACTTGGTTTTGTGGGGGGGATGTGCCCCCCACACCCCTCCCGCTAATTATATATATATACCAACTCCGAGACCGTACTACAGTGAGGAAAGGGCAAAATTCCCGATCTTCATTGCAACCCAATCCCACAAACCAGAACATGAACAGCACTTTCGATATTTCGGCCGTTCGACATTTGTCCCATTTGATATTATAATATACACCCCCTCAACTCTCCTTGTTAATAAGGAAAAATTCATCGCAGGAACTAAACAGCCTAAAATTGCAAGAGTACCTTGCCAAGGCAAGGAAAAACAGTTCCTGTAAAAGCACCAAACCAGGCATGTCCAAGGGTCAGTTTCCGGTGATTTCTCCTGTCCACTTGGTGAATCTGGGCATACTGGGGCAATGCAGCAATTGCCTCATGTACACAGACAACCCTCTCCTCCTACCACCCAACACTACAACCTGTGAGAGATGCACTTACATAGCCAAACTGGAAGCAAAGCTCTCTCCACCCAAGATTGTGCTAGACAGTCAAGAGGAGAAGGTTAACACCTGCACTACACCTCAAGAAACACATAGCCCTTCTAAACCCACACCACCAACACCTACACATAGCAACATTAAATCCACATTTGTGGAGGCCCTTAACTGTAACCTGCCCAAACAACAAGGACCTCCGAAGCTATAGTGCAAACACCAATCACAACCAAAGTGTCACATAGCTCACAACACCAGTGTGCCACCCAGCAACAGCCCGTATGGCAAGACAACGTACCCACGGTGACTCTATAGTCAGGCACACTGATGTCCCACTCACCAGGCTGAACAAGGAGAAAATTACAGTCAGCTGCCTGTCGGGTGCCAAGATCTTCCATAAAACGCATGTACTCAAGTCACTCCACAACAAGTACAAATATGACTCTGTCATCATCCATGTTGGAGTGAATGACTTGAAACGTACCTCCCTGGACTACATGAAGAGAGATGTGGAAGAGCCCTCGGATCATGTGGCCCAGACAGGTATGACCCGAGCCCCGAGTAGCATCCTGCCTTCGCCCATAATGATACCACAAAATAAGGACAAAATGATTGACTTCAACAATTGGCTAAGTTTCTGGTGTCCATTCAAAGGGGATCCACTATCTGTCTGCCTGGGACGACATGATCAACAGACCACGACGCTTTGCCAGAGATGGTCTGCACCTGTCGCCCCTGGGATTCAGGTTACTAGCCAAGGCTCTTGCCACCCCTATAGTGCCTTTTTTAGGCAAAGTTCAAAGGACACCACCAACAGGTACAAGCATGCAAATTCTAAAGGTAATGCCAGAAGTCTAAACCTCAAAATGCACTCTCTCGAGGCACTCCTAAAAATGGAGAACATCGATATCTGTGCAGTAACTGAGACCTGGTTCAAGGCTCCACAGAGCACCCCTGCAATACCAGGCTACAACTCTTACCACCAAATCAAGACCGAAACACTAAAGGTGGAGGAGTGTCCATATTCACCAAGGATATTCACACCACCAGGCTAGTTGCCCAACACAATGCATTTGAAATTCTCCAGTTGCAACTAACATTAAGTAAGACTGCAATCCAAATTGTAGCTTGCTACAGATCCCCCACCATGCCCCAAGATTCTCACTACACCTTTCTAAACATACTGGAAAATATTAAGATACAACCAAGCACCCTAATACTGGGTGATTTCAACTACCATGCCATTAACTTGGAAAACTACTCATGTACCAACACCTTTGCCCAACGGTTCTTGGAATTCATAAATTCCAACGCCCTGGATCAAGTAATCCATAGTACCACCAGGAGCTCCAATATCCTAGACCTAGTCATTACCAACATGGGAAATCGATGCTCCACACCTATGGTCACCCCCTCGTTGGTCAGGTTTGACCATAAGCTAATCACCCAACATCCGCATCCCACCTCCACCCCCCCCCCCCCCCAGTAAGGAAACCTCCATAAAAAACTTCTCCAAAGCCAACTTCATGTTACAATGCAGAAGTGAAAAACTTCATGACACCCATGCAGACGGGAACTGAAAGTTCGACTGCTGAATCCTACACTAAGCCACTGTACGAGCATATAGACTCATGCATGAATCGTGCCAGACCAAATAGAACCAAGATGCTCTCCTCCAAAAAAAAAAAAAAAAAGGAAGCCAATCTGGTGGTCCCCTGCCATAAACAAACTTTACAACCAAAGGAAGAAACTGTTGCAGAAAAGAGGAAAATCCCAGGATGCAAAAAACTCCCTTACCAGCCTCAGTAAGAAGCGGAGATCCCTCATAAAATCCTGAAAAGCTTGTTATGAAAATAAAATTGCCAAAGATTCCAAAGACAACAACAAGGCATTCTATAACTATGTCAAGAATCTAAATGGCAATGGTCAGATCTGCTCTGAGCTACAACAGAATGGCATTAAATATACTGATCCCAGGGATATTGCCAATATCCTGGTAGATCAATTCAGTGCCATCTTCACCCCCCTCTCACCCCCTAAATGGCCCATCTCAATACCGAAGATTGCCAAATTCTGGTAATAACGGCCACACAGGTAAAAAAACGCAGTCTCCAAAGCTAAGAATACAGCATACATGGTACCAGATTACAGCCAGGGCTGTGTATTACATGAACAACAAAATGAACTGGCACCTCACCTAAGTGTCACGTTTAATCATAGCCTCACCTCAGGCTTCATGCCCACTGAGTGGCGTACAGTTAACCCACTCCACAAGGGGGGATCCACCTTGGATCCTGGGAACTACCACCCCATCAGTCTGACGAGCCTTATCTGCAAGGCTAAATGTATCATCATGGAATTTATAAACAAAGACATTGGCAACCTTCAAACACTGGACCCCACCCAGTTTGGGTTTGTGAAGGGCCGATCTCATCTCCTGAATCTGACTGACTTCTTTGAATCAGTCTCCAGAGCCGTAGACGAGTGTAAGGCGGTCCACACAGCCTATCTGGATCTCGCCAAGATCTTTGACACCATCCTCCACTCTGGAATCATAGATAGACTTACTAAGCTGGGCATTAATCCCTACGTCACTCGATGGGTTGCCAACTGGCTTACTGACAGAACCCACACTGTAAAAGTAGCAGAGTCCAAATCCAGCTCGTGACAAGTGGAGTACCTCAGGGTTCAGTCCTGGGACCGCTCAATGCCAAGAAATGTACAGTTATCCCCTTTGGGAAAAAACATGTACCCGTGAATTACCACATAGGTGGCAGTACACTAAACACAAAATGTGATAAGAGACAGGTGGACAGTGGTCTCATCTTCGATAACATCGGCACAACAGTCAGGAAAACCTTCCATGTGGCACACACCTCATCACAAAGGGCTTTTCATCCAGAAAAAAGGAGGTCATTGTCCCACTGTACTCATCCCTCATTAAACCCATTATAGAATACAACGCCCTGTTTCGTATGTACCTCTCAAGACCTCTGCAACAACTGGAAAGGCCAGAGAAATACCTCACTAAAAGAATCACAGGCCTAAAGTAGATGCTCTATGCTGACCGCCTTAAAGAACTCCAGCTATACTCGGTCACATATAGTCTACTCAGAGGCGATCTCTGCTTAACATACAAGGCCATGTTAAACCCAGAGCTGTTGGACATGTTACACTTAAAGAAATCCCAATCCCTCAGAGCCACACGCTCCAGGGATCTAAACCTTGTCATCACAATAAACAAAACATGCTGGAGGGATAGGTTCCTGACCTAGAGACTTCAAAGACTCTGGAATAGACTGCCCATACATGTCAAGCAGAGCGCCTCTTTGGCCCCCTTTAAAAGGAACCTTGACGATTGGATGGGAGAAAAGAAACTCACCCTGGGTATCACGTCGGTCACCCAGCTAGACACAGGTCCAGGGAAATAAATAGTGTGGGAAGAAATAGCCAGGGAATTGTTATGGCTAGGCTTGTATAGGCCCTAGGGCTGATAGCCTAGTACCAACCTATGAACCTACTTTAGTTAGCATTGCATGATGTGTTCTCTTGGCTGGTTTCTTCAATTTGATCTCTAATTACCTACTATCAAGTATTTTTTAGTATCTGATAAAGTACGTTTTAACAGTGAAACATTGTGTGTCTTACCATCTTTGTAATTAAGTAAAAAAATAAATAACTTACTAAATCAAACAAAGGGAGAGCCGAAAGGACACAGTGTAACAATACCAGATTGTGTTTTTGCCACTGTGGATTTTTTTGCAGCTAAGGATTAATTAGTAGCTACAGTGCAGTTGCAGTTTAATTGAAACCCTAGTTTTACTTAATGCTTTTACTTCTTATTTTAAAAAAATTTGGAGAATTACACTCTTGAACCAATTTTTGAAAAACTTGGCTTCTAATGTTCAGCAGATCTTTTGTCTTAGTACAATCTCTTAGTTTGCATAAATTCAGTACAGTAAACTCTGTTAACCAGAACTCTCAAGCAACCAGAAACAAAACTCTTACGAATTACAGTACAATTTTCATGTGTTTCACTTTACCCCCCCCACAGAAACATAGCTTATGTTTTTAGAGTTTTAAAAAGAAGACAGAAATACCCCCCCCCCCCAACCTAAGACAGGTCAAACCAAACAAGTAGTATAGGGTACAGTATTAGTAATTCCTATTTTAAATAGTAACTCTCAGGCAACAAAAACTACAGTTATCTGGCATCTACCAATCCTCATGGATGCTGGTTAACCGAGAGTTTACTGCATTAGGCAGTGAATGTAACAAATGATTATATCTGCAGGCACAAGACTAAGGTGTATTGTCACACCTAATTGACTTACTTTTTGTATCACTGTATGTGGTACACAAAATTAATGATTAGCCATTTTCGCCCCATTGAACATTTTTAGTCTACTCTTATCTTACAAATATTCCGCATAAAATTTGTTTCTGCCACAGAAATTGAACAGTGATCTTTAGCCTCATATGGTATAAACTATGGGAAAACGTAGAATGTCCAGTCTTTAATGATGCCTACCGCACAGGCAGAGATGCATCTATTAAAGTCTGTGGACCTAGCTCTGAGGTGTCGTCAAGGAGGAAGACACAAATTTATTTGGTCTGTAGCTTCATTAAAATGTTTATAAAGATTTTTTTTTAAATAAAAAAAAAATGTTATTTGCGTATTACCCCAACCAGTTTCTGACCAGGAGAAACTGCTGTTTTTCAAGCCGTACTTGGCCCGATAAATGTAGTCAGAGTTGGTAAGGAGGACAATAAAGCAGTCCTTACTACATGTTTCTACCTTTTGACCTTTCTGGCCGACAACTATAGGGAGTTTTTGTGCTTCTGTTGAGGACAGTTGGGCCGTCAGAAGGAACAGTGAGGGCCGTGACAGCCGAACGAGTTGTACTCGTTCATTGCTGGGACGTCTTTGAAAGACCAACTTTGACTGCAGGCCATCAGTTACGCAGACTTGTACATTTCTCTGCAGAGAGCTGGCTCGGCAGTTCCTAAAATTGCTGGTAAAATGCGTCTGCCTCAGCATGCCTTTCAAGCGTCCACGATTGTGTTTGAAGTCGGTCTTTTCCTACTGTATCGTTACTGTCACATGTAAAAGTTGCATTTCTGGGACAAAGGATTGAGGTCCTCAGTCACCAATGCCATACGAATGACAATGTTTTACGGTGCCCATTTCCATGATGACATTTATGCCACTGCAAACATGTCAATGCACCCTGTAAGTATACAACAGCAGTCTTTAAAACTCTGTGTCCACTTTGAGGCATTTTTCCTGTGCCATTTTTGGCTCACTGTACAATTCTTTAAGAAACCAGGTGGGAAATGTCTCCTAAGATCATCAAACCATGACCAAAGTATATTACGGTGTGATCATCCAAAAATCAAATCAGTTTGCCTAAAAACATTTACACACCACATCTTGAAATGGATTATACTCAAGACACATACATATACTGATATCGCCTGGTACAATTACAGTATCAGGTACTGAGTCTGGAATCTGGTTGCAATAATACTGTATGCAAGTACCTAAAAAAAAAAAAAAAAAAAAGGGGGAAATCGCACAAGTTGTCGAGGAAGGAACAGAAGAGATGGAGAAAGCTGCAGCTGCTTCATGTGGGGGTCCTCATACGTGGGGAGATAATCAGGGGCTCTCCACGGCTGCGGGTTAGGCAAGTGTCTTAACGCCAGCTATGAGGAACACCTCTTATAATGGCAAATATTTTTAAAAAAGAAAAGTCAGCAATAGTTTTGCTTCATTTACAAATTTATGTTAGCCCCCCATTTAAAAAAAACTCAAAAGTGGGCAATACTAGCAGATGGATCACTACAAATTACTCAATTTCCCTTAGTTCCTGTCTCCATTTGTCATAAAAATATCTTTAAAGGTCTACAATAACTAGCTGGCCTAATGAATAAGACATTGGCTTCCTAATCCAGGGATTGTGGGTTCAAGTCTTATCTGGGGTTATATAATCTTGGTAGCACTTGTTTGACTTGCTGTTCTGTCTACATTTTATTTTGGACCGAGGTTATTCGTTTAAGGTTTGGTTACTTCTATAACCTTCTTGGTTAGGTTAAGTTAGAAAATTCTTTTGCAGGCAGTGAACATCATCAAGCTAATCAGTGAGAGTAGCTGAGAAATAGCATTCAACTGCTACTATTTAGTGGCATCTTCATCTGTAGTTCTTGTTTGACTTGTTCTGCCTGCCTATTTGCTAATCTCTGTCTGCACGGAGTTGCCTGCCCCTAGTATAAATCTGATTTTGGATACTCCTTCCAGTCCCATCTCATCAGCTCATTCTAATAAGCACTGACAGATCTACTGGGAAGGCCCTCCTCCTTAGTCTCAAACATGAATTATCTTCTGCTTCCTCCCTTCCCATTTACTAAAAAAAATGCACTTTATTCAGCTGTTTTTACCGCCTCTGTGCTTCTTCCTACTTTAGCTTTTTGCTGCACATTCTTGAAGTGTCTGGAAACATTTAATCTGCTGCATTTATTACTGCTTGTTAGCAGCCTGATGAAATTGTAACTGATGTTCTTAGTCTCCCATTGCTGCAGTCCTTACATATGGGTATTCCGCTGTCCACAATCGGCCCGAATACCAAAGGGCTAGAACCGGCGTCGGTCATCGGTGCCCGAGACTGACGTCAGTACGTGCCAGTACAAATGTGCATGACCGACGCCATAACCTCAGTCTTTCTTGCCGCGTGGTCCTAAGCAGAAGCAGCATTTGCAAGTGCCGTTCGGCGTTCTGGAATTGTCGGTTTTCGAGTTTCAGACCGGAGACCAAGTTGGGCTAAGTACCCCGTTGGGGACACTTTTGTCTTTTTCTTGCCTCAGTATTGACGGATGTCAGAAAAAGTTAATAACTGTATTTCTTGTGGGAAACAGATTACTCATAGGGATTGCCATTCACTCTGCATTCCTTGTTTGGGGCCTGAGCACGACTTTGTTGGGTGTCGCTTTTGTGCTACTTTTAACAAGCGTACTATTAAACGTCGGTTGGACTGTGCTAGGCTGGTGTTTGGTAAACGTTGTAATTACAACATGCCGTCGGATTCGCCGACGCCTGGTTCTTCTAAAAAACGCAAAGAGAAGTCTTTGCGGTCCAAACAGAATGAGTCGTCCACTCCGGACGCCGGCTCTGGAGAACCACTGACTACTTCAGCGGCTCCTTCTGAAAGTTTACCTGAGTCTCAAGGGGAGCCTTTGTTACTACAGGAAGTGGCTTCTCCTGTGTTAGGCCAGGCTGAGGGTGCTTCTCTGATGTCAGTGGTTCCCTCCCCTCATAGGGTAGTTAGGCCTCCTCCTTCTCAAAGCAAAGCCCATTCTAAGTCTAAGTCTGCCCCTGCTGGTGCTAGTCCCCAGGGTCCAGCTCCTAGGAAGCACATGTTAAAGATGGCTGAAGATTTGATTACTTTAATTAGGGGTTCTATGCCCCCCCCCTGCGAAGAGGCCCAGGGTAGAGACAGAGTTGGAGGGTTTGGTTCAGTCTTCCAATGAGTCAGATTCCTCTGTAGAAGAACTTCAGGATTTCCCTCCCTATTCTGATTCGGAGGCTGAGGACACTACTCACTCTGCGTCCCCTCCAGAAGATTTTTCTTTCTCTGAGACTTTGCATTCCATGAGGGAACATTTCAAATGGGAGGGCCAGGATTATTCTGATTCTCGAAAAAGGCTAAGAGAATTCTTGTTTTGCCTCAGCATAGGCCCTTGGCTATTCCCCCTGTACTGGATGTTGTTCAGGATGTATTTTCTGAGGCTGCCCTTAACCCAGATTCTCTGCCTCCTGCCCGGTTAAACCAGATAGATACTACAGGGTTCAAAGCTCACAAGTACTTATATAAGAGTCCTAGGGCTGATCCAGAAACTATTACTCAAGGCCCCAAAGGTGTTAGGGCTTCTGTGGTTAGGAATCCAGTTCCTCTGGACAAGGATGCTAGGGCCCTGGATAGGTGGGGTAAAAATTGTATACCTCTTCTACTTTGGCTATGAGAGCTTTAAATTGTCAGTTTCATATGCTCAGGTATCAAAAATTTTTGCTGGGCCAATTGAAATGTAAAGTAGATGCTTTAGCTGAAGGTATTGAATGTAAGGAGCTTCAGGATTTAGTGCATGCTTCAGACCAAGTTGGTAAGCATTCTTTGCAGTGTGGTTTTGATGCTTTACAGGCTTCTTCCAGGGTGGCTGCTACTAGTTCAGTTGTTCGCAGGCATGCCTGGCTTAAAGATCAGACCTTGTCGGAGCATGTTAAGGCTAGAATTATGGATGCTCCTCTGCAATCTGATGTTCTTTTGGCCCTCCAGTAGAATCAGTTTTGAAAAAATGGAGGAAAAGCTAAGTCTATGCAGACAGTTAAGGACTTTTACAGGTTCAGCCCCTAAGTTCAGTAGGAATTGGCCTGCTAAGGGATGGTCTTTCCCTCTTGGATTATCAATCTAGGGGCAGGTCGAGGCGAGGTAGAGGTAGGGCTTCCTCTCAGGGCCCTGTTACTTCTAGGTCTCTGAGTTCTTCTACCCCTTCTGCTGGCGCGGGCCGGGGTCAGTCCTTTCGAAACAGACCCAATGACCCATGTCTTCAGCTGCCGGACTCTGCCTTGCTGGCAGCTCCTCTAGGAGGAAAACTGGGACTTTTCAAAAGGAATTGGCATTTGGTTACCCAAGACAAATGGGTATTGGACATAATAAATCGAGGCTACAAATTTTAGTTTCACACATGCCCGCCTTTCAAAGGTATGCGGATGTGCCTCATCAGCAAAGACTGGAAGCACAGGCACAAATTTCTTCTCTGCTTCAGTTGGGAGCAATACAGGAAGTACCTTCTGCAGAAAGAGGCACAGGGTTTTATTCCGTCTTTTCTTAGTGCCAAAGAAAGGAAATACTTGGAGGCCAATTCTGGATTTGTCCATTCTCAACACCTTTCTGGAAATTCCAAAATTCAAGATGTTAACACTGCAACAGCTGTTACCTATGCTGGGCAAAGATCACTGGATGGTGACTCTGGATCTCAAAGAGGCCTATCTTCACATTCCTATCAGGCCCAGTTGCAGAAAATTCCTGAGATTTCGGAATGGGAATTTGCATTATCAGTTCTCTGCATTGCCCTTTGGCTTGTCTACTGCCCAGGGTATTTACAAAAGTCCTGGCTCCAGTAATAGCTTTTCTCAGACTAACAGGAATTCAAATTTATCCTTATCTGGGCGACTGTTTGATTCTGGCTCAAGGCAAGCACGAACTTCTTCAACATCTGCAGTATGTAATGACAGTTTTAAGTTGCCTAGGGTATTCTGTGAGCGAAATAAAGTCCAGTCTAGTACCCTCACAAGAGATGTGTTTTCTGGGTGTAAGACTGAATACAGCTGCTCAGATGGCATTTCTTACCCCGGACAAACAAAGAAATCTTCACCTATACTTCCAACAGCTATCAGTAATGTCCAGGCTGACTGCAAGGACAGTCCTTCAAGCCTTGGGGTTCATGGCATCTTGCATTCTAGTACTTCCCAATGCCAAACTGCATATGAGGAAGCTACAATGGTATCTCAAAAGCGTTTGGACTCAACACAGCCACGATTTGGACACTGTCATTCGATTCTACCTTGCATTCAGAAAGAATTTCTGTGGTGGGCTCAGGAATGTCACCTAAACAAGGGGCTCTCTGTGACCCAACCAGAGGCAAGTCAGATATTGACGACAGATGCCTCGGAGTCAGCCTGGGGAGCTCATTTCAGGGGAAAATGGATTCAAGACCTTTGGCCCCCAGAGCTACTTCACTTGCATATCAACATGAAAGAGATGCTGGCAGTTCAATTTGCTTTGGAAGGATTCAAGAGCCTACTTCAACCAGGACTGGTGTTGATTCGAACAGACAACACAACTGTCATGTGGTACATCAACAAGCAGGGGGGAACTCATTCTTACCCTCTTTGCAGACAAGCAATGCTGTTATGGGAAACTGCTTTGAATCTGCACATCACTCTTCGAGCACAGTTTCTGCCAGGAGCACAAAATTCGTTAGCAGATGTTCTGAGCAGACAGATTGTGGATCCTCACGAATGGAAATTGGACCTTCAGGTATTTCTTCAGTTGACCAGGGCTTGGGGAACTCCAGACATAGATCTGTTCGCTTCTCCTCTGAATTTCCAACTGCCACTGTTTTGCACAAGGCTGTTTCATCCAAAAGCCTGGAAAATAGATGCACTATCCTTCAGTTGGAGCAACCTTCACGTGTATGCTTTTCCTCCTTTGCCTCTTCTTCCAAAGGTGCTGTTGAAAGTCAGGAGGGACAAACCTTGCATGATCCTTATAGCACCGGATTGGCCTCGTCAGCATTGGTACCCTCTGTTGAGGAGCTTAATTCATGGAACACCTTGGCCATTACCACAGATTCCTCACTTATTGTCTCAGGAAAACAATCATTTTCTCAATGTCAGGGTGCAATCCCTACACCTGACAGCCTGGCGATTCTGTTTTAGAGAAGGAGGGCCTTCAGCTCCCTCAACAAGTTTTGGATATTATTTTGGAAGCCAGGCGTCCTAGTACTCGAAAAGTTTATGCTGATAAATGGAAGAGATTTTTTCTTTGGAGTTCAGCTAAAGGCTTTGATGTCAAATTGCCTAATTTGAGTTGTACATTGCAATATTTGACTATTTTATTGGACAAGGGTTTGTCCTTCTCTTCTGTAAAAGTGCATGCTGCAGCTATTTCTGCTCACTATGATTGTGACCCTCCTTTATTTTCACATCCATTGGTTAAACAGTTTCTTAGAGGGGCAAAGAATATAAGACCACCACGGACGGCTCCTACTCCTACCTGGGATCTTAATTTTGTTTTGGAAAAGCTGACTCTGCCTCCTTTTGAACCTGCAGCTACAGTTGAATTGAAGTTGTTGTCTTGGAAGACTGCTTTTTTATTGGCTGTTACTTCTGCTAGAAGGGTATCTGAATTACAGGCCCTCATGGCAGTGGAACCTTTTCTGATTTTTCACAAGGACAGAGTTTCCTTACGTACTAATCCTACTTTTCTGCCTAAAGTGATTTCTAATGTGGCATTGAACCAATCTATACATTTGCCTACTTTTTATGCTGACCCCCAAAATGAAGGGGAAAAAGTTTTGCATTCTTTGGATGTACATAGGCAGTTAAGGTATTATTTTTGTTCAGAACCAAAGAGTTCAGAAGATCTCAACAATTATTTGTTTCGTTTGCTTTCACGAGGGAAAGCTGTCTCGAAACAAACTATTTCCAAGTGGATTGGCCATTGTATTGCTTTTTGTTACTCTCATCATGGACGGGAGGTTCCAGTTGGGATCAGGCCTCATTCTACTAGGGCTACGGCCACCTCTACTGCTTTTTTGAGAGGGGTAGCTACTAAAGACATTCTAGAGGCAGCTTCTTGGAGTTCTGTACATACCTTTACAAAGCATTATCATTTACCTCTTTATTCTAGGTCTAGGGCTGGGTTTGCCACTGCAATCTTACAGGGCATGTTAGCAGCTCCTAATGCTATTTAGTTGGCCAGCCTCCCTTTTTTCCATTGCTCTGGGATTCTACCCATATGTAAGGACTGCAGCAATGGGAGACGAAGAACATAGTACAGTTTTGTACCTACCATAAATGTAGATGTTCGAGGATCTCCATTGCTGCAGTCCAATTTTCCCTCCCTCCTTCCCCCCTTTTCTTTTTAGGTTGGGGTTTGGGTGGTGTTTTTTGCATTCTGACGTCTGAGGCAAGAAAGACTGAGGTTATGGCGTCGGTCATGCGCATTTGTACTGGCACGTGCTGACGTCAGTCTCGGGCGCAGATGACCGACGCCGGTTCTAGCCCTTTGGTATTCGGGCCGATTGTGGACAGCGGAATACCCATATGTAAGGACTGCAGCAATGGAGATCCTCGAACATCTACATTTATGGTAGGTACAAAACTGTACTTTATTCTAAGCCTCTTAGTTTTGATTTAAGCACCTGGGCTTCAAACTAGCTATCTTACATAAGGAAGGTTTGGAGCCTACACTCTTGTGGCAGGTGATGTAGCTTACACCCTTCTGAGCTGGGAATGCTGGCTGAAGGCTTACTGTGTCTGTTATTATACAACACAGCTCTCAACCTCTTATCAAAGAAAATCTGGACAAAGCATAGAATAATCGGGGGACAAAGGCCCAAAAATAGGAACAAATTTTAAACACTGCTGTTTTAAACTTAAAAAGTTGCAATAATTACAGTATTTCTGTTAAACATTTTCTGAAAGGTATGAAGTCTGAAACTCATTATTTAGTGACTTCAATCCTCAGTGATTTGCCAGAAAACCACAAATTTTATGAGTAAAAGACCAAAAATACAAGGCAAAAATCTGGATATTTTGAGAAATATATGTTCTAAAATTGTCTTAGTTCTGGTTTAAGTGCTTGGGATCCAGGCCAGTTATTTTACATTAAGAAGGTTTGTGGTCTACACTCTTGTGGGAGGAGAGGGTAATGTGATAATATAGGTTTAGTTCACTAGACCTGGTATTTGCTTTACCACTTCCATTTACGTGAAGGAGGTCAAAGAGTGCTGGGTCATTCATAGCGTGGGAAGCCATGTAGAGATAATTTCTCACTAAACTGTCTGACACCGAGAAGAGTGACAGTGACTAAAGATATGGAGACTAGAGTCTTGCCGGCACAGTGGTGCAGTGGTTAGCATTGCCGTCTCACAACAGCAAGAGATTCTCTGGTTTGAATCTCGGCTGGGGTGCCTTCTTTACAGAGTCTGCATGTGCTCCCAGTGTTTGCATGGGTTACCTCTGGACACTGGTTTCCTCCCACATTCCAAAGACGTGCATCTGGAGCATTTCTCCCCAGGCCTCCACTGAAAATGGGATCTGCTCCAGTCAGCCTTTCCTGGTAAACCAATGTTAACTAAATAAAATAAACTTTGAGGTCTCTCAAACTAGTTTAGCTGCTTGCTGAGATGCATGCTAAAGGGTTCATTATATTCAATGACAGGGCTAATAAGGCTTGGATTAGAACTTCTTTGAACCTTGAGAAGATGCCAAGAAGGATAAGCTCTGCAAGGTTGAAGACTTCCTAGCCACCATGGAAATGTGGTCAAAGGAGAGTCGTAGCAACAAATGTACCAAAGTCCCTGATGACTGTGTCAAATTTAAGTGGAAAATTCTCTATGTGGTAAGCAGCAGTGATGCTAGATTTGACAAAGGAAACTATGCTGCATTTCTTGGTGTTTAAACACATTTGTTTGAGCCACCCCTTGTTGGAGAATTTGAGCATCAAAATGGGAGTTGATAAATTTCTCAGTTTAAAAATCAGCAAACTTGGTTATCCAAGTCCCTGGCATTGGCTTTTAGGTCACACAGATAAATACAAAAAAGTGGAGGTAATCCAGGAGAAAAGGATGCCACTACTGACATTTTTTCTGTGTAAAGCAAAATACCCCTGATCTTAACAGAATGGGTTTTGCCAGACAGCCAGTTACCATTCCAGCGGAACTATGTACGGGTTACTGTTGAGATGAGACTGTCAATATTCACAGCATGGGGCAATAGTGTCAAATGCCTTGGAAAGTTCTAGACAAGCAGTCTTGACTATAGGCCCTTTATCCAAGGGGCCCTGTATCTTTCAAATAGGTGAACCACGTTGAGCAGACACAGGCATAGCAAGGATTTAGTCAGTAGATCAGAGGGGTTGGAGGGATGGTAACCTGGACTGCAACAGGGTGAACACTCGAACATCTACATTTATGGTAGGTACAAAACTGTACTATGTTCATCGTGTTACTCTGCTGCAGTCATCACACTTGGGTTGAGTCCCAAAGCTAAGGTAGTGTGGAGGCATTATAGAGGGTTAGAGGAGGCAATGAGGCCCTGCAGAACTGCAGTGGCGAAGCCTGCCCTGGACTTAGAATAAAGAGGTAAGTGATAGTGTTTGGTGAAGGTGTGTACAGGACTCCAAGTTGCAGCTTCTAAAATTTCCTTGGTAGGAACCCCCCTGAGAAAGGCTGTAGAGGTAGCTGTTGCCCTGGTAGAGTGGGATCTAATGGTAGGAGGAACTGGTTTCCCATGATTGGTATAGCAGAATCATATGCAATGGCCTATCCATTTAGAAATGGTTTGCTTGGATATGGCCCTCCCTTGAGAAGCTGTAGCATAGGAAACAAATAGCTGGTCAGTTTTTCTGAAAGCCTTAGTTTTATCCAAGTAATATCGAAGCTGCCTGTGAATGTCCAAAGAATGCAGGAGTCTCTCACCTTTGTTCTGTGGATTGGGGAAGAAAGTGGGTAGATGGATGGTTTGATTTAAAGCTACACTGGAAACCACCTTAGGCATGAAGGTAGGATTAGTTCGTAGAGAAACTCTGTCTTGATGAAAAATGAGGAAAGGTTCCACTGCCATAAGTGCCTGTAATTCTGAAACTCTCCTAGCAGAAGTTATTGCCAGGAGCAGGACAGTCTTCCAAGATAGGAACTGAAGGTCTGCAGAAAAAGCTGGTTCAAAGGGAGGTAGTGTTAGTTTTTCCAGAACAAAGTTGAAATCCCATGTTGGTGTAGGAGCTCTTCTAGGTGGTCTAATGTTTTTTGCCCCTCTGAGGAACTGCCTTAGTAGTGGGTTTGAAAATAAAGGTGGATTTGTGTCGTAGTGAGCTGAAATAGCTGAAGCATAGATTTTAATTGAGGAGAAGGAAAGTCCTTTATGCAGCATCTCAGCTAAATACTGCAGAATGTGAGGCATATGAGGCGGAGTTGTGTCTTGGCCTTTAGCTTGGTTCCAAGCAGAAAACCTTTTCCATTTGTCCGAGTAAGCCTTCCTGGTGCTTGGCCTCCTGGCTTCTAGAATAACATACAGTACAGCTTGTGAAAGAGGGGCTGGTTGGCTGCTTAATTGATTTGCCATGCAGCCAGGTTTAAGGTTTTGATCTGGCTGTGTAGAATCTGCTTGTCTTGCTGCGTGAGCAAATGAGGTATTTGAGGCAGTATCCATGGTGGACTGTGAGCCATAGTCTTCAATAGCGGGTACCAGTGCTGGCGTGGCCAGTCTGGGGCTATGAGAATCATTCGAGGTTTCTCCTTTTTGACCTTCAAAAGAAGGTTTGAGAGAAGAGGTAATGGAGGAAAGGCATATGCTGTCAGGTTTTTCCACCTGAAGGAGAGAGCGTCCACTTTCCAAGCTTGATGGTGGAATGTCCTTGTACAAAATTTTGTCAGCTGGTAGTTTTGAGGACTGGCAAACAGGTCTATATTTGGTAGGCCCCCATCTTTGAGTTATCATTGCAAATATTTGTGGGTCTAGCTTCCACTCGTGGGGATCTTTGATGTTTCTGCTTAGGTCTGCCAATGTGTTTTTCTGTCCTGGCAGGAAGTGAGCTTGTAACTGAACTTGGTAGGCCAGAGCTGTGTTCCATAAGATTATTGCTTGCCTGCAAAGAGGGTAGGAATGTGTGCCCCCTTTTTTATGTACCACATTACTGTGGTGTTGTCCATCTTTATTGCCAGTTGTCCAGGCTGTAGTAGATCCTTGAAGGCTGTCAGAGCTTTCTGTACAGCTAGCATCTCTTTTTGGTTTATATGCAGTTTTCTTTGTTCTGCAGTCCATAGGCCTTGAATGCATTGCCCTGCCATGTGTGCCCCCCAGGTATAGTCTGAAGCATCTGTTGTGATAGTTTGCCTGGGTGGGGGCAAGGTGAAAGGCTGACCCTTGTTGAGGTGACATGCCTGTGCCCACCATAGAAATTCCTGTTGAAGGCAGGGAATGAGAGATATCAGTGTGTCCAAGCTGTGGCTGTGTTGAGACCATACGCTTTTTAGGTACCATTGTAATTTCCTCATATGCAGTTTTGCAAATGGTATTATCAGAATGCAAGATGCCATGAAGCCCAAAGCCTGCAGAATTTTTCTTGCAGTTAATTGGGTCTTTGTTGCCATTGTCTTGAAATATTGAGTCAGTTGTAATTGCTTGTCTGGTGTAAGATAAGCCTTCTGGGCCATTGTGTCCAAGCTGGCACCCAGGAATGTCATTTTTTGTGAGGGTACTAGTTTTGACTTCTTTTTGTTTACTGTGTACCCCAGACAATTTAGTAGATGCTTCACAAAAGCCAGATGTTGTAAGAGAATGTCTTTTCTTTCTGCTTGGATAAGGCAGTCATCCAGGTATGGATATATTTGAATTCCTCTTTGTCTGCAGTATGCAATGACTGGTGCCAGGCATTTTGTGAATACTCTGGGCGCAGTAGATAAGCCAAAGGGCAGTGCAGAGAATTGATAATGGGTTGAACCTGCAATGAAATGAAGGCATCTTCTGCAACTTTGTCCGATAGGGACATGCAGGTATGCCTCCTTGAGGTCCAACGTTACCAGCCATGCTTCCTTGCCCAACATGGGAAGTAGCTGCTGTAGTGTTAGCATCTTGAATTTGGGAACTTGTAAGTAAGTGTTTAGAATTGAAAGGGCCAGAATTGGTCTCCAAGCATTTTCTTTTCTGGGTACTAGGAAGAGTCTTGAGTAAAATTCCTTGACCTTGTTCTTGTGTTGGTACCCTTTGAATGGCTCTCATGGCCATGAGAGCTGCAATTTGTTTTTGAGCCTCTGCCCTTTGATTTTGTGGCAGGTTTGGCATTCCTCTTTTTATTGGCAAGGTGTGAAAGTGGAATCTGTATCCTCGTAAAATTAAGTCTAGGACCCATTTGTCCTTTGTGACCATGTGCCAGTTTTGGGCAAATAGTGCTAGTTTTCCCCCCAGGGGGGCTGACAAAAGAGCTTTGCTTGGCCAGCTGAGGTGCAAGTCATTGAGTTTGCCTTCTGGTGTGTTGAGACCTGTCTTCTCCTCCCTTCTGGGTTGGAGTGCCCCATTGGCGAAGTTTATACTGAGCTTGTGGTTGTCCTCTGCCCCTTGGGCACCTGTATTTACCCCTCTGAGGCCTGTCAGTGGCTGGAAAGGACCAATTTTTTGTTGGCCAGTTTCTGCTGAAGCGATGGGGTTGTACCTGTAGGAAATCTTTGACTGTCTGCATTGATTTTGCCTCATCTTCCATTTTCTTTAAAACTTCTTCTGCTTTAACACCAAAAAGAACATCCTGCTGTAAGGGAGCATCTAGTAGTTTTGCTTTAACATGATCAGGCAGACTTTGTTCCTTTAACCAGGCATGCCTACATAGGTTCATACTAGGCTATCTGCGCTAGGGCATTTATAAGCCTAGCCAGAGTGTGTTTGGCTTTCGCCACCCATTTTAAATTAATTTTGCTATGCTTTTTTTTGAGGTTAGTATACTGTGCCTCTGTCTAACAGTGACACGGAAGTGATAGCCGGGGTAAACCTACGATCCCCCATCCACTCATCAAGATTACTCTTGAAGAGAGTCAATGTGGGACTCTGCCTAATCTGGACTGGGATTTTATTCCAGAGTGAAGGGAGCCTCTGGGTTATGAATCTGTCCCTCCAGCATGTCCTATTTATTTCAGTGCTGAGGTTCAAGTCTCTCGGCCAGAGCCGGTGGGATTTGGATTTTCTGAGGTGCAGCATGTCCATTAATTCCGGGTTGGACATGGCTTTATACGTCAGGCACAGATCGCCTCTGAGCAGGCAGTATGCCACTGAGTAGAGCTGGAGTTTCTTTAACCAGGCAGCATATGGCATCTGTTTGAGCCCTTTGATCCCCTTGGTGAGGTACTTTTGGGGTCTTTCCAGTTGCTGCAGGTGTCTGGTAAGGTGCATCCCAAAAGGGGCATTGTACTAAATTATGGGCCTGATGAGGGATGAATAAAGAGGCACGATGACCTCCCCTGATCTAGATGTGAATCCCTTCATGATTAGGTGGGCTATATAAAATGTTTTTCTAACCACTTTGGCCACGTGGTTGCCAAATGAGAGATTGCTATCAACTTGGGTCCCCAGGTCCCTAATGACTTCTTCTGTACTTAATGGATTACCACCTATGTGGTAATTTGTGGGCACTTTGTTTTTGCCAAAGGGGATGACTATACACTTTTGGCGTTTAGCTTGAGGCCATGGCTCTGGCATCAGTTGTCTGTTTCTATGAGGCCCTTTTGGAGGATGCTAGTGGATGCTTGTGTCGGCTGGAGAGTTGATTATGGCGCCCAGTTTGCAGTCATCTGCGAACTTGGTCAGCCACAGTCCTTCCGTGTTGGCCTGTACCGCCGAGAAATATATACCGAACAAGAGAGGTCCCAGGACTGAGCCTTGTGGGACGCCACTTGTAACTGGTTTGGAGTCTGACATGGCTCCAGCAATTCTAACCATGTGGGCAACCCATCTAGTGACATAGGGGTTTATATTTAAGCTGGTGAGCTTATCTATAATGCCCGAGTGAGGTATTGTATCGAAGGCTTTTGCGAGGTCCAGGTAGGCTGTGTGGACCACCTTCCCCTCGTCAATGGCCTTGGTGACTGTTTCAAAGAAATCAACCAGGTTTAAGAGGCAGGATCTGCCCTTAACAAAGCCAAACTGGGTAGGATCCAGTGTCTGTAGATCCCCAATATCTTTATTTATGAGGTCCATGATGATCCTTTCCATAGCTTTGCAGACCAAGCTAGTCAGGCTTATGGGGCGATAGTTTCCAGGATCCGTTGAGGCACCACCTTTGTGGAGGGGGACCATTGTTGCTGTACGCCACTCTTTGGGTACATATCCTGTAGTAAGGCTAAGATTGAACAGTAGTTTTATGTTTGGGTTTAGCTCTTCTTGGAGTTCATGTAGGACGCAGCCCGGGACACCATCTGGTCCCATTGATGCTGTGTTTTTTGCTTTGGAGAGGGTGGCTCTTACCTGAGCATCTGAGATGTCAGGCGGGCAGCACTCTGTTGGGATAGATATTTGCCCTTTTGGTGGGGGGGTTTGCACTGAACCTGTCAGCTAGGATGTTGGCAATGTCTCTGGGCTCTGTGTATTTTTTTGTCATTTTGGACTAACTCTGAGCACATCTGGGAATTCCCACCCAGGTTCCTAACATAACTAAAGAAAGCCTTGTGATTATCCTTAGTGTCCTGTGCAATTTTCTCTCGAAGCTGGCCTTAAGAAGATTTTATGAGTGCCCGTAGTTTTTTGCTAATACTGATCAGAGATGTCTTCCCTTTTTGGGATTTTGCTCTATCATGTAGTAGCTTCCTCCTTCTATTGTATAGTTTGTTTATGGCTGGGGTCCACCAGACAGGACGTCTGCCTTTGGAGGATTGGGTCTTGGTTTTATTTGGGATTGCATGATCCATGCATTCCTGAAACTGATCCAGTGACAGCTGCTCTGCAGGAGGCCTCCAAGGAATCAAACCCACATAATAAGGTATGTTTTTGCCCACCTGCTCGGTAGCATGCAACAAAACCTGTACTTCTTTCAATTCAGATTGTTGAGGGAGGGTGGTTATCTTTTATTTTAACTGAGAGATCAGAAATTGCTGATACTTAAGCATATGAAATTGACAGTTTGGAGCTCTCATAGCTAAAGTGGCTGAGGTGTAAACCTTTTTCCCCCCATCTGTCTAGTGCTCTTGAATCCCTTTCAGAAGGTACTGGATTTTTAGCCATGGAAGCCTTAGCCCCCTTGGGACCCTGGGAGATAGTCTCTGGGTCAGCTACTGGGCTTTTGTAAAGAAATTTGTGGGAATCAGGTACTCTGTAGTATCTGTCAGGCTTAGCCGGGGCAGGAGACAAAGAGTCAGGGTTGAAACTGGATTCTAAATAGACATCATCCACAATGTCCAAAACAGGAGGGATGGCTAGAGGCCTGTGCTGGGGGAGTAAAAGAAACTGAGCCTTTTCTTGGAATCAGAGTAATCCTGACCTTCCCAGTGAAAATGTTCCCTTCATAGTGTGTAAAGTTTCCCCAAAAGAGTAATCTTCTGGAGGGGAAGCCGAGGGAATAGAGTCCTCAGCATCAGAATCTTCATAAGGAGAGAAGGAACAGTCTTGGTCCTCAGAGTAATCCGAAGAAATAGACAGTTGTTCAGAGGAAGCAGATTCTTCCTCTTGTCTAGGCCTTTTGTCAGGAGGAGGCTGAGAACCTCTGATAAGAGTAATCAAATCTTCAGCCATCTTGAGCATCTGTTTCTTAGGCATAGGGCCTTGAACAGGAGACTGAAGTGAAGCCTTTTTCGATTTGGAAGGAGTCTTCGATTTGGCAAACGTTTTCACTGTAAGAGTCGTCAGTCTGAAAAGGCGATGGCGTTTCAGAAGTACCGACGTCCTTGGAAGGTAAGTCGTCGGTAGGGCCTGAAGTAAAATGCTGCGTCGGCCTAGTACATTCCATCAAAATATCCGTAGTGGTCTCTGGTTCCTGAACTGCGGTAGTCAGAGGCTGCGTCGGAGCCTCATTGATAACCGGAGAACTGGAGACCGGATCAACACAGGCCTCGGAATCGGGTTTAGGCCTGGGCTGTCGATCCTTATCCCTGCGCTTTTTGTGCACGCAGGTAGTCAGTAGCTCCGATGGCATGTTATAATTAAAATTTCTGCCCAAAAAGTGTCGTGCAAAATCAAATCGTCTTTTAATAGTACGTTTATTAAAACTAGCACAAAAATGACAAGAAGTGACGTGATCAGGGCCTAGGCAAGGTATGCAATAAGAATGAAAATCCTTATGAGGTATTTGCTTCCCACAAGAAATACAATTGTTAACTTTTTCTGACATCGGTCTGAGGCAAGAAAAGTTTCCCCAACGGGGTACTTAGCTTTACAGAAGACTTCGGTCTGAAATTCAAATTCGAAAATCTCAGGAGTCGGCCAACCGGCACTTGCGAACTGCTTCTGCTTCGGGCACCGCGCGGCAATAAAGACTGAAGAAAATGGCGTCGGTTGCAGTATATGTACCCCTGGCGTTCTGACGTCAGGGATGAGGCGACAGCAACCGACGTCGGACCAAGACTAATCTGGCCGACTACGGGAATGCCTGACGACAGGATAACCCAAGTGTGATGACTGCAGCAGGGTAACACGATGAACATCAGTAAAACCATCACCTTAAACCAAAGGCACAACAACTGCCATTCTTCACTTCTCAGGGACATAACCAGTACACAGACTCAGGTTGAGGAGTTGGACGGGTTTGCCAACTGGGACTTCATGACTTCACACACTTCTCAGCAGGCATCCAGTAATGTTACCAGGATCCAGTGAAGTATTGTTTTTAATTTTGGAAAGTGCCAAATGGTCTTAGTCAAAATCTATCAACAGAGAAGAGTGTGTGATGGGGGAATGAAGAGGGAAGGGTAGCTGGAATGAAGTTGGACAATTTCTCCGCAAGAGTATTAGCGATGTCCTTTGCATTAGAGAACAAGGTATCATTTGAGAGGAGCTCAGTACAGACATGCATGTTACTTCTAATCTTCCTGATATAGCTGAAGGCACATGGTTAATTTTTTGGTAGAGTTGCAATCCTACAGTTCATAGTTGGCATTACAATTTCTAATGGTAATTCTGAGAGAATTGTCAGTTTTAAATACATTTTATAAATAATGAACTGGACATTTTTAATGATGGCCAGGAGCTTTTTCTTTTTAGTATACAAGTCCATTGATGTGGTAATTCCACCCACTGGTTTTAGTTCTTAACTTGCCATTATGCTTACTTTGGATTGGTATGGATGCCTAGTGTATCAAAGGAGGAATAAAGTTCCGTAAGCAGCAGCCTAAGGTACAAGATTCGCTGAGCAGCAGCATCACTTGGGATTGTTAATAAGATCACTACATAATAAGCCGATAATTCCTTGAATACAGAGTTATACAACCTGCACTTAACATCCTCCTGGTTATTCTAAATTCACGTCTCCTTCCATACATAAACCAAACAGCATTACTGCTTTACACTGGTCCAATTAACCAAAGAAAACATTTAGCATAGTTACTTTTGATGTGTGCAGTAAACAGAATACCATGAACTATTGAACTGTGAGCACAATCTGGCCTCAAAGACTCCATTAATGTCATTTAACAGTACTAGGCCCTAAAATACTAAAAGCATCTGCAACAAAACAGCAGCCTGGGCACTACCTGAAAATATTCTGGATTTTGCAAAGCTGGCTATAACATACACAAGACAAACTTGCTATACCACTCACAAATGCTCAAAAGTACCGTTATACAAAACAGCACATTCAAGTCTATTTTAAAAGACTGTCTGCATAAGAATATACTCCAATCACAATTACATTGAAAAAGAAAAAAATAGTTGCGTGTTGGTTATGTATTTAAAACCAAATAAAAGCAATACTCCTTCTGCAGAAATGCCAACATGGTTTCAACAATTTTTAGCAGACAACTTAATACTTCTGTGATGCCCGTGCACTAGCCCAGCAATCAAGGAGCCTCAATCCTCACCACTAACACCAGTGAGGTGCATCCATACAGGGAAAGGATAATAAATACACACAATAAAGTACAATTTCCCTTAAGAGCACACAGAGATCAGTCAGTCTGGTGCTGGTTTCTCCCTTTCCCTCCAGGTCCCCAATAAGATTTCCCACTGGCACAGATATAGGGTCCAGATCTCAGCCTAGTGGGCAAGCTAAAACCTCCAGCACCCTCTCTGTCCAACCAGTGCTTCGTGTCCCTGCCCAGGTAGCTGACACACACCCTTTGAGATAAGAGTTATATACAACCACACAGACACTCCTGGGGAAGGCTGGCATAGATTCTCCAGCTGTGCCCCTTTTACCCAGACTATATGGTAGTACCACTTGCCACCACCCACTAATATTTATCAGCTACTAAAAGGCCCTTATGAAACTGTGTCCAGTTATAATGTGCATTATTATCTACATGGTAAGTGTGACTGAACAGCAAGGCTTTTGGAGTGGCTTTGTACAATATCACTAAATACACACAATGTACTCTTAGAGCTTAAATTATCTCTACACAAAACAGCCACAGCTGAAAGGTTTAAAAATATTTAATAAATAATAAAAACACAAGACAGCACACTTCTTACTACACAGTGCTAGTCAGGAGTTCAGAAATCACAGAGAAATACTTAAAATACAGTAGAAAAGTTCTGACATCAATACAGAAAAAAAAATCTAATCTTCCTAGTTCCTAGCTATATCCAAGAGAAAACACAGTTCTAAAATAAACTTACATATAGAACACAGGCAGAGTGCTGGTAAGTTGTATGTTCTCAAGACAAATGCTAAATGCTCAGTCTCTCTGTCCTTAAATTGATAACACAGTACCACTGATTCATTTCAGATTACATAATTTCTTTCTGGTTCCCAGGCTAACAAACTCAAGAGGTTAATAGCCCTTTTGATCTTGCAGCTGGTCAGGAAGCCAGAGCAATAAAATAAATTATACATGCAAATTCTAGCAATTAACTCTGGTCTCAAAACAATAGCCAGAATTCCCTCATCCAGACATCTCGACTCAAGAGCACTGAGATCAAAGACAGTCAGGAAATGCTCATCATATTTTTTACAGCAGAGTGCACAGTTACATTTTTTTCAGTTCAACATCCAATACAGCCTTTTCACATTTAAGAGAACAAGCCTGTGGCTTACATTAATATTTACAAATGACAGAATTATCTACAAAATTCTACCTAGCTAGGCTGGCAGCCTTCACATATCTTTACAACTTCAACAGTCTTGGAAACACTAAGAATCAATGACAGCCCGGGGAAGAATATCTAATTGCTTATCAAACATAGGAAGACCAAAAACGATACCAAAAACATACTGGAGTGGGCACTCACAAAGGACTTCTAAAAACTTCATCAGTGGAATACTTCCCAAATTACCACCATGACCACTAAGGAAACAAACCCTTTTTAGCAAAACACAAGAAACTAAAGAAATGGGGAAAAAATCCTTGATAGCACATTGTAAGAAAAATGCATCCACTGACTGGTTCTTCTTAAGACCAGTTCCCTTCAATACTGGCACAGCTCTCCAAATACTCAACATTACTTGATGTACAACACGTGGTGGTGGTGCTGCGGTAGCGTTGTCGCCTAACAGTAAGACACTGTCCGGTTCGATTCTCAGCTAGAGCGTCTTCTGCGTGGAAACATGCATGAATGGGTGTACCTTCATTGAAGGTTATGCATCAGGGCTGGTAACTCGGCAAGTAAAAATCAACTACCAATCATTAGCGGACTGGAGTTCCACTGTGGCGACCCCTAACCAGGAAAAGCCGAAAGACACAACAACTTGCTGTACAACATGTGGGTGCACCAACCCCCTACATCTATCAGGATGGAGAGTTCAACATTTGGACTGCTAAGTATAGGAAGGTAACTGCAACAGCCCACTCTTGGAAACTGCAAAACAAAAGATGCATCATCTTTCAAAAATTAGACATACCAGGAGGCAACACCAAAGGCAAAAGCCAACGTCTGCTACACAAACCTAGAAAGGAGAAACTGCATTTCATACACACACATCTATAAAATATTCACACATCAACACTGTACATCCTCAAACTTTAGCTCATTTAATTTTTACACTGTCATACATAAGTTACACTAGAAATCTCCCCATCAGCTTTTAATGGTTTTCACTCTTTTATACACTTAACATACTGCTCCTACTGTATATAGCTTCATAGATTTATAGGCTGTTACTTGGCTAATAACCACTACAACAATGACCACTAGGGTCCTTACAAGCTTAGCCATACACCCTAAACTATTTTGGTCCCCTGGTATCATGGGCACGTATGGGGGGGGGGGGCATTAACTAGGATAAAACTTTTTTTATTGACTACATCCGTCCATAAGGGAACAAAGAGACCAGACTAGGGGTAAATTTACGATTTCCCATCCAATTGTCAAAGTTTCATTTGAATAGGGTCATGTATGAACAAGAAGTTATGTACTCACCATAACGTTTAATGTATGTAGTCCATCTCGCCTCACATTCTTACCCGTGGGTTCGGAGCCAAATATCTGCTCCGACTCAGCCAAACTTTTCTAGCTCGAAGTCTTTCTATTGGCTGGGCTAAGATGGTATCCCATGCTGCATTGCTCTACATCCCCAGATCTAGTTTGCTGCGAACACCAACACTCATACTCCATGCATACCACCACCCAAGGAAAGGAAGAACAAACCAAGAGTGAAGGGAGCTCTGAAAACCATTCCTAACCTCCAAATCCTCCAGGAAGGGGGAAGGTGGGGGGGTAAGTAAGAATGTGAGGCGAGATGGACTACATACATCGAACGTTATGGTGAGTACATAACTTCTTGATGTTATGTAGTCCAATCTCGCCTACATTCTTACCCGTGGGACAGCGCCCCCAGCACCTAAATCCTGGGAGGCTCAGTGGAAAATACTCCTGAGCACTGTGGAACCAAAGGAAGACCTGCCCCTAGATACCACGTCCAACTTGTAATGAGTAACAAAAGTGTGAGGAGATGCCCAAGTAGCCACAGCACAAATATCATCCATAAACAATCTGGCCTGATAGGCTGTAGATGTAGATACAGACCTAGTAGAGTGAGCCTTGACCGGGAATGGTAGATCTTTACCCCCTGAAGAATAAATGAAAGAGATGCAACTGGATATCCACCCGGACAGAGTGATTTTGGAGACAGGAGACCCAATTCTGTTTTCCAAAAAGGAAACAAACAACTGATCAGATATTCTGAGATCTTTGGGTCTGTGCAGATAAAAACGTAATTGTCTGTGTACATCAAAATTGATGACATTTAAATTCTGCCTTGTTTGAGAACTTGGGAAAAAAACACTGGCAACTCAATAGATTGATTAAGATTAGTGACAGATGCCACTTTGGGAAGAAAGGAAGGGTTTGGTCTGAGAGAAATCCTGTCCGTAAGAAAAATCAAATATGGGGGGTTTATAGAAAGAGCTTGAATCTCTGAAACGTGTCTAGCTGATGTGATGGCTACTAAAAAAAACAGTCTTCCAGGTCAAGAATTTTAATTCACAAGTAGCTGCAGGTTCAAAGGGTGGTGAAGTAAGAGCCTGTAGAAAAAAGTTTAAATCCCATGGCATGACAGGTTCCGAAACAGGACGACGGAGTAACAGAGTGCCCTTCAGGAAAGCCTTACATAGTCTGTGAGCCATCAGACTAGGCTCATTAGCAACATGAAAGTTAGAAATTGCCACCAATTGGACTTTTATGGTGGCAGATGCTGAGCCCTGATGAAAAAGCATAGACAAGAACTAGAAGCAATTGGAGCTGTGCAAGGGTCAATCCCTTGGGTATGAGCCCAGATTGAAAATCTCTTCCATTTGCTGGAATAAACCTTCCTAGTAGAGGGCTTATGAGAGGAAGATAAAATATGAACTACCTCCGGTGAAAAATGATGAAGCCTAACTAATGACTGAAGTGGAGTAGCCAAGGCTGTCAACCGGAGGGTCCGGAGAGAGGGATGGAGCTGCCCTGACATGTGTCAGTAAATCTGGTTGTGGATCCAGAATCCAAGGTGCGTCCACGATGTAGGGATGGAGAAAAGGGAAACAAACCTGACGAGGCCAGTGTGGGGCAATCAGAATCATTCTGCTTCCTAAGGATTGTGCTTTCTGAATCACTTTTGACAGCAAGGGAACCAGAGGAAAAGCATATAGCAGACTGGAGGGCCAATCGTGGACTAGAGCGTCCCTGGGTGACTCCCCTTGAGGGGGGATCAACATGAAGTAGCTGCTGCATTTGGCATTGAGAGGGCTGGCAAAAAGGTCGCAGCAAGGCTGACCCCATCTGCAGAAGATCCGTTCTGCAACTAGACGGTTCAGGGACCACTCGTAAGGCATCAGAATAGCTCTGCTTAGCCTGTCTGCGATCACGTTGGACTTCCCAACTTTTTCTGGTGGCAAGGCACATTCCGGGGAAGACACTGCCCACTGCCACACTTGCATGGCCTCTCTGCACAGGGGATATGAATTGGTTCCTCCCTGCTTGTTCAGATACCGCACCACTGACATAATGTCCGAGTGGACTGCAATAGTCCCGAGAGGGAAAAAGCTCTGAAGTGCCTGCAATGCAAGTAGCACAGCTCTCATCTCCAGGACGTTGATATGCAAATGTATCTCGTGGCCTTGCCACGTGCCTTGGACTGTCCTGCCTAGATAATGCCCCCCCCCCATCTGGGAGGCGTCCGTGGTCACAGTGGCAAATCAGGGGCTGCAGAGCGAAGGGTTTCCCTGTGTCCAGATTGTTGGTGAAAAGCCACCAACTGACATCCTGTTTGCACCTGTCCATGAGTAAAATAGGGTAAGAAAGTGGAAGCCTTTGGAGAGACCACTGAGCAAAGAGGAGCCATTGAAGGAGCCTCATATGTACATCTTGCTAGAGGGACTAATATAACTGTCGCAGCCATAGTCCCCAGGAGTTGGAGAACCCATCTTGCCTTCACTCTTCTCAGAGGGAGCAGGGCGTGAACTTGTTGCTGTAAGGCTCGGATTCTTTCCTGTGGTAGAAATGCCCGCATTTGAATGGTGTCTAGTTCTGCACCTATAAAAATGACGCTCTGTGAGGGCAACAAGGCAGATTTTTCCCAGTTCAATGTTATGCCCAACTATTGACAGAGAGTAATGGTGGCGTCCCTGGTCTGAATGGTGGTGGCAGTGAGGAGCCAGTCGTCCAGATAAGGAAACACTTGGAATCCTTGACGTCTCAGGTGAGCCGTCACCACCGCCATACATTTGGTGAACACCCTGGGGGCTATGGTGAGACCAAAGGGCAGGGCTCAAAACTGAAAATGACCGGCTCCCAGCCGGAAGAGTAGGGGACTCCTGAATGCCCTGTCCATTTTGATATGGTAGTAAGCATCCTTGAGGTCGATGGAGCACATCCATACTTCTTTTCCCAACAATGGGAGAATTGACTGTAAAGTGACCATATGGAACTTGGACTTTTGTAAAAGATTGTTCAGTTGGCTGAGATCCAATATGGGTCTCAGGTCCCCTGTCCTTTTCGGCACCAAAAAGAATCTTGAGCAAGTCCCTAATCCAATCTGGTCTGAGGGGACATGCTGGATGGCTCCTTCTTCTAGCAGCTCTAAAACCTCCGAAGCCACGTAATCCCTTTGACTGGGTGGAACGTCCGGGATTTTCTTGATTGGAGGGGGATCTGATGAAAAGGGGATGACATAACCTCCGGAAATTATTTGTAAAACCCATTGGTCCTGGGTGATGTTTTACCAGGCCTCCGGGTATAACGATATTCGTCCCCCGACTGGCTCCAGAAACGCACAGTCGGGTCTCCCATCAGGAGCGACGGTAGGGAGAACCGCAAAAGGAATCGTGGTCTCCCGAGTTGCGGGGACCTCCTCTACCTCTAGGGCGGCGTCTTCCTGAATAACCTCCTGTTCCTCTGCCTCTGGAGGGGGCTCACCTTGTGCACCGGGAAAAAGCCTCCGATTTTTTTAACCACATCTTTCCACCCCTCTGGGCCTTGGGATAAGGCCTAGAGGGAAGGGAAAAACGGACCCCTACAGCAGACAGAGTTTTTCCCTCCTGCTCACACCTGGTGAGGGTGTCTTTCACCTTGGTTCCGAACAAAGAGGAACCATCAAAGGGGGCGTCGGTGAATGAAGACTTGAAGGCCTCTGCGAAATGACAAAGGTGCATCCAGGCCTGCCTCCTAAGGGTGACTCCTGAGTTTGCTGCCCTACTCGCTCCCTCGGCTGCATATGAAATCAGCCTCATGGAGGAGTTAACGATGGAATTGAGGGTAGACATCTGGGCGTTAACTGTCTGGGCCACCGCCTCAGAAACGTTACCCGTGAGAGTATCTCCAAGCTCCTTGAAGAGATCTCTCTGGAGCCGTGTAAAGTGATATAAGTAGTTTAGCGACCATAAGGTAAAGGTTGCTGAAGAGAGGGTATGCTTCCCGTACCAGTCCATGGTCCTAGACTCCTTGTTAGGAGGATGGACGGAGGAAAAAGTCTCGGCTAATTCCTTCTGGGTGGCCGCTGCCACCACCATGGCATCCACAGGGACTCCCTTGGACAAAAATTCCTTAACCGGGGGAGCAGACAGAAATGTATTGGGTCTCCTGGGGACAGGTTCCACAGAATCAGGGTTCTCAGGAGGCAGAGGGCTGAGCACCGAAGACCTTCAGGAAGACAGACTCCTCCTCGGAGGGGGCTTTGGACGGCCAGTCACCTCTCTGTTTCAATATCTCTAGGATGTCAGAGAAAGAAACATCCTCAGAGGATGACTTGGGGGGCCCCTCCGATTCCACAAGGTCAGTATCGGAGGTGAGAGATTCATCCTGGGAGTCTATGTGCTTCCTCTTGCACGTTTTCTTTCTAGGGGGCTCCTCAGGCAAACACTCTGGGGGGCCCTCAAACTTGGGGACCACGCGTGGGGGTACCCTGAGGCCTTGGGGCTCCGCTGTCTAAAGATAGGTGGTGATCAAAGACCCGCACTGGAGTGGTAGGGGACAGAATGAACGACCCGCATGATGTCGCTGACGATCTGGCCAGCGCACTCCGCATGGCCTCAAAGGCTGCCCCCCCCCCAATCTGAAGAACGACCAGCCTCCGAGGACATGACTGGAGTCGGGGTTCCCGAGCCGAAGCACCGAGAGGGACATTAGGAACCGAAAGATGTCCCGAGGCCTCTCCCTTGGGCCCGACTGAAGAATCCCGAGACCTGAATCCCGTGGACGGCGCCGACGGGGTCGGAACTGACGTCGGCACTGGTAAGCCAAGAGGAGCCATTGGAACCGACCTGGAAACATCACACAGAGCCGAGCACTCCGGCTCCGAAGGCTGGGATGAGCTCAGAGGAGGAAGAATCGAAGTAAGTTGCAGGATGTGCTCCGGAGCCGACTGGGACGGAGCCGAGAACAATTTAGCCAAAACTGGTGACTGAAGGAGTCTCTGCACCACCCTATCAACATCCACATCCGATAGTGTCCTGGAGGATTTGGAGGACAGGGAGGGAGATCGAGATCTCCTCTCAGGTGATACTTGCCTAATACTAGGCGATCGGCTCAGAATAGGTTCCAATATTAAATTGGAGCCAACGCCGGTTCCATCACCACCGACACTCCCTGCGGCCCCGAGGTCAGTGGAGCAGAGGATGTCAAAGCTAGTTTAATTACTTTCTCCGGTGGCTCCAAGGAGACTGAAGGAGCCGGAGACCTCTTTTTCAATTTAGTGGATCTAGGTTTAGAGCTAGAAGCAGATTCCAGACCCTCTTCGAACGAGGGTTTCAAACGTTCCTTCAGAATTAACTTATTCTTTCTTTCCTAAAGTACCCTGGGACTAAATGCATGACAGAAGCTGCAAGACTCCTGCAGATGGATTGCTCCCAGACAATAAACCCATACCGAATGTTCATCGGTAATGGACATTTTATAGGCACACTTTGAGCATTTCTTAAAGCCCGAGGGCTTGTGCTCCTTCGAATCTTTAGACATCTTAAGAAATTACCACAATCACCAAGACAAAAGATCACAGGTACTGAACCGACTGGAGAAAAACAGTCACAAATTACACCACACTGAGCACAGGAAAAAACTACCAGTAACCAACTTTAACAAAACCAATCCTCAGATACAGACACACACAATGGGGACTAAGACTAAAACCTCTAATTTAAACGGTTTTAGACCAGCAGTAGTACACACACGAATGGGACTAAGACTAAAACCTCTAATTTAAACGGTTTTAGACCAGCAGCAGTACACACACGAAGGGGACTAAGACTAAAACCTCTAATTTAAACGATTTTAGACCAGAAGTTAGAAAACAGGGAAGCAAGGGGACAGACTAGGTCCTCTAACTGAAACGGGCCTAGCCCATTGTATCAGCTAGTGGGATACCACAAAAACAATCACACACACACCGAAACATTTTCATAAATAACACCAAACTAGGAATAGCTATTAAAATAGCTTTTGTTTGTAATAAATTCTCTCAAGAAGAAGAAAAAGGTACTTAGCCACAGCTAAGAGCGAGACCATGTCCGAGCTACACGAGCGGCAAATGAGATCTGGGGATATAGAGAATGCAGCATGGGATACCATCTTAGCCCAGCCAATAGAAAGACTTCGAGCTAGAAAAAAGTCTGGCCGAGCCGGAGCAGATATTCAGCTCCGAATCCACAGGTAAGAATGTAGGCGAGATTGGACTACATAACATCTCTTTTTTACATGAATGGGGTTCCCAATTCCATAGTGTGGGATCCTTTGGGACTCTTATCCGTCTCTCCAGCATGTTCTGTTTATGTCACAAGTGAAGTTCATATTTCTGGATCTAGCGCTTCTGATGCTGTTTTGTGTTATGCGCAACAGATCACCAGAGCTGGGTCTGAGGAAGCCCTGTAAGCCAGGCAAACATCTCCTCTCATCAGCCAGTAGGAGACTGAATACAGTGGCAGAGCACCCTTAGGCGATCAATGTAGGAGAGTGTTTATGCCCCGAATTCTTCTGGTGAGAAACCTCTGTGGGCATTCCAACTGTTCCAAGTATCTGGTTAGATACATGCCAAAGGGAGCACTGTATTCAATGATACATCTGACAAGGGCCAAGTAGGTGGTACTAACTTCCTTGTACCTGGATGCTGTACCCTTACTATAAAATGGGTGAGAGAGAATGACTATTATCTTAGCTATGTGCTGATCAAAGGCCAGATTGTAGTCTACATGTTCCCAGATCTCTTATTATTGGGTTGACTCTTAGGTTTCATCCATGGAGTAATTAACTTGAGTTGACAGTTTCCCAAAGGGCATTATAATGCATTTTTTAGCATCGAGTTTTAGGGCATGGCTTTAACAGACAAATGACTGGTGCCAAACCCTCTTGCAAGATCTTGGGTGGCATCTATAACAATTCCCAGTTTACCATCATCTGCAAACATGGTGAACCAGAGGCTTTGAACGTTGGCCTCGACTTCCCAGATGTAGATGCCAAACAGGAGTGGGCCCAGCAAGAAACTCTGGGGTACTCCACTGGTGACTAGTCTTTCAGTGGAGGTGGTCTTACGGAGCCTGACTTCTTGGGTCCTCTTGTGAGTTATGCCGGCAATCCAGTAACTTGTGTATGGATTAATGCCTAGCTCGGGCAGCTTGCCAGCAATGCTGGAGTGGGGTATTGTATCAAAACTCCCCTTTAACATCCGAATCATTTTTAACATCAATCTCTTTAAATACAAACTTAAAACTTTTCTCCTCAATGTAAACACCTATCAATGCAATGATCCCAATTAAATCCCACCTTACCACCTCTTGCACTTTAACACCCACCTATTGCAAGTGTCTTATCTCACTGGCATCTCTCTCTTTTTGCTGATAAAAAATTCCAACTTTTGTACTTCATGTTATGCACGTTATTGTAATGTTTACATAAACTTCACTCTCAGGCCTTTTGTAAATTTCTAAATGTTCTCATGTAAAGCCCATTATTGTACTGTTTGCATACAACTTAATTGACAGATGTTTTTCTTTATGTAGCTTTGTAATAACTGTCTGGAGCTATTCTCCTTGAGTCTCCACTGAAAACGGGTCAATGGCTCAGTTGGACGAACCCAGTTAACAAATAAACCAAACCAACCAAACTGCCTTGGTCAGGTCAAGATAAACAGTATGCACTGCTTTTTCCTCGTCCATTGCCTTGGTGACCCTTTCAAAGAAGCTAAACAAGTAAGCATGACCTTCCCTTAAATCCAAACTAGGATGGGTCCAGTGTCTGCAGGTTGCCAATGTCCTCGTTTATTTACAGAACTCATACTTTGGCTCTGCACATTTGACTTGTTAGACTGGCAGATGATCTGCACATAGAGGGGAATGGCTGTTGAGGTCCTCCATTCACTTGGAACACAGCCTGTTTCAAGCTGTAGTTGAAGACTGCCTCAAGTGGCCTGATAGTTTGTGTTTTAGATTGGTTGGGCAACCAGAGATGTTGTCAAGGATCTACTACATCGAAGCTCATAACCAAACTTAATTTCCAAAAGACGAAAATAGAGAAAGCTGAAACACCCAAACGGTGGATTTTTCACAGGGTACGTAAACACTTGCCCAAACTTACATGAAACACACAAAATAGATAAAATCCACCTAGGTTGGGGGGGGCTGCACCCCCCACAACCAACTATATATACCAACTCGGGGATCACACCACAGTGGAGAAAGACATGTTGGGCAAGTGTTTACTTACCCCCCAGGAAAAATTTGCCATTCAGCTATTTCACTTTCTATATTTTCATCTTGTGGAAATTAAGTTCCGTTATAGGAGCTTCGATGTTTAGAAGTAAATCTGTTGTCAAGATCCATGGAGGCAGTGTTCTTGACTTTAGTGAGTGCTGCCAGCGCCTTTTCCTTGCTAATAGTTGGGGAAATATGTTGGAGAGAACTTCAACTGGTCGTGGTTTGGGGGGGGGGGGTGATTGGTGAAGTCTGAGCTAAATTAGGCTATCCTGACCTCACAGTTGGCCTTAATATGATCTCTTAGTTTATTTAATTATATAAGACAGCATTTGTTTTTAAAGAAATTACTCTTTCTGATTTTGGCCACAAGTTTTCTTTTATTATATATCCTGCTTAAGTGAGGATCCTAACATTGTGGCTTATTTTTAGTGTTTTTTTTTTTTCTCTTTTTTCTGGTAGGTATAGCAGCCTCTATGCAGCCATTCACGTTTGCATAAGAACACTGAATAATTCTGCATAGGTAGCAGTGGTTTGTGGTTAGGGGTAGCCTTGAATTTTGACAAACTGTCACTTAATAGGATGTAGTTTGCCTTAGAATAGTTCCCAACTGTTACTGGCTTAGCTGTTTTTCTGGGTTGATTGTTTTACTTCAAAAGGAGATAGCTTTGTGATCTGACTTCAATAGTTATGACGTGACAGGGGGGGGGGTGCAATATTATTCCATGCTGGTGAGGACCAGTTCCAGTATGCTTGATCCTCTTGTAAGAGGATGACCATGTTCCAGGGTGTTTGTGTTAATGAAATCCAGGAAGAGTTGTGCCAGTGAATTTGATACAGTGTACGTTTTCCAATCTATAGAGGGGTAGTTAAAGTCACCCATGAATAAGGTGCTTGGGTGGATGGTGGAGAGCATCTCTAGTAGATTTGAGACTCTATGGATATAGATGGTGACCTGTAGCAAACCATGATATGGTGAAGGTCCTTATCTATAGCAACTTGCACAACGTTGAGCTCCATAGTATCATAGGAAGTTACTAGGCTACTGACCCTGAGGCCCTTACAATCCTAGCCAAGAATTTAGCAATGTTCTAAGTCAGCACCTGATGCCCCTTGTCCAGCAGGGATACAGGTGGAATCCCAGGGGTGCATTTTCTGTTCCGCATCAAGTTATCCTGGTTGCGCTTAAAAAGGGTTAATAAGGTACACTGCTTGACATGGAGAGAGTCTATTCCATAGAAGGGGAAGTCTCTGGGACACAAACATGTCCTGCCAATAAGTCCTATTGATGTCACAGACCAGGTTGAAGTTGTGCGAGTGGGCTACTCGAGTGGAGCTTGACTTGCAGATATGCAGCAGTCCCATCAAGGCGGGGTCCGAGACTGCTTTGTATGCCAGACACAGGTCACTTCTGAGGAGTCTGTATGAGACTGAGTACAGGTCAGGGCTTTTAGCCTGTGTAGGGTAGATGTTTGAGGCTCTGGATTCTCCTGGTGAGGAACCTGTCTCTCCAGCTGCTGCATGTGCTTTGTGAGGTACATGCCGAAAGGGGCACCGTACTCAATAATGGGTCTTATAAGGGAAGAATACAGGGATGTTATGACTTCCTTGTCTCTGGACGAGATACCCTTACTAATGAGGTGGGCCATGTCGAAAGCTTTCCATACAATGGAGGCAATATGGTGGTCAAAAGTCAGTCAGTTTGCCATCAATCTGGGTGCCCCAAGTCACTCAACTAATTGCATGCTTAGGACCTTGTTATTAATGTGATAACTTGTGGGGACATCAATCTCCCCAAAAGGAATGATGCATTTTTGGCAGTTTGACCACGTTTCTGGCACCAGTCATTTGTTTGGGCGAGACCCTCTTGAAGGATGTCCACATCACTAGGGGAATTAATGACAGCACCCTGCTTGCAATCATCTGCAAACTTGATCAGCCATAGCCTACTGGTTTTGGCCTGCACCTCAGAAAAGTATAGCCCAAACAAGAGAGGCCCCAAGACTGATCCCCTGGGGTACACCACTCATTAAGGGTCTACTGCTTGAGGCGACCTCCCCTATTTTGACTAGGTGGGTTTTATCAGTGAGCCAGTCTGCTACCCATATGGTAACAAGGATTTATGCCTAGTTGAGAAAGTTTATCTATTACACCCCAGTGGGGAACAGTTTCTAAGGCTTTGGCCAGGTAAAGGTAGGTGGTGTGGACAGTCTTCCCCTAGTCTATTTCTTTGGTTACTTTTCAAACCAAAATCAAATTAAACAGGCATGACCCCCCCCCCCCTTAACAAAATCACACTGTGTGGGATTGAGTGTTTGGAGATTGCCAATTTCCTTGTTAATCCATTCCATGGCCGTGCAGATCAGGCTAGTTAGCCTGACAGGTCTATAAGTTCCTGGATCAGTGGATGCTCCACCTTTGTGCAAAGGGATGACAGTGGCTGTTCTCCACTCGGCTGGGACAAAGTCGGTACTCGGGCTTTGGTTGAACAGGGTGCCTAATGATGCTGCAAGTTCCTGCCCGAGTTCATGTAGGATGCAGCCTGTGATGTTATCAGGTCCCACGGAGGCTGTATTTTTTGCCTTTGAGAGGGCAGTGATGACTTGCTCCCTAGAGATAAGGGGAGGGGAGCATGTGCTGGGAATGTCCTGATTTATTGATGGGGGGACAGAGGGGTGAAGTTTTCACTGAATCTGTCTGCCAGCAGGTTGGCTACATCTACAGCATGTGTGTACGTGGTGCCCTTGACTACCAGTTCTGAGCAGACCCGAGTGCTTCCTTTGAGATTGTGGCCATATGTAAAGAAGGCCTTATGACTACTTTTAGTAGATCTGGCCAGTTTGGAGTCAAAGTTTACTTTGGAGGATTTCACTAGTACGGTTATTTGCTTGCTCAGGCTATGGAGAGATTTCTTCCAATTAGACACCTGCTCCTTCTTGGTCCCAGACAACAATTTTTTTTTTCCTTTTATTATAGAGTTTATTTATTGCAGATGTTCACCAGCCAGGTTTACCTCTTCCTTGAGGAGGATGATTTTGTCCTGTCGGGTACTCTTGATTCTATGCAGCTATATAAATGCTTGTACAGTAATTTGGTGTAGGTTTGGACATACGTGCCAGTTCCTATGGATGGGAAGGGGGCTGTGAAACTGTTAGGAATTTGTAATCAGCTTTAGAGACTTTTTTTGTTTGACCCTAGCTGGGGGGGGGGGGGGGTGATGGTGACTTGTAAAGTGACATCTTTGTGGTTGGATCTTACCAGGGTGGATGACACTTTAGGAACACTGCAGTGGTTACTCATGTTGGTTAATACCAAGTCCAAGATATTATCACCTCTTGTGAGGGTGTTAACCAGCTGGACCAAGGCATTTGCACTGGCAAACAAATCAAGGAATCTGGGCATGTGTGTTTTGGCATGAGTAACTATTCAACCACAGATTACAAGAACTAAAGTTGCCCAGGATCACGGTAAAGGGTTGAATCTTGATAGATTTAAAGAGGTTCAGATAGGTGGAGTGGGCATCTGGAGTCAAAGTTGAGGGCCTGAAGCTAGCTATGACTTGAATAGGGGTCTTGTCAATGGCTAACTGCACCTGGACTGTCTCCTTTGTGTCATACTGTCTGACCAGCCTGGCGGGGTGTATGTCTTTAATATATATTGTAACTCCACATCCTCTTACTTTGCTGCCCATGGTTTGGGGTCTGAATGTATGACAGGATGAGTAACCTAGTATGGCTGGGGTGCTCTCTGCAGCTTTGAACCAGGTTTCTGCGACTGCACAAATGTCAGCATCTTCCAGGGTTAAGAATGCTTGCAATGAGTGCAGTTTCATGTTTAGACTCCTAGCGTTTAGCAGCATGACCTTTAATTTACATTTTGATGAAATTTTTATGTTGGTAGTTTCGACCTCATAGCATTGTCTAAAAAAAAAATGCCCTTTGCCAGAAGCCCAAGGGAGACAGATGCAGGCCATCTGTGGCAAAGCATCGTGGTCTGTTGATAATGTCTTCCCTGGCTGTCATGTACTGGATTCCCTTGAAATAACACCAGAAACTAAGCCAGTTGCTAAAGTCAATCTTTTACTGGTTTGTATTGAGGCATCATTCTGGGTGACTATGGAATGTTATTTAAGGCTGGAACATACCTGCCTGGGACACACATTCACTGAGCTCGATCATGTCTCTCTTCATATAGTCCAGGTAGGTATGTCTCAAGTCATTCACACCAACATGGACTATGACAGAGTCATAACAGTACCTGTTGAGAGTGATATGGCATATTCTGGCACCTGGCAAACAACTAACAGTGACTTTCTTCTTATCCAGTCAGGTGAGGGGCATATCTGTGTGCCTCACAATGGAGTCTCCTATGACTAATATGTTGGGTTTATGTTTAGGACTTAGTGGCTGAGAGACACAGGTGTGTAGACTATGTGTAGTGTGTGGTGTGGTGGGTACTGGAGTTGGTGTGTTTTTGCCTCGGTCGTCACTTTTGTTTGGGTATGTTTTTATTGAGGACCTCCGCATATGTGCATGTGTGTTGTGTAGGTGTGAGTGGTGTTTGAGGTGTGGTGTCACACCATCTGTTACAGGTATCCTGGTCAGGCATTTTATGTTGGAAAATCCACCAGAAAACTGAAGGAAAGAATAACTGAGCACCACTCAGAAATTAGGAGAAAGACTGATACTAATTCCCTGGCCGAGCATATGAATGTATATGGGAATGCACATAAATTATCTTTTAGGATGATAAGAGTATATAAGGATATAGGAGGGGGAGATTTAAATAATAAGCTTGAGATGAAGGAATACCCAATGGATAATACAACTTTGTGCAAATGTACCATCAGGTTTAAACCAGACTGTTTCTTTAAAACCTGTATTAAGATATAAACAAATGTGTTTGAAATAGAGACATGCGCTTTTAATATTATTGTTCTTAACTACGATTTGATTGTTTAATTGAATAATTAATGGCCGTGTGATTTTTGATAGTATAAATATGGTTAGAATTTTATACAATGATGAAGGGTTTGTTTGACCTGAAAGCTCTGTTTTATTAAACACTTGTTCAGCATCAACGTTGCTTGGTTCGTTTCATACTGCATCTTCAAGAACAGGCCAAGCCAGACTGCAGCAACTCACAAATGAGAGAACCAGAGACCTCCTCTGAAAAGAGGTTCTGGTTACAAGCATGGCACCAGACATAAAATCTTTGCCATTTGGACATGCAATATTTTCTGGGTGAGGGTTTCCTTGCCTCCTGTAAATTCCTGAGCATGTCCTCAGAAAATATGTGCCTAAAAAGAATTAAAACCCTATCACCCACAGTTGCCAGCTGAAGAGTGGACAAGTGAGGATGGATGACAGACCCTCCCGCCCTGTGTGAGGAGATCCAACTGGTGAGGTAACCTGTGGCGATTGCCCCTGGCCAGATGCATTAAGAGGGGGTACCAGTGCTGTCTTAGCCAAAAGGAATTCACTAGCAAGATTTATGGGGACTCTATCTGAATCTTCTGCAGGACTCTTGGAAGTAGAGGAAGAGGAGGGAAAGCAAACAAAACATCCACTTCCAAGGAAAAGAAAAGAGCATTGTCTTCCACACCAGAAGGCATTACACTCTGGAACAGAAGAGAGGAAGCTGCCTGTCCAGAGAGGAGGCAAAAGATCTACCCAAGGAATACCTCCACTGATTAGACAATGTCCAGAAACACATCTCTGTGAAGCATCCATTCTTAAGCCTGTGTTTTGGACCTGCTCAGAGAGTTTGCCACTAGATCGTGCTCTGAAGGAATGTATACTCCCAGAAGAGTTAATTGATAGAAGAAAGCCACCTCCCAAGCCTGAAGAGCTATACTGTAGAGGAGGTAAGATTTTTGAACCTCCCTGCTTGGTGACATACCACATCACTGTAGCATTGTCTGCACACCTTCAAGGGGCCTGTAGAGACCATGGTGTGAAAAGCTTGAAGAGCCAGACTCAGAGCTCTCATCTCTGATGTTGATCTGGTCTGACTTCAGATGGGGAGGCCACAGACCTTGAACTTTCAGGTGACCAAAAGAAGCCCCCCCAAGCCCATGTCTGAGACATTGGTGAACAGTTCTTGAGAAGGGAATGGAAGTTGAAAGGGCCGCCCTGGGTTGAGAGTAAACTTATGAATCCACCACTCTAATTCCTTCTTTAGACAGGGAAGGAGAGATGCACTGAAATCCAAAGGGTAATAATACAGCCAAACTAACTTGAGGTACCAGTAAAGTTTCTGCATATGCAATTTGGCAAAAGGAAGCACTGGAATAGAAGCAGCCATGAATCCCAGGCCCCAAATAAACTCCCTAGCTGTCAAGGCAGTCAGAGGATGAGACTGGAAAAGGCCATCAATAACAAAACTTTTGGAGGTGGATGAGGCGCCAACACTGGCACGGTCTGAATCATGCATCCCAGATACACATGATCTCGAGAGGGAGTCAGGATGGAATTTTGGAAATTGATATTGAATCCCACAGCTTGAAGAGAGATGGTGAACTCCAGATTCTGTAACAGGTAACTGGGAGAAGGCACCTGAAGCAACAGGTCGTCTAGATAAGGAAAAATCTGAATGCCTTGAAGCCTGCAGTAAGCAATCACAGCAACTAGGCATTTTGTGAATATCCTTTGGGCAGTAGAGGCGCCAAAGGGCAAAGCAGAAAACTGAAAATGAAAGGAAGACAGGGAAATGTAAAAGTGTCCTGAAAAGAGGGTGAATAGGGATGTGAAGATAAGCATTTTTCAGATCCAAGGACACCAGAAAAGCCTGGGGTACTAAAAAAAGAAACAGGGTTTGAAGAGTGAGCATCTGTAAAGAAAGGACCTTGAAAAAGGTGTTGAGCGAGAAGAGATCCAGAATAGGTCTCCAAGTGCCCTCCTTCTGAGGAATCAGGAACATCCTGGAATAAAAACCCATTCCCACTTGGGAAAAGGGGACAGGTACTCCAGGAAACTATAAAGTTGCTCTAGAGGAGGTTGAGGAAACCCTGAAAAAGGGCGTGACTTCCACAGAATGCAATAACCCTGACAGAAAGAACAAAAGAGTCTGAAGTCATGAGATGCCAAGTTGGAAGACAAAAGGAAAGCCGAAGGGACAAAGGAACCCAGTCTAAAAGGGGGGGGGGGTAAACTGTCAAAGAGAAGCAAGATTACCAGATGAAAGATGCTTCTGGTCCACAGAAATCTGATAAGTTTTAACACAGGAGGCCCACCTACCACCCTTCCTGCCCTTGGAGACCTGGCGGGTTTGCCTGTGAACAAGAGCAGATGTAGGATAATTCTTCTGCAACTAATGAACAAGAGACACAAAATATATGTTTAAGATCCTGCAAGGCTTTGCCTTTCTCTTGAAGGTGTTTAAATATGTTAGCAACAGCAGTCCCAAAAAGATCTTTATTATCCAAAGGAGCATCCAACAACTTAGCCTTAATGTCATCAGGCACAGAATGGAAAGAAGGCCAAGAATAACATCTCATGGCAGACCCAAAAGCTATAGCCCTGGAAGAGGCATCAGTAGCATCATAGCTACACTTAAGAGTGGGGAGCCACTTTAGGAGCAGAATGTAAAGCAGATAAGGCAGAGGATTTGCCTTCAGAATTAGACAGGTCAGAAATAACTTGAGAAGCCTGAGCAATCAAGCCCAGAGCATAACTGGTCATGTGGGTCTGGTAATTAACAGCACTAAAAGCAAAGTAGAAGCAGTGCAAACTTTCTTGCCAATCCTCTCTATTGCCCTACTATCCTTATCAGAAGGCAAATGTTTGGAAGAGGGCAAAAGCTTAGGTTTGTCAGAAGACACCGACACCACAGCAGGAACAGAAAAAGTACATTTGAATACAAATTGACAATCCTCAGGAAACTTATAGAACTCCTCAGGTTTCTTAAGAGCAGGAAGCTAAGTATTCGGTACAGCAATGAGGCGTTCAGACCAACTAATAATAATGGCATTCAAACTGGTGGCAAAGAAGTTCTGGGTAGATGCATCTGTATGTTCCTTTTATGCCCTAGATTTGTGCAGGGAGCATAAATGTGACTTGCGATGCATACAAGATAATTAGGCTTTTGTATACTGGCGATGCATTGTGCTGCCCTGGGCAGGAGATACCTTTTGTTTAGTATACTGCAACAGTGATACAGAAGGACATCAATGGAGTCCCCAGTGACAACAGTAAAAAGTATATATGCATGTCTTATGGACTTTGCTCTTGGGGAACTATTGGCTGCAGGCTTATACGAGATGTTTAGTGTTGCTTTTGGTGTGTGCTTAGTGATTACTGAGGAGCAGTGCTGCCCTTAAAATGGTTTTGGAGGTCTGAGATTTTGGAAGGTTTCTTTTAAGCACCTCAGCATAAGACAATCTGTGTGTGTGTGTGTGTGTGTGTGTGTGTGTGTGTGTGTGTGTGTGTGTGTGTGATAACTGGATTGTGTGAGGAATGTAATGTGGAAATTCCTGACAACCTCAGTAGTATGCGAGATTTTTGCTCCAAGGAAGTTGTCTGTTTACATCTCTCACATACTGTGAAACTTTTTTTTTTTTTAATGATTAACTGGTTGTCAGAGAACACAAGACAACTGCTACACTGCCTTAGGATGCCCAAATCTACCAAACTGACTACAGGGACATTTGGGAATTACATCTTCATGTTGTCCAGGCATGGAATACGGTGGACAGTTTAGAATTAAGGACAGCATTTTAAAAGGGGTTTCCTAGGGCAGTTCAGGAGTTAAGGGCAATATGTTCTACAGTGCTATGATATCGTACTGGTATTCAATGCACAAGACAGCTGCTCTAAGCTTAATTCTACACAATGCCACACCATTTTAACAGGATTTGAACCCAACTGTAGCTTTATAGGGAGATTTAATTGTCTAGTCATTTGCTACTATACAGGGTGCTGCTAAACAGCTGATTTACAGTACAGAAGAAGGCTCGAAAGCCAACTCATAGACACTGAGATTCCTGATGTGCTTTTCAACTCAGAGAGACCATGTAAACACTTCCTGCCACAAAACAGACAATCCAGGAATTTCTTAATGTAAAAGCACAACAAAAGCAGCTCAAGTGCAGATTAAACAACTACTACCCAACAACTAAATACCTGGCTAATTCATCCTTTTGCAAGGTGATTAATATATATAGTTCTGTTTGCCTCCTAAACACACAGTTCACTTCTTTCTACTTTTGCAGATTTTTTTTTTTAAATCAGGGGATTTTTCTTCCTGGGTTCCCCTGAAAATGTGTCTGGCCCAGTAGGGAGATACACAATTCAACCAGTATGGGTATATATACACATTAAAGTAAATTGTGCCTTCCTGGTCACTCCCCCTCTCCCCTCAAGTTACACTGCTGGCCAACTGCTGTTTCTGCAGGCTTTCATCACTGAGGCTCATCTGGCAACAAGTTTTACTTGCTTGCCATTTTGTGTCAGTTATCTCCCCTTTTCTCATTTTCTACATGGGATTGGTGTGCCATGAACTGCTGCAATCTCTCTCTTACCTTAACACATACGCCAGTCACAGATCATCTTCTCATATAATCCATCTACCTCTTTGCTGGAGATCCACATTTCCTCTTGCCCTCTTCCAGTCTCTCACAATCATCTTCATGTCATCTGATTTTCTGCAAGCCCAAACCACTGTAATCTGTTCTTTGATCTTCTTGAAACTGGAGCTACTTCGGCTTCTGCGCTGGTTATTTCATAGTCTGCCTCTCAGTGTGCATCTTACCACCCATCTTCACTTCAACTGCTCAGCCTTCACAACCCATGCTGCTGTAACCATACAGAAGTATGGATCTCACCATTCTGTACACCTTTCTTTGTTTCTCTGGCATTCTTCTGCTGCACACTATTCCCTGCCATTCTGTTGACGTCAGCTACGGTCCCTCAGATTCTAGATTTAACTCCAACCATCATGCCTAGATACTTGAAGCTACAACCTTGTTCCACTATTTTACCTTCTGAGTTTTCAGCCTATCTGGTCCATTTCTTGCCATGACAACCATTTTCTGTACTCCATGTCATTCCATGTTCCTTCAATTCTGCTTTCCATTCCCCTAGCCCCTGCTGAAGTCCCTGTTGAGTCCGCTTGTAACACAGCATAGTCTACATATACAACATCAGCATTGGTTCATCCCCTCCACCCAGCTTGCTAACATGAAAAATGGTGAGCTTGGAGATGAAGACTGATGCACATCTACTCCCACTAGGACCCCATCAGACTCCAACCGCTGTTCATACTTGGACTACTGGGTCCTGTAAAATAACTTGCACCAATTCTACCACTATCTTAAACGTCAAATCACTGTAGAACTGCCCAAATCAGCTTTCTTGTGACCTTACTATCTGCTTTCTCCACACTGGAAATGTTCAAGATGGGCTATTTCCTCACCTCTAGCTTCTCCACTTTTCTTATTGTAAAATTGTGCTGGTTATGCTGCATCCTGATCTGAAACTGAATTGCTCAATTCCCAGCTTACTTTCTACTACTCTGTATTTGTGTTATCGATCACCCTCTACTGCACTTTCATTCACTGTGTATAGGAGTTTGGTAGTTCTACACTGCCCACACATGTGAATGCCACCTTTGCACTTGTACACTAGAATGTTATTCTCGTTACCTGGGATATGCTCTCCCCCCCCCCCCCCATACTGAGTACCCTCAAGTCATTTCTTTCACAACTCATCCAACATCTCGGCCACACTTACTGTGACCTTAGATGAGCATGTTGCCTTACCTGACTTCTTTTTTCTTAGTGCTGTTCTAACTTCTACAGTGGACTCTTCTTCCTTTTTCACTGCAGAATGTGTATGGAGCAGTACAACGTCTGCGGGATTTTTCATTCAGAAGCTGCTGGAAGTACTCCTACCTGCCTCATGTCCTGCAGACCATTAAGGACATTACTGGCATCCTTTATGAATGGTGTCAGAGGACTTTTTATCTTTGCCTTACAACTTGACAGAGAGTCAGACAGTTTGCTTTTTTTTGTACCATTGCCTATTATAGGACTATTCCCGCTCACATCAAAATGTAGTGTGGGCTACCTCTACATCTTTATGAGCTGCATTTAGCTCTGAAAAGATAAAGTCTATGGAAACAAGTTTTTCATTCTGCTGCGTCAAACGTACACAATAATTCATATTTCTACATAATTCAAAACATTATACACACATCAAAGTGGCATGAATGTACTGGGCATTAAGGTTTATGTTTGAATCTGCATTTTGGGTAACAGGCTCGATTTCAGAGAGGTCCCACATTTTAGTGATCACAGAGCCACTGCAGAATTAACTTATACTATCTATTTAATGGGTAGAGTCCCAAAATCTTTCAACAGCTACAATTTTCTTATTTTGAAGCATTTCTTTTTTCTTTGGGGTGGGGGAACTTCCTTCCTCACTTGCTGCTTTTAGGACTTTTTATTTATACCAGCTGTGATAAAATCAGAGAGAATATACAAATGTGTGCAACTTAAGTGTAGTGTTCTTTACATAACAAATTCTAATGAAAGGCTGAACAGCCAACTTCTGGTCCATTCTCTAGAGTTTTCTTCACGTTGCCACGAGTAGCATTAGACTGATGCCAGTCTTAGGATCAGTGTAAAGAAAGCTATGCTTACACCAATACTATTGCTCTTTTTGGTGACTAAATGTTCCTATGCATCTCAACTGTGCCTGGGTACTGATAACCCATCTCCTGACCTTACAGGCATACTACCACTAAGTCATTAATCTAATTAGGGAGGCCTTAGAAGGAAGGAAGTAGGCAGGCAACACAGACAACTCTTAAAGGTGTTAAAAGTTCTCTGTTCACATGGAGGCAACTTAGGTAATCGCGGTCTCAGCAGAGATAAAGGAGAAAACCTTACTGTAGCGGTGAGAAACCACAAAGACAACTATTATGCTAACTTACACACACCACATTTATAAGAATCACTACTCCTGTACTATCCCTTACAATGGTGAACAGTAGTAGAGCTACATATGGAAAGCAGGAAGGGTTTTTATTACTCTGACTGACTGAAGAAAAGGCTGCCATACTGGAGGTCAGCTGTCTAGTTTATGACTGGAAAAGGTGCAGACAATATCTATGCCTTGGGCCAAGATGTTCCTGAAGAATGCTACCATCATGGTTATCTCCATGGAAGAATGCCCTCTGACTAGACCACCCAGCTTTGTTTGTATGTTTACTCAAAGTTATACAACTGGTCAGCCATTTTGAAAGAATCTAGTTACTAACATGCCTTGCTTACCTGGTTGGAAGGACACAAACAGTTGATCTTTCCTGATTACTTTGGTTACGGCAATGCAGTATTTCAGCTGCATGTTGACAACTAGAAGAGGATGTGAAATTAATACTACTTCCTTGTTTGTTCTGTAGGTTAGGGAAGAAAATGCAGGAAGGCTATTGCCTGGCGGAGTTTAGTTTGGATACCACTTCAATTGCACAAGGTTAATAGTGCTCTGGTTTACTCTGTCTTTATGGAAAACCATTCACAGTTCTTTGTACATGAGGGCCTGAATGATGGCAACCACAGTATTTTTTCCAAATAAGAAATGTACGTGGGTCTGATACACTGAATTCAAACAGAGCCAGTGTCAGCAGCTGTACGGAAAAAAATCAGGCCCCACAAAAGATTCCATTTCTTTGGAACTGCGTGCAGGATTCCCCCTCAAACTGCTTTATTACAGTGTACAGACAGACATAAGGTCCCTCAACATGCAAGTGGAGATGGCCACCAAGTGCAATAGAAAGCCTTATGTCATGAACTGCAAGTATAGGAGTACTCTTGTTACAAGCCAATGTTTGGGAGGAATACCCTTGGTGCAGCACCACAAGAATGTTTTCCAATTTCCCCAAGTATATGTTCTACTGCCTGGTCTTGTGGCTTCCTGTAAAATCTTAATTACTTGGTCTGGAAATTTGACTTAAGAGAAAGAGCAGACTCATTCAACCCTGAGCAGGAGGCTAATCTCCTTGCATCTGGAGGTCTTATAAGCCAGAAAAAAACTTGCCACCCCAAGGGCTTTTCACCGAAATCCTCTATGGAAAACCCATGTCACAACATTGTTAATATCTGATAAATGTCACGAGTTGTAAAAATGTAAAATAGGAAAGTTCTTCCATAGCCAATGGGCTGCACACTGGCATTAGTATTAAAGTTCCACCCATGGACTTCAATTCCCTACAGAGTACTCTATCAAAATGTTGAGTGAGCAAAAAGGTGTAACTAAGGATCATAGGAAGTTACTAGGCTATTGGCCATGAGGCCCTTATAAGTCTCGCTATGAGTTCAGCCCATGCATAGACAAATCAGCACCCGATGCCCTTGTCCACCAGGGACATGGGTGGAATCGCAGGGATGTATTTTCTATTTCCCACTCAGTTATCCATATTGCACTTAAAAACTGGTAAAGAGGTATTCCGCTTAACGTGGAGAGGGAGTTTATTCCATAGATGGGGGAGTCTCGGGGACACAAATCTGTCCTACCAGCAAATCCTATTGGTGTCACAGACCAGGTTGAGGCCGCATGTGTGGGTTACTAGAGTGGAGCTTGACTTGGAGATAATACAGCAGTCCCATCAAGGCGGGGTCCAAGATCGCCTTGTATGCCAGACAGAGGCCACCTCTGAGGAGTCTGTATGAAAGAGTGGAGTCATAGGGTTTTTAGCCTACCTGTGTATGGTAGATTTGAGGCCCTGGATTCTCCTGGTGAGGAACCTCTGTGGTCTCTTCAGCTGCTGCATGTGCTTTGCGAGGTACATGCAGAATGGGGCACTGTACTCAATAATGGGCCTTATAAGGGAAGAATACAAGGATGTTATGACCTCCTTGTCCCTGGATGAGATTCCCTTACTTATGAGGTGGGCCATGTAGAAAGCTTTCTGTACAATGGAAGCAACATGGTGGTCAAAAGTCAGGCTATCGATCGGGTGCCCAAATCCCTCACGACTGACAGTGTGAAGAACGTTATTAATGGGATAATTTGTGGGGACATCTCCCCCCCCCCCAAAGGGGATGATGATGCATTTTTTGTATTCATCTTGAAGCCATGTTTCTGGCACCAGTCATTTGTTTGGGCGAGACCCTCATGGAGGATGTCCAAGTCACTAGGGGAATTGAGGACAGCTCCCAACTTGCAGTCATCTGCAAACTTGGTCAGCCATAGCTCACTTGTTTTGGCCTGTACCTCAGAAAAGTATATCCCAAATAACAGAGGCCTCAAGACCGAACCCTGGGGTACCCCACTCGATACGGGTCTTACTGCTTGAGGTGATTTCCCCTATTTTGACTAGGTGGGTTCCATCAGTGAGCCAGTTGGCTACCCATCTGGTAAGATACGGCTTGATGCCTAGCTGAGAGAGTTTATCTATTATGCCCGAGTGGGGAATAGTGTTGAAGGCTTTGGCCAGGTCAAGGTAGGCAGTGTGCACTGTCTTCCCCTCATCCATGGCTTTGGTGACCGAGACAAACATGACCTCACCATGACTAAGCCAAACTTTGTGGGATTAAGTGTTTGGAGGTTGTCAGTGTCCTAGTTTATGAGGTCCATGAGCCGCTCCATGGCCTTGCAGATCAGGCTAGTTAGGCTTATGGGTTTAAAATTTCCCGGATCAGTGGATGTACAGGGATGACAGTGGCTGTCCTCCACTGGGACAAAACTGGTACTCAGGCTTTGGTTGAATAGGGTGCCTAATGATGCTGCAAGTTCCTGCCTGAGCTCATGCAGGATGCAGCCTGGGATGTTATGTCCCATGGTGGCTGTATTTTTTGCCTTTGAGAGAGCAGGGATGACCTGATCCCTAGATCTAAGGGGGAAGGTACTGGGAATGTCCTGATTTACTGATGGGGGAGATAGAGGGGTGAAATTTTTGCTGAATTTGTCAGCCAGCAAGTTTGCTATCTCTACGGCATTTGTATATGTGGTGTCCTTGACCATCAGTTCTGAACAGATCTGGCTGTTTATTTTTTTGAGCTGGGATACAGGATCTGAATTGCCTAGATATAGTAAGGCTTTGCTAAGTTTAATTCTGGTGGCTGCCAAAAAGAGCAATTACAAGAAAATGGAAACCAGAGTCTAAACCATATTTGAAGTATTGAATATTTTAACACAAATAAAAGAACTGGGAGTGGGATCTTTACTAAAAGGTAGGAGCAAAATCGAAATTGTGGGAACAGTACACTTAGAATAATGTTTTGAAGGAGCAAGACAGAAGACAGGAACTGAGCAATTTATGCAATGTTTGATTTTTTTTTTTGTAAAACTGACGTGATGTATAATGTTTCTAATTAGGAATGTTAATATGGTTTGTTTTCTTTTATATAAAATAATGTTTGCTTATGCCAACTGATAAATCAATAAAGGTGTTCATCTGTGGATACTGCTTTTATATTGCAAATTTGTGAAACATGGGAATTTGCCAAAAAAATTACTCCTGTTGACAGAGATGACGCTTTGACAGTAACTGTGCAAGACAGACCCAAGATATCAATGGGAAACTTGTTTCGCTATTAGAGAGCTGTCCAATAATGTACAACAGAGAGCAGCATACTGCTGTTCTGAGATACTGCAGAACCTATGGAAATTAAGTACATATTTTTCACATTTCAAAATATTAACTTACAAAACCATGTCTGCGAGATAGCAAGTATCAGGGCAACATTATGTGCCTTAATGTTTTAGCAATCTGGCACCAATTGTTCACCTGAAGGTCATACACCTTTTACATGAAAATATAGTGGTAATGCTGTCGAGAATAACAGTTTAGATTTCAGTCTTGTACACTTAACATTCCAATGCATCAACAAATTGAAAATGGTTCCCTCAAAGTATTTTTAATTGAAAGAAATTCTTCCTGCTGTGGACATTTTTTTTTTGCCTAGTAACAAGCTTAAAAAAAAATTGGCCTAAGCATCAAGCAACAGTGGCACAGAAGGATAAAGCCTCAGCTACAATACTGGTGACCCAAGTTAAAGTACTGGCTCGGGCACTTGACAGCCCTGATTAGGATTCCCATCCTGAGAATGCACGGAAGCAAAGCTAACAATCCCTCACAGGAGGGGTGGCTTTGTAGAAAGTATCCTGGCATGGGCTTTCAGGTCAAAATACTGCTCAGGATAGCCTTCATTAAAAATGTACAACTGAGTTTACAGGGAAGGCAGCTGTCCATCTTTACACGAGCTGTGAAGACAGACCTCTCTGTCACCGAGTAACTCTTGGGTGTAGCTGCAATGCATGGGACAACAGGGAAGGAAATTTTTGAGAGGGTGGAGAAGTCCATAAATAATATTAAATTACGCTGGGAAAAGTTGGTGGGCCTAACTACCGAAGGTACACCAGCAATGTGTGGAGGAAAAAAAGGCTTGGTTGGACTAATGAAGGAGAAAATGCTTAATAATGACTCCCACACACATCTGATTGCCTATCATTGCATTACAGGTTCATAGGTTGCATTACAGGTTCATAGGTTCATACTAGGCTATCTGCCCAAGGGCATTTATAAGCCTAGCCCATAGTTATGTGGCTTTCGCCACCCCTTTAGTTTGAATAAAAACTATGCCTATCATTTTGCTGTGCCTCTGTCAAGCAGTGACACTGAAGTAATCCCTGGGGTATATCTGCGATCTCCCATCCATTGATCAAGATTCCTCTTGAACAAGGCCAGCGAGGTGCTCTGCCTCACATGTACCGGGATTTTGTTCCACAGCATAGGGAGTCTCTGGGTGATGAATCTGTCCCTCCAGCACGTTCTATTTATAACCGTGTCAAGGTTTAAGTCTCCTGCCCTTGTGGTTCTGAGGGATCTAGATTTTTTGAGGTGAAGCATATTCATCAAATCTGGGTTTGACATGGCCTTATATGTCAGGCACAGGTCACCTCTGAGCAAGCGGTATGAGACTGAATAGAGCTGGAGTTCTTTCAGTCGGGCAGCATAAGACATATTTTTGAGACCCTTTATCCTTTTGGTGAGGAACTTTTGGGGTCTTTCAAGCTGCAGCAGGTGTCTGGTCAGATACATTCGAAACGGGGCATTGTACGCAATCATAGGTCTAATGAGTGATGAGTACAGGGGATGATGACCTCCCTTGATCTAGATGTGAATCCCTTCATGATCAGGTGGGCGATATAGAAGGTTTTCCTAACTACTTTAGCAACATGAGTGTCAAGCGAAGGCTACTGTCAACCTGGGTCCCCAGATCCCTGATGACTTTTTCTGTGCTCAGTGGATTGCCACCTATATGGTAGCTAGGGGTAACCTTGTTTTTCCCGAAGGGTATGACTATGCATAGGCCATGTCTCTGGCACCAGTTATCCATTTCTGTGAGGCCCTTCTGAAGGATATCTGTGTCAGATGTGTTTTCGACTATGGCGCCCAGTTTGCAGTCATCTGCAAACTTTGTCAGCCATAACCCTCCTGTGTTTGCTTGTACTTCAGAAAAGTAGATGCCGAACAAGAGTGGACCCAGGACTGAGCCCTGTGGGACACCACTTGTGACAGGCTTCGAGTCTGACATGGCTCCAGCAACTCTGACCCTGTGGGTTCTGTCACTTAGCCAGTTTGCAACCCATCTTGCGATGTATGGGTTTACATTCAAGCTGATGAGTTTTTCGATGATACCTGAGTGGGGTATTGTGTCGAAGGCCTTTGCCATGTCGAGGTAGGCTGTATGGACTGCCTTTCCCTCATCAATGGCCTTGGTGACTGTCTCGAAAAAGTCAACCAAGTTTAAGAGGCAGGATCTGCCTTTGACAAAGCCAAACTGGGTTGGATCCAAAGTCTGCAAGTTCCCTATGTCTTTATTTATGAGTTCCATTATGATCCTCTCCATGGCTTTGCAGATGAGGCTTGTCAAGCTAATGGGGCGGTAATTTCCAGGGTCTGTGGAGGCACCGCCCTTATGAAGTGGGACCACACAGACGCCGTGCGCCACTCCTTGGGTACGTATCCTGAGGTGAGGCTAAGATTAAACAGCTGTCCTAACTGTGGGTTTAATTCCTCGTTGAGTTCGTGAAGCACACAGCCGGGGACACCATCCGGTCCCATGGATGCTGTGTTTTTTGCCTTAGTGAGGGCAGTTCTCACCTGGGCGTTGGGAGATGTTTGGGGGGCTACAATCCTCTGGAATAGATATCTCTCCTTTTGGGGGGGAGGGGAGAAGTTTGCACTGAACCTGTCAGCCAGTATGTTGGCAATGTGTGTAGGTTCAGTAATTTTCACATCATTTTGAACTAATTCTGAGCATATCTGGGAGTTTCCTCCTAGGTTTCTAACATAGCTAAAGAAGGCCTTATGATTGTCTTTAGAGTCCTTGGCGATTTTTCTCTCAAAATTTGCCTTGGATGATTTTATGAGAGCTCTTAGTTTTTACTTATAATGATCAAAGGTGTCTTACCTTTCAAGGATTTTGCTCTATCTTGTAGTAGCTTCCTCCTTTTGTTGTAGAGCTTGTTTATGGCTGGGGTCCACCAGACTGGACGCTTGCCTTTGGTACAGAGAGTCTTAGTTTTGTTTGGGATTGCCTGATCCATGCAGTCCTGTAGGTGCTGGTAGAAGACATTTGTAAGTGATTCAGCGGTTTGAGTAATGTTTACCACTGGCTCAGGGGCCTTAAAGGAGACCACACTAGTTTTTAGAAGTGTGAAATCGGCTTTCGAGAAGTTTTTCACTGTGGTCTTTTTTGTTTCAGGTGGGGGCGGGATGAGGACCTCCAGCGAGATTAGTTTATGATCTGATCTCACCAGTGAGGGGTATACTTCCGGTGTTGAACATTTTGATCCCATGTTCATGATGATGAGATCAAGTATGTTTTCTCCTCTTGTGGGGATGGTGACTAGTTGTTCCATGGCATTTGAGTTTATGAACTCCAGGAATCTTTGGGTTAGAGTGTTTGGGCTTGAGTAGTGTTCCCAGTCTATATTAATTAGAGTAGTTGAAGTCACCTAGTATGATGGTGTTAGGAGATACATTTATCCCCTCCAATGTTTTCAGGAAGGCCATGTGAGGTTCCTGAGTTTGAGAGGGTGGCCTGTAACATGCTACAAATTGCAGAGCAGTCTTGCCTATGGTTAATTGCACCTGGATGGTCTCCGATGCATCGTGCGTTGCCACCAACCTTGAGGTGTGGGTGTCCTTTATGAATATGGACACCCCCCCTCCTTTCTTGGTGTTGTCCGGATTTTGGGGCCAGAACGCATGATACGAGGACCGGAACGCATGATATTATCCATCAAGAAGCTGTGTATAGTAAGGTTCTTAAAATGGATAATATAATAACCACAGTCACAAAAACAGTAAACTTTATACGAGTACGTGGCCTGAATCATCGCCAGTTCCAGCTGTTTTTACAGGAGGTAGGTGCAGAGCATGGATACGTGCCATACCACACAGAAGTAAGGTGGCTGAGCAGGAGCAAAGTCCTCAAATGATTTTTTGGGCTCTGGGAACAAATCGCTCTGCAAAGTAAAGGAAAGCCCTTGCCTGACCTGTCAGATCCAACCTGGATTTATGATTTTGCTATGATATGTGATTTAATGGAGCATCTCGCCCAACTGAATCAGAAGCTGCAGGGATATAAACAAGTCATCACGAAGGTGTCTGATATGATCACAGCATTCCAGCATAAACCTCTTATGGAAGTCCCAACTAGAACACGACAATCATGCCCACTTTCCTGTTTGTCAGAGTATCTCGGCCTCCTTATCCAGTGCTTTTCCTTATGCTCGGTTGGCTACTAAAGTGAGCTGATTAATTGAAGAGTTTGATCGGCGCTTCTCTGACTTCAGAGCACATCACTTTGGCTTTGACATCTTTGCCAATCCTTTCACAGCCGACATCAACAGTGCGCCCCATCACCTTCAGATGGAGTTGATAGAGCTTCAAAATAGTGGCCTGAGAGCAAAGTTCCAGCATGCTGCAACTGCCCCCTGACCAGATGCCACAGCTGAGACTTCATGCTGACTGTATTATGTCCATATATGGAAGCCCCTATCTGTGCGAACAAATGTTTTCAATAATGAATCTAAACAAAAATATGCACAGACCACGCATCACCAATGAAAACCTCCACGCTGTTTTGTGGGTTGTCAAAGCACAAGACAAAACCAGACATTGACTCACTGACCAGGGGAAAACGGTCTCAGACATCTGGACAGAAAACAGGTAGGTGAGCAATTTCAAAACCTAAATTTCAATGTATTGAAAAAAAAAAGTACACTTAGTTTGTTTTGTGCTTGTTGCTATTTTCAAAACATGATTAATGCACCTTGCTAAGGCACACAGTGATGGCGCTGATGGAATTCAATGCTCTGTGCACTGATTAATGCACCAGGATGGAGTGAAATATGGTCTCTCAGGATGAAGAAGGATCTTTACTTCTACTAGTCTTCGTAGAATCTACTATATATCTTATGGGATCATAGGTTGGTACAAGGCTATCGGCCCTAGGACCTATGCAACCCTAGCCATAACAATTCCCTGGATATTTCTTCCCACAATATTTACTTCTCTGGACCCCTGTCTAGCAGGGTGACTGACATGATCCCTGGGGTGAATTTCCCATCTCCCATCCAATCATCAAGGTTGCTTTTGAAAAGGGCCAAGGAGGCGCTCTGCTTGACATGTATGGGCAGTCTATTCCAGAGTATGGGGAGTCTCTGGGTCAGGAACCTATCCCTCCAGCATGTTTTGTTCATTGTGATGACAAGGTTTAGATCCCTAGAGCGTATGGCTCTGAGGGATTGTGATTTCTTTAAGTGGAGCATGTCAATAGCTCAGGGTTTGACATGGCCTTGTATGTTAAGCAGAGATCGCCTCTGAGTAGACGATATGCCACAGAGTACAGCTGGAGTTTTTTTAGATGGTCAGCATATGGCATCTGCTTTAGGCTTGTGATTCTTTTAGTGTGGTATTTCTGTGGCCTTTCCAGCTGTTGCAGATGTCTTGTGAGGTACGTACCAAACGGGGCATTATACTCTATAATGGGTCTAATGAGGGATGAGTACAGTGGGACAATGACCTCCTTTTTTCTGGATGAAAAGCCCTTAGGGATGAGGTGTGCCACATAGGATTTCCTGATTGTTGTGGCGATGTGGTTATCGAAAGTGAGACCACTGTCCACCTGTGTCCCCAAGTCTCTCATCACACTTTTGATGTTTAGTGTCCTGCCACCTATGTGGTAATTCATGGGTACATGTTTTTTTTTCCAAAGGGAATAACTATACATTTCTTGGCATTAAGCTTGAGCCCATGGCTCTGGCACCAGGCATCTGTTTCTGTAAGGCCCTTTTGTAGAATATCCACATCATTTGGGGATTCAATAATGGCTCCTAGTTTGCAATCATCTGTGGACTTTGTTAGCCAAAGTGTTGGCTTGTACTTCAGAAAAGTAGATTCCAAACAAGAGTGGTCCCAGGACTGAACGCTGAGGTACTCCACTTGTCACTTGTCTGGAGCTGGATTTGGAGTCGGCTACTTTTACAGTCTGGGTTCTGTCAATAAGCCAGTTGGCAACCCATCGAGTGATGTAGGGATTTATGCCCAGCTTAGTAAGTTTATCTATGATTCCAGAGTGAGGGATGGTGTCGAAGGCCTTGGCGAGGTCCAGATAGGCTATGTGGACCGCCTTACCCTCGTCCACAGCTCTGGAGACTGATTGGCACTAAATCGATCTGCCAGGATATTGGCAACATCGTTGGGATCAGTATATTTAATGCCATTCTGTTGTAACTCAGAGCAGATCTGAGCATTGCCATTTAGATTCTTGACATAACTATAGAATGCCTTGTGGTTGTCTTTGGAATCTTTTGCAATTTTATTTTCGTAACTAGCTTTTTAGGATTTTATGAGGGATCTCAGCTTCTTACAGAGGCTGGTGAGGGAGTTTTGCATCCTGCGATTTTCCTCTTCTCTGCAACAGTTTCTTCATTCTGTTGTATAGTTTGTTTATAGCAGGGGACCACCAGATTAGCTTCCTTTTTTTGGAGAAGAGCATCTTGGTTCTATTTGGGATGGCACAATTCATGCACGAGTGGATGTGCTCCTACAGTGCCTTAGTGTAGGATTCTGCAGTCGAACTTCCAGATCCCATCTGCGTGGGTGTTGTGAAGTTTGTCACTTCTGACTTGAGTAGCATGACGTTGGCTTTGAAGAAGTTTTTTAAGGAGGTTTCCTTACTATGGGATGGGGGTGGGATGTGAATGTCAAAGGTGACCACTGGTGTAGAGCATCTATCTCCCATGTTGTTAATGGCCAGGTCTAGGATATTGGAGCCCCTGGTGGGACAATGGATTAGTTGATCCAGGGCATTGGAATTTATGAATTCCAAGAACCGTTGGGAAAAGGAGTTGGCACCCGAGTAGTTTTCCCAATTAATGGCAGGGTAGTTGAAATCACCCAGTATTAGGGTGTTTGGTTGTATCTTAATATTTTCCAGCATGTTTAGAAAGGTGTAGTGAGAATCTTGGGACATGGTGGGGTATCTGTAGCAAGCTACAATTTGGATTGCAGTCTTACCTAGTGTTAGTTGCACCTGGAGAATTTCAAATGCATTGTGTTGGGCAACTAGCCTGGAGGTGTGAATATGGACACTCCTCCACCTTTAGTGTTTCGGTCTTGGTTTTGTGGCCGAAAAGTGTGGTAAGAATTGTAGCCTGGCACTGCAGGGGTGCTCTCTGGAGCCTTGAACCAGGTCTCAGTTACTGCACAGATATCGATGTTCTCCATTTTTAGGAGTGCCTCGACAGAGTGCATTTTGAGGTTTAGACTTCTAGCATGGAGTAGCATTACCTTCAGATTTTGCATGCTTGTATCTGTTACGGTGGTGTTTTTTTCCTTTGAACCTTGCCTAAAAGGGCACTATAGAGGTGGCAAGAGCTTTAGTCAGTAACCTGAATCCCAGTCTTAAAAAAATTAATAAACAATTTGGCCCATGACTTAGCCTAGGTGTTTTTATTTCGGCCCCTTATGTGATTGAGTTTGACACCCCTGCTCTAAACCATCAGCTGTGCGGTGGATTCTACCCAAACACTTTGCAAAGGCACCTTAGCAAAGGAAAAGCAAGCAAAGAGAGAAAAACCTAAGGTACATTTTTCACTTATCCTGCCAATTGTGGTTGGTGTCTTACACTTTCTTTTTACATCCATATTAATGTAGGCAGTATCTCCATGGGTGCTCTTTGACTCTTCCATCTCAAGAAGTACTTTCCCTTTACAGTTAACCTAGCCCATTAAAGTAGGGGAACATACAATGCTTTACTGTCATACAATTAGCATTCTCTCTCTTTTCTCCAAGCTCTCATTTCTGAACTCATGCATTTCTACCAACCCTTTTTGGGCTCACTGCTAGATACAGATTTTGATGGATTACTGATCTGATGGGATTTAATTTGTTCCTCTTAACTTCTTTCCACTTCACCATCCTCACCCCATGCTACCAATCTTCACGGAACATCTACACAACCAATCATATCACTATGTATAAATCCTAATCCCATAACTTGATCACCAACAAACCACCACCACAACTCCCAGTAAAATCAGACCAAACCTATTTCCCAGCACACCACTGATCAGGATTCACTCTTTTGTACGATTATCAAGACTCAGTTTTTCTCTGCCTAAAAACACCAGAAACTTTGTTCAGACCATCCTCCATAATCTTTATACTCCTAAACACCAACACTGAACACAACCCAAGCCCAACATCTCCTTTTCCTCAACATTAGAACTACTCCCTTACTAAACTAGCTTGTGGCATCCTCAATGCACATTCATATGTTGTGTTTTTATTTTCCAACCATTTCAGTCATAGAATCTTGGGTCAAAAAACATTCCACCTTTCAATGCTTTCCAACCTCCTAAAGAAAGTATATCAATGATGTCAAATCAGGCAAACGACCAGGTGGAAGCTCTCTAATTTTGTAAAGAAACACCTAAACCCAAAGGCAATTGCCCAAAGAAACTCCACAGACAATGGTCCTAAATGCATTCTCCTAAAACTTCCAACTCACAAAAGCAAACCAGTACCAATTGCTACAGTTTATCAAACACTCACTCCTTCCTTAGACAAATTCAAATCACTAAGAGCCTTACTAGCTGTTCCAAGAACAATCACTCAGGGTGACTTCAGTCTTAATTGTCGTGGTCTTCTTTCATAAGACAAGGGTACTTTCCTAGAAGACCTAGGTCTCTCACAAAAAAAAAAAAAAAAGACAAGACCTAACCTCAGGTCCTTGAAACACTCCACACTTGACCTGATTATTACAAACATACCAAACTCCATTCCCGTCATAAACACTCTGCCACCATCACTAAATAACCACTGCCCAAATCACCTTTACAGTTGTCAGCCGTCCTATAAAACTACCAATATTAAAAGCCTTCAGAAATCAAAGTAGCAGAAATATAGACAAACTCTGAACCTTTCTCACAGCCAACAGCTGAAATCCTGGGTCCACTTCAAAATACTGACTTTCAAAATCCCTAAACTCAAAATACTGAGACCAAAATCTCTAAAGCTCAAAATACCGAAACTCAAAATACCGAAACTCAAAATACCGAAACTCAAAATACCGAAACTCAAAATACCGAAACTCAAAATACCGAAACTCAAAATACCGGAAAAAAAAACAGTACAGCAACAACAGCAGGACTACATGCAGAAACATATTACTCTTCTGCAAGTATAGGCAGGAGGGCAAGTCCCCCTGCTACTTAAATATATCAACTCCGAGATTGCACTTTACTACACTTAAGTGCAATCTCATCTCAGAATTCAAATATTTAAGTAGCAGGGGGTGTGGTGGGCACAGCCCCCCACATGGGGGGTGCAGGAGGGCTTGGCCCCCTGCTTATACTTGAAGAGTAATATGGTTTGTGTTTTATTTGTTTCAATATGTACTTGTGCTGGAATATAAGTGTTGGTATCCTGTGTGTTTTCAGCATTTTGAGCTTTACAGATCTTGGTCTCAGTATTTTGAGTTTAGGGATTTTGAAAGTCAGTATTTTGAAGTGGACCCAAAATCATATACTCTCCCTACATGACCTAACACAGCAGCTGTAGGCCTAACCAACTTTCCAAGTCAGCTGCAAGACAAATTCTTGCAACTTATCCACAGACTTTATAAACCCATACAGACTGAACGTCTTTACAATTAACTTCTTATAACTCTAGGGGGTGAAGCATGGCAAAAATGGAAACAGACCCCCCCCCCCACACACACACACACAACTGACAACCACACCACCTTTATTGTCTTGGGTAATCTAGCCAATAAGCCCATAATAAGATACAAAAGAAATCTCCAAAGAAATAAATTATCTTACAGTCATCCAAACTCTTTGGAAAGAGGTTAACCTCCTTACAGGAAGAAAACCTCCTTCACATTATCCCCATCTAAAAACACCATTTAACTTGGTATAGCAAAACCTTCTCCAGAAGATTTCCTTAAAGAATTTAGTAAATCAATAAACTTCACACCACCCACAGACCATAAATTGCCCACCCCCGTTCATGCCCCTCTTCCATTTCAAAACGCATGTCCCAGAGAAGTTTGTATTCTACTTGAAAATACCTCGACTGAAACCCCTCCTGAACCTAAACATAACCCCCTGATATATATATATACAACTGCAAAGAGCACTCATCTTCCTCTCACCCACACATAATTAATGTCTCACACAAAACATTATGTCACAGACTTGGAAAACTACTCTAAACCTCCGTCCAAAGCAAACCAACCCAAAATGATATTTCTCACTTCCATCCAATATCCATCCTCCCAATTCTGGGCAAATTTCTTGGAGACAGTTTACACCCATCTCTGCCTCTATCTCCAGCAGTACCCCCTGCTCTCCTCCAAACATGAATTCTGGCCTGGACAAAGTACTATGACATCACTTTGGTCGAAAACCAATGATATCCTGCTAAACTCTGATAGTGGACTACTTATAGGTGATCTACTTATAGAGCAGACAAAGGCATTTGACCTCAGTGACCACCATCTTCTTCAAAACAAACCAACTGAAACTGTCAGCAGTCCAGACGCCACTCTCTGGTTTATAAACTTCCTCACCAACAGAAGAATCCTCACAATCAGAATCTGCACTCATTACTAAAGGTGTACCACAAGGATCCATTCTTACCCACCTCTTCTCCATATTCATTAAAAAGCTTTCCTGTGACCTCACCCATCTCCCACTTATCGTCTATGCTAATGACATGGTCATTTACTGATGACGTCACTCTCACACCAACATTCAATATAAACTCCAGACTGAACAGAAACTCCACCAATGGCTCAAACCATACATTATTTAACCCCACAAGATTAAAACGATGTACTGCACAGAAAATTCAACAAGCACCCGACTATCTTTGACCTACATGACCACTCAACGGAGACCACCTACACCTTCAAATACAGAGGACGATGGCTTGGTCAGTCACTAAACAACTTCCACATATGGAAAGTGCTAGCCAAAATAAACCCCCCCTACTCTTCTGGTCTATCCCAAGTCAGACCAGCCATTGCCAAAGGACTTGCCTGTCTCATCTTGAATATGGGCTCCCAATTTTTGCTTCTGCTTCCAAGAAAAAATATTGCCACATTCCAGACTATGTCTAATAGCATCTGCTGGTTCATTACAAACACGCCTCTCTGTGAGCATCACTGTTATCACCCTAGAAAAAGCAAAATGACTACCTATAAAACAAATATCTAACCTACTTTCAGGATCCCAACTCTACAAACTACTTCAAGCTCCACAGATTTACTCTCTTTGCAGATAGACTTCTCACACAAAAAAAATCCTCATACAACTCAAGACACTACTGATAAGCTATACTAATTTTCATTACCCCTAGAACCAAACTCCACAGCATTGCATATGCTTTCCCCTCTCAGGTACCCACTCTTTGGCAAGCACTCCCTATACACATTAAGGAAATCAACACTTACCCCAAATTCAGAATGCAACTCAAAAAGCTTCTTCATCCAAGCCAAATGTTCCTGCTTCAACACAGGAAATATGAACTAACTTATCTCCTTTCTGAGTATCTTCTCCTCTCTTAAGATTCACTGAAGATGGACCCACTTTAAAAAGTGCTGAATACATTGTACATTACACTCAACTTAACTGTACGTTGCACTGTGCTTGTTTAGTGAAATGGATATACAAAGTTTTTGTGCTTGTTTACTGGAGTGTATATATACAGTTTTTCTGCATAATTAGTCTAAACTACTCTATTACTACTTACACCTCTGTATTTTTTGTTTGCGAAATGTTTTGCATTTCACCTGCACTCAGCCTGAAACTGGTCAATAATGATCAGTGCATTACTGTAGTAAACAAATATACATCCTAACATTACAATACAAGGCTAGCTGCCCTTGTGGGCAATTCAAAGTTGAGAATCAAACCTTGTGCCTGTGAGGTAAACAACTTAACCATTATACCAAACCCCATCCATACTAGAAATCACTGGTGATTGGGATTTCAACTTCTCCTTGACTGAGCCATTAGGTAACTGGTCAGTGGTATAGTTCATTTCATTCAAAAATACTTAAGGGAAAAAAACACACAAGTGGGCCCCACAGTTTACAGTCCTCAGAGAACTTGGAAAGGGTGCATAAAAATGTACCTTCATAAGCAGTCAACTCCCATACATTACTTATACTGAGGATGAACTTCTGAAGCTGCTGCAGACATTAAAATATCCAATTTGACAGACTAACTAGAAACTCTAGGCTCTGTAAGGGTGCAGAACAGGATCCATCTTTTTAGGAACTGGGCCACTGTACCTGGCACCTCCCATGCAGTACTGAAATAAAAATTTAGGATGTCTACAAATGGGAACACCACTCATGAAAGCTACTGAGAGGACATAAAAATAATTCAGTATCTGCTGCAGGGAAGCCACAGAAGCAGTTGGCCAGCTCCATTTCTGATGTACCCTTTCCAAGACCTCCTGTGACTTGAACTCAGAAGAGTATTCAAAGAAGCTGATGTCTTTGTTCAGATGGGTTGCTTAGACTCCCCATGTAGTCCATGTGCTTCACTGTGCATGAGGCCTTCCTGGGCACTAGATATTAAAAGGTAAATCTGAGAAAAAGGAATACTTCCTCTCTAAAAAAACTTAAGTGGTCCTGAGGCACTACTGCAAGACTTCAGCCCTGCAATCCTGTACAAGAAGCTGCAAGGTGTGTGGCTGCACAACAGACAACTCTCGAGCCCTTAAAGACACTAAGAGTATGCCAAAGTAAAACAACTTGGAATAGATGGTGTCAGTCACATGGGCCCTGAAGGACTTCTAGAAAAGGCCTTGGCTGTCAAAGCAACAATGCTAGATAGTGCCAATATGAAAGCATCTAGGTCAAAGGCTGTATAAGTGCCAAGAATGAAGACAGAGAAAATAAAGACCACTGTGGATAATCAACATTGACACCAATGTTATCAGTACAGAGACAGACATCTCAGTGACTAACAGAAGTTAATGCCCATACTGGAAATACATCTGTCGAGCCAGTCATCTCAGAACTAGCACCAAAAAGTAAATGCCAACAAGGAAAATTATGGTGTTATGGTCTGGGATGTAAACAAAACCATCTTCCAGCTACAAAAGACATTCTGTGAGAAAGAAAGATATATCCGCTGAACCACAAAACAGACCTCCTCAAAAATTCCTCTTCTCAAAGTCAAAAGCAACCAGAATACCTTAACATCTACATGGTCTCAGCATCAAGTGGTCTCCCCATGATAATCTGAGCTTGTCTAATTCTTACTCTGCAGCCACAAAATCAGTCAGTCAAAGAAGGAAGAGGAACATTAGGAGACACAAATCACTCCCCATTTTTTACAGCATGGACAGTTTATACACAAACTATAACCTTTTCACAAGGGGTTCCATACCTTGTACCACTACTTCAGATGTGTGGGAAAAATGTGAGTCTTTGTTACCCTTGGTTTCTAAGGACTTTGCTGGAGTACTTCAAGGCTGGCAATCTGACAAGTGGTCTAACCTTAAACAGAAACTTGCTCAGGTGGCCGAGTCAGCAGATTAAGCATCTGAAGTCTGCTTAAGTCATAACGAGCCCTGTTTTAAGAAATGAAGATGCTGCACAAATATCACAGTGAGGAAAAGTGGAATTCTAAATAAAATTAGAATAAGGCACCAAAGTTACACAATGGAGGCTATCCACAGTAACTTTATTACAAAAGAGAACAATAGGTGAGCGCTTTCACAACTCAATGTTGCTTCATCAGTGGAATTCTGCCCAAAACAAATCATATGCTTTTGGCATCTATCTTGTGTAAGTTTTCCATGGAAAAGCCTCACTTTGCAGGGACAGAAGGACATGCATCCAAAGCAGTAATCACAGCACAAACTTTAATAATTACAAGAAAATGAGTCATTTCCAAATGCAAGAACACTACCCAAATAGGCACTACTTAAAGAAAACACAAGATGCTAACAGATTAGTAAACCAGACAATGCAGCACATGCTTTGTTTCATAGGGAAGCACTAAGTATTGGTCTGCAGATAATTACAATAGCCAAAACAAAAAAGAAAATTCCTGCCAGCATCAAGAGGAGAAAGATCAGATATAGACCGGGGGAAATTTAAGGCTGCCCATCCAGTTATCTAGGTTTAACTTAAGGGTGGCAAGAGTGCTACTCCAATATACACTGATTTTGCTCCAGAGGTGAGATATACATTGGGATACAAATCTATAACATTAATGCATCTTATCCACCAATGAAGATTCAGTTCCTTTAACCAAGTATTTGACATGCCATTTGTTCTGCAAAGAAAAAGGAGGTCAGAGGGATGGACCTTTCATACATTGCAAAGCAAGATACAGATCGCCACAGATAATTCAGAGTACAGAGAGAGGGCTGCCAGTCTGTCCTGACAGACTAGAAGACCATGATCTTTTCAGTCACAAAATCTGAGGTCTCAAACTGACTGATGTTTAGACAGCTACATGCCAAAAATGCATTACATTCAATAATGTATCTGATGAGATACAAATTAAGGCAAATTAACACTTTTGGATCTAGTAGGGATGCCTTTGGAAACTGGAAAGCCTTCTATTGGACTAATCTAAATTACTGTGGAGGCATGGTGAAACAATAATAAACTAACAAGAGTGCAAGAATCCCTATAGTAGTGTCAGAAACGTGTCACCTATGTGTTATGTGAAAATAGTTTTACAAAATGAACTCTTGCTACATTTTTCATTCAGTTTCAGGCCACTGTCCTTGCACCAATTTGTTAACATGGTCTAACCCACGCTGGAGCAATTAAGAGACAGTGGAAGATAAAACACTGAATTTACGTCTGCAGAATCAGATAACCACAGACATTACAATATGTCTATAAAGAAAGGTTTCATAAAAGCTAAAAAAATGAATACCAAACAAATGAATGTTAAAGCAGTAAGACAGGCCTAAATCCAAAGTAGTACATTCTAATGGGAAAAAAATGCATTTACAGAAAAGCACTCAAGGCACAGATGACAAAATATCAGGAAACCAAAAGCAGCCTGTTACCGTTTAGAAGGTTTTCCCCAAGCACTTTACTGGGCAATGAAAATCTAGAGGACAGTAGTGCAATGTTACAAAATGGGGAGAAGTACCAAGTACTCAAGACTGGACTGCTGAATGGTTTTAACGTCTGCAGACACAGTCTTACAAATTACACTGGATGGACCCCATTCCTTGTTGTGCCATCTGGACAAGGTCTAACAACATGGTTGGCTGGAACACCATGGAGCCTCCTGGATGAGTCTTACTTCATCTGAATTTGCCATCTGTAGTATTCCAAAAATGAAAGGGAAGGAAGGCACACAGTAGACTCATTTTCCACGTCACAATGAAGTTGTCCAGGAGATGCGCTTTGTGACTCAAATTTGCAGCAGAAGGTAAGGAGCTGGGACTGCCTAAATCAAATGATCTAATTACGGTTTCACAAATGTCTAGAAGACAGCACTGAACACTCATGACTCTAGTCAGCTGGACATTTTGCTGATGGGGATGCAAGAGGCTTGAAGGTGTACTTTTAGATCATGACCATGTCCAACACTAGCCTCCTGAGCCTGTACAGATGTTAACAGTACATATTTCCATGCTTGCTGACATGCCATGCAACCATGGTATTACCAGTTACCACCTTTAATACCCATCATTAACTCACTTTTAAACACCCTTAGTAAGAGCATTCCAGGTTTTCACATTTACTTGCCCCCCCAAGAGCTGCCAATCCACAGGTCTACTAGGATGGGTTTCAAATACTGGTCAGAGACATCTGTGGTACAAATTTGACTTGAGGGAGAGAAAAGTTTATGAGGCAGCACTGGTTACTGTACATGGGCTACTCAAAAGACCATTTTTCTTATGAAAGTGGATCCACTGTGATAGGAGGTACTGGTGCTGAAAGCAGATGCTCTTCAGATACCACTACTTCTTGTATACCATGAGAATAGATGCCAACATGTGGTCTAAAAGTGTTCTGTCCTACAGCCTAGATCAGTGTTGGCGAACCGTTTGAGCTCAATGTGTCATAAATTCAGAAGATGCCTACCTTGACTCTGCTAGTGTAACCCCCCCCCCCCCAAAAAAAAAAAAAACATAGCTTTCAATACATCAAGGATAAATCTCAACAGAATCAGAGCCAAATCTAGAATTAAGAGACAAGGACAGTTTTAAACTACCAGTACTATTAATTTGAGATATTGACAGAAAAAAATGAATGTCAATTAATATAGACTTATTTTACTTCAGAAAATGTATAAATCTAATTATTGCCATTATTAAGTGTAAAAAGTCGTCAGTTTTAGGAAGGATTAAGACGACAGTTCATAAAATTAGAAATGCAGACTTCTTGCCCTTTGCAGATGTGCAACCATAAAGAGAAAACAATGTCAGCACTGCCCTTTGCAGACTATCGAGACAGTATACTGAAATGGTCTTGGAGGTTAGTAACTTCCTTACCTCTGCAGCAGTGCTGTTGAACTGGCTCCTGGCACAAAATAATTCAATGCACTTAACATGAGCAATAAATGCAAAAGCAGTTTCTTTGGTAACCCGGGTGTTGTTCAACGCTGGTGTCACCCAAAATGTCATGGAGTGTCACCTTTAACATGCGTGACATAGGTTTGCTATCACTGGCCTAGACACTTGCACCGCCCAGAATGAGTGATTTCAATATTAGGGATATCTCTATGGGGAGGATTAAATCCAGCCAGGGAGAAGGGGGCAGGGTGACTAAAGTAGTATCTACTGATATGGTCCTTTGTTTAGAGTGTTTGAATTAGGCAATCACACTATTTTTGGTACAGGTCTTTGGTTCTTGTTAGAAGCACACTGTGGATACTAAACAGTCATGGTACTGTACAATGTCCAAAGGAGATCAAGATGAACTGAAAAAAGGTTTCCATAGTGAACTTCAGGGGGAAAAACTGCACTTTTCAGTTCATTCAGAGGACTTATGTCCTTTTATACGATGATCACCACAGCATTCTTACAAAGTAGATGGAAAAAGTCTTCAAGGTTAACATCCTGAACTTTTTTTTATCTCCAAAAACTTTCATTCTAAGTTCAAGAGTAGTAATGCTCCTCTTCACCGACACTAGAGTCAATCATGGGTAAAGCCTTTTCCATTGGAAGCAGTAAAGCAGCTGCCCAGCTGCTGCAATCTTGCTGGGGGTCCACCACATCCAGTCACATTTTATTGCTAGTTTACTTGCTCTGGAGACTACAATTTGGGAGCCGTCTCACTAGTTCTAGTACAGAACATAAGAGAGCATGTCTTTAGTTTCTTTCTGGACTTCACTCCGATTCTTTTGACGGTTATCAAACATACATGCCAAAAGTGAGACTATCACCAAAGTGTACACTCTACTCTAGAAAGAATTGCTCTGATGGCCATCTGTATAATTTGTTTTTTTCCCCCCTCTCATCTCATTTGGTCCTGATGTAGACTGGGATTCTCTACATGATCGCATCAATAATATTGAAGATCTGCTACAAGATTTTTGTTGAGATAATTAAATTCCTCCCATAACCTGTCTGGCTCCTTTGGGGTGGATATCTAGAAGGAAAGGTTAAGCAATGAAGACCTGAACCCATTCAAAGGCTGGAAAGACTGGAGAGAGAACCATTAGTATCAGTTCTTCCATGCCTACCATCTGTACATACATCTTTTTGGGAAACAGAAGCCTTACTTGTCCCCACATGGAATCTCTCTCATCAAGTTGGAGATCTCCAAAGCAGACAGCAAGAAGTCAGCCTAGGGAGACTGTAATGTATTACAAACTGTGGGAGTTGGCATACGAATAAAATAAAACCCTGTCTAACTCTCAGCTTAATGAGAACAAAAAGGGGGGGGGGTGTCTCTCTTTTTGAAGGAAAGATATTCTTGGATCCAACAGCTGAGTTAGTGAAAAAATGGGCATCTGCTAAGCCATCACATACATTTCAGAAAGTTTTTTTTTTTTTAATGAAACTGTTGAGATAGTGGCTGAAGTGAGTTAAATGCCCAAGAGAAAAGGATTAGGCTTTCCACCCACTACAAAGTAGTCCTATATTGGTTGGAAAAAAACAAAACAACTTGGGAGTAGCTTATTAGAACTGTTGTGATACAGTCTCTTCACATTCAGGAGGAGACACAGTGGAGTGTGGGCAACTGGAAACCGGTATAAAGCCCAAATGTCAGAAAGAACTCCTCTGTAGTCTAACAGCAGCAGCAATAGCTACAGGAATCCATTATCTACCTCCCAAGGGCCAAAACAACAGCAGATTCCTTTCTGGTCTCTGCCTTGGTTGGGGTAGCATAAAGTTGCTTGCTCCAAGACCAGTGGACACTAACAAGCCTCTGGCTCTAGTATGTTCACTGTGGCCTCATGTTCATGGTCTATGGCAAGATCGCCTCTGTAGCCTTAGTAACACCAGCAGGGGCAGTTAGTAATGGAATCTACATTCTATCTCTGACTGGTCAAGTCAAGTGAGGATCTCTTTTCTAAACTTTCCCTTGGCTGAGGCAAGTAAGAGGCTGTTCATCCCTAGTAATGATGGGCACAAGCTTCTATGAGGCTAGTGTGTTCACTCTGTCTACGTGCTCTTGGCCTAAAGACTCAGATGTGAAGCTTTTTCAGGTGAAGTCATTTTCTTCTTGAAGACACCAGAGGTGAGTAATGTGCCTTATTCTGAAGCCTGTTTACACAAAAAAAGAAGTTATGTTCTTACTATAACGTTCCATCTGTGTTGTCCAATTTCATTCCATTAATCTGACGGACTCGGCTCCGACGTTCAGAATGGACCAACCACCTTCTCACAGCTCAGGAACATGGTGTTCCTAACCAACATTTACTGTACTACAAAAATAAAGCATCAAGAACTCAACCAAGGGATAGAATTCCTAGAAACTTCTGCTTGGCTTCCTGAATAAACTTTCGATGGGGGGAAGGTTAATAGAATGAAGTTGGACATTGCATATGGAACGTTATGGTAAGAACATAACTTCTTTATCTGATGCTGTCCACTTCCTTCCATTAACAGGAGGAACAGAGTCCCCAGCTACTATAATCCAGGGTGGCCATTAAGGAAGGATATTCCAGAGTACAACAGAACCAAAAGCACTTCTGCTCCTGGATACAGAGTACAATTTGTAATGAATGACAAAAGATATGGGGCTTTGGCAAAGTGGCACAAGTAGAAATGGCCTCAACAGAAACTCTGGACTAAAAAGCTTGACATGTGGCCATGGACCTAGCAGAATGCACCCTTACTAGACCAGCTAAGGGAAGACCTTTAGAAGAATAGATACACATAATGCAATCTTTCAACCATCTGGCTAAAGAAACTTTGGTCACTGCCTTACCTTTTTTGGCATTTGAAAAGGAAACAAATAACTGATCACACTTCCTGAAGGATTTAGTTCTATGGCTATAAAAACAGTTCTATGGCTGTAAAAAAGTTGTCTATGCAAATCAAGCATGTGTAAGGTGTATTCCCCTTTGTCCCGATATCAAGGAAAGAAAAATGAAAATTAACTGACTGGTTAATGTTAGGCTCCTCAGCCACATTTGGTAAAAAAAGAGACAGATTCGTACATAGGGTAACTGTCTTTGTGAAAAAACAAGTATGAAAACTTTGTGGAAAGAGCCTGCAGCTCAGGCACTCTGCTGGCCGAAGTAACAGCTACTAGGAAAAAAGGTCTTCCAAAGTAACAGCTACTAGGAAAAAAGGTCTTCCAGGAAAGGAATTTGAGATCTACAGAAGCCGAAGGTTCAAAACGAGGATGGACCAAATCTTGCAAAATCATTAAGATTCCAAGGAGGTATAGAGTCCTTAACTGGATGTTTTAGTAAAAAGGTACCCCTGAGAAAGGCCTTGCAGAGGCCAAAGATGCTGAATCAAAACTAAAATGGAAGTTAGAAATGGCAACATGCTGTACCTTGACTGTAGAATGACTAGCGCCTTCATTGAAAAGGAAAGCCAGAAAATTTAGAACTACTGAAAATGGTGCTGTAAAAGATCTTTCTGATTCTGTTCCACTCAAAGGGAAAATCTTTTCAATTACTTTTGTGAATCTTGTGAGTGGAAGCTCTACGTGATGAAATCAAAACGTCTCAGACTGGAGAAGACAGCTTAGGAGATCTAGCCATCACTGGAAGTAGAGAAGCCATGTGGTTAACTTCAGGGCCTGAATGTTGGGATGTGGATGCCCTGACTGATGGGACAATAGATCTGGAATATGATCTAACTTCTGGAATATGATCTAACTTCATCGGGGGGGCACCAGATGAGACCAAAGAAAGGTGAACCAGGTATGTTGAGGCCAAAAGGGAACAACAAGGATCACTTTACTTCAACTTGAGAGCTTTCTGAAGGAACTTTGGAACCCAGGGAAGAGGGGAAAATCATATAGTAGACCAGAGGGGTAAGCATGAACCCAAGCATCCCTGGGGGACTTGTCCCTGAGGAGGGATCAAGGCAAAACACTTGCTGCATAGAGGTGGGGATGTAAAGAGGTTGCAGCAAGGATAACCCTATTTTGGGGGGACTGCATCTGCCATGGAATGGTTCAGGGACCACTCATGAGGCATCAGCAGCACTCTGCTGAGTCTGTTGGCTAGGATGTTGGATTCCCCCAGAAAGCGCATTGCTACCAGAAATTACCCACTGCCAAATCCTCATTGCTTCTCAACAAAGTGGATAAGACTTGTTCCCCTCCCTGTTTGTTGAGATACCAAAATGGACATATTGTCTGTTTGGATAGAAACAGTCCCTTGAAGAAGGAAGCCATCTAGTTCTTGCAACACTAGAAGTACTGCTCTCATCTCAAGAACACCGATATGCAACTTGGTATTTTGGAGCATTCACGTGCCTTGGACCGTCCAGCCCAGACAATGCCCCCTCACCCAAACTGGAACACATCCATGGTCAATGTGATGGTTGGGGAGAGGAGAACAGTCATCCTCGAGTAACATCTGGGGACTGGATCCATCAAAGGGGAGAATTCCTCCACACACAAGATAGTTTGATGGGAAGGTTCAAGGCATTTCCGAGAAGAGACCTCTTTACTGCTAGGATCCACTGCAGAAGATGTATGTGAAAATGTGCCATTGGAAGAAGAGTTACGGTTGCTGGCATGGAGCCCAAAGCCCATAGAATCAGAGAGACCAAGTGTTTTGGAACAGTCAAGATATGGCGGACATGGGATCTCAGATTTAGCACCCTGTCCAATGAAAGATAAATTGAACCACCATTGTGTCCAGATGTGCCCCTATAAAGTCTATGGTTTGAACTGGATCCAGGTGCGACTTTTGCTAGTTTACAGTTATGCCAACAGTGGAAGTTAGGTTTAAGAAGTAATCCCGGGCCTGAAGGAGAAGATGCCTGGTTGGGGTAGTGAAGAGCCAGTTGTCCAGACATGGAAATATCTGATACCCTTGCAGTTGGAGATGAGCTTCAACTACCGCTACACATTTGGTGAACACCCTTGGCAGCTGTGGTGAGACCAAATGGAAGAGCTTGAAACTGGTAGTGATTGGTTCCCAGTCTGAAACATAGAAAGGACCTGGAGCATCTGTCAATCTTGATATGGTAGTATGCATCCTTGAGGTCAATAGAGCACATCCAATCGCTCATTTATTTTTGACTTTTGTTTACCAGGAATGTCTGACTGAGCTTGCGCCCTTTTTCAGCAGAGGCCCAGGGAGAAAAGCTCCACAAAGTATTACATACGCATAAAAAATGTTTACAAAAACAGTACACAAGGTAGTATAAACATGTATTGTAATGCTTGGATTCACACTTGGAGCATGAGAGTTTAAAGGGTGTTATTTACAAAAAAAGGCAATAAAACAATATGTTAAAGTCATTCATATACCATCTTCGGGAGAGGGAAGATGAACTAAATTGTGACCATCCTGAACTTTGTGTGTTTCACTGACTTGTTCAGGTAGGTGAGATCGAATATTGGCTTCAGGCCCAGTCTTTTTGGGTACGAAAAAGAATCTGGAGCAAACACCTGATCTGACCCTTTTTTGTTGAAACTTTCTTATTTCCTGGGCAGCATCCTCCCTCTGACTGGTTGAAACATCAGGGAGGTGAAAATTTTGTTCGGGGATGTCAGAAAAGGGAATGGCATATTCTCTGGATACGATCCTTAGTACCCATTTGTCGTGCGTGATGGCCTCCCAGGTTTCTGGGTGTAAGGAAATCTGTCCCAGACTGCTTCCAGAGGAAGCCAGAGCAGTCGGGCAATTTTTTAGGACCGCTGGAAAGGCTTGTCCAGAGCAGGTTACCATAACCCTTGATTTTGAGGACCCCCTCGGCCATGTGGGCAACGTCTACCATTCTGACCATATCCCCCTCTGCCTCGGGGGGGGGGTATCCCAGAGTGTCCTGGAAAGGTCCCTACAACTTCCAAACCCTTGTTTTCTTACCGCCACACCAGCTCCTAGTGAAGGTCCATTGTGGAGTAGAAAAACAGATCCTGACGGCAGACAGGGTCTTACATTTCTCACTCTGGGTCAAGGTGGTACTTAACGCAGGTCCAAACAAATTGGAGGCATCAAAGGGGACATTAATAAAGGCCTGCTTTAAGGCTCCACAAAAATCGCATAGCCTCACATCCAGGCATGAGGTCTAATAGCAATGCCCAAATCGGCCGCCACTGAAGGTACCCCTCCGCAGCGTGGGAGACCAGTCTCATGGACATATTAGCTAGTGAATGTAGGTAGCCAACCCACAGTTAACGGCCTCCCGCTCCTTGGTAGATACTGAACCTGGGACTGAGCTAGAAAGTTCCTTAACTAAGTCCCAAGACCTTTGTAGCCAGATAAAATGAGACAAGTAGTTCAACACCCAAATAGCAAAGGTAGATTAGGCATAGACTCTCTTACCAAATCTATCCATAGCCTGGGATTCTCTACTCGGGGAGTGGACAGAGGAGTTTTCCTGAGCAAGCTCTTTCTTGGTGGCAGCCACCACAACCAAGACATCTACCAGGATTCCTTTGGCCCAAAATGGTTAGTCAGCCGCAGCACTTAAAATTTATCAGCATGCTTGGGGACAGGTTCTACTGTATCCAGTTCCTTCCAAGCCCTTGACAACACCAGCTGGATCAGCGGGTTGGTCGTGGGGGACACACTGGTGGTAGATGGGCTGGCCCTGAAAGCCTCCCACAAGACAGATGCCCACAGGAAGTGCACTTTTTTTTTTAAAGCCTAATGGATAGAACCAGACAACTAGAAAGAAAAAGGCAAGGGAGAAGATGGAATAGGTAGGAAGGAAATATCAAATAATTGGAAGTTCACCCAAAAACCTCCAGACCTCACTGCTAACACCAAGCCCAGCAAATGAGATCTGAGGTAACATGGGGGGGGAGTGGGGCATTATGGTTCGGTAGAAGGAGCTCAAGTTTGGAATCTCGAGTTATGAGAAGGCATCTGGTTGGTTCCGAGCATTGGAACAGAGTCCCTCAGGATAATGGAATTAAGTGGACATTAGGTAACATTTTTTTCTGGTATAGATAAGCTTTCCAGGTTCTAGCCCTCCTCTGTATAAAAAAAAAAATAAATAAATCTTCTAAGATTAATGTTCAAAGGAAGATGTGCTCTCCTTTGCAGTACAAGCAATGGGGAAGAAAACAGAATTTACCTTGTACTTAAAAAGTTAATCAAGTAAGCATGCAGAACATCATGTTCTCAAACAGGATACTTTTTTGCTGATACAAAAGCCATCAGGATGCTGTTAAGGATGTCACCCATCCCGTTGTCAGCAGGACACTCAGGGTATGAGCTGCCTCATCCCGTTGACTGCTGTGCAAAGTAGTGGGACTTGAAAAGTCCTGCTTTTCAATCACACTGAATTGCCATGGAAAAGCTGCAATTACTTCCGACTTTTCCACGGCAATTCAGTGATGTCACCAAGCCGGACCTGCAGCCAAAGCTGCTGCCTGTTAGGTCTGGGTGCTTCAATTCGTGCAGCAAAGAGCCCAGCAAAGATTGTGGCTGTAGGAGCGCTTCATTTTAAGCGCTTCCACAGCCACTAAAAACAACAGAGATTTTTTTTTTTCCTAATGAGCCAGCCTTCCATTCATCCATGCAGCCATCCAACAAGACAGCCATGCAGCCATCCATCCATGCAGCCAGCTAGCCAGCCAGCCAGCCATGCATGCATGCAGCCAGCCATGCATGCATGCAGCCAGCCAGCCCGCTGCTACTCCCACCAACCAGCTAGCCACTCCAGCAGTTATCCATCGTACCTATAATGGCATCTCCTTCACCGCTCCTGTGGTGTAATCATGGTACAGGGTGTGGCCAATGTCATATTGGCCACACCCCCAATGTCCCACTCTGGCATACTTAAAAGGTGGCAACCCTAAATGCTACCTGATAGATGCAGACTACTACCTGCATGCTTTTAACAGCAAAAAACAGAAGTAATGGAAACAGTGTAGCCTTTGTTATAGAGGACTGGATACGCAGTCGAGGAAAACCTACAGTCATGTAGACATCTGAAGAATGGTCTGTGAATCAGACATCTGGTCTTCCAGCAAAGTCCCTACTGTAAGGGATACTACTGCAGGAGAGAACACAATGATGAAAGTGTCTTTATGCACACAGGAACATTTTGGGGGATTTTCTTGGCATCCTAACACCTGCATCAAAATCAGCAGCCAAGTCCTACTAATAATACTATGTAGTGCACCCATTCGGGGACAAACTGTAGTTACACAAGGGTGGATTTAGATTTGATGAGGGTTTAGTTAAGTGTTGCAACTGTAATGGTTTTCAGGGAATTAATCTGTGGTGATGCACAAGTTCAAATGTGCAGCCAACTGTAGCGCTGCAAAGTTTTTAGACAAACACAGAGGATGGTAAAATTCAGTTTTTGAGGCCAGACCTCTACTAGCTTCCAGCAATACACATCTCTCTCCTCTAGCTGGTAACTCATTTCTGGGGCTTAGGCACATTCTATAAACCTAAATATTTCACATTATTTATGACTAGTACATCCGTTATTAATGCATGCCACATGCTTCAATGCTTTAACGGAGACACCTCTGGAAAAAAATGAAGTCGCTAGCTCAGTTACATTTCTGACCATTAAAAACAATGGACACTTATACATGTTGAGAAGACACATGACCACTTTTAATTGTGGCAACCTTTCGTTCTACTTACTGCTTGAAGTATAGTCTTGTTCTGGTTCTTCTTTTATATTAAGGAGACACTCCATCTTTGTCAGAGGCAATACAGTTTCCATTGGAATTTGCCTGTACCAGTATAAACATTACAAGAGTGTTATTAGAACATTTAAGGGCAGTTTCCAAACCAAAACCTAGCTGCTATTTAGCTATTTAATAGACACAGTGTTAAATTCAAAAAAGAAACAAAATACACACAAAAAAGTAGCTTGGTAAGATCCAAGTCCTCCCAACAATTATGCATGGAAATCAGTATCTTAGTAAAATTAAATACTTTAAAAACCTAAATATTGCAGATCCTTCCCAATTCAATTATTTTACCTTTAAAAAAAATGTATCCACTCATACTTATGGCACAGGAAATGCAATCATATTCCTTTACATTTAGTGCCCTTTTTTTTTTTTTTTTTTTTTTTTGAGTGAGCAGTCTATACTTACGGGCCATTCTTTTGCCAAAGTGTTCTTTAAGATATAAAATTTGAACAAAACTTGCTCAATGCAGACAAACATTTTGAATCAGGTTGCTTCCAACTCTGCACAATTTTAACAATGAGAGAGAGAATGAGAATCCCAGGGAAGGGAAATCCCCCCCCCCCAAAGGTTGTGCTATGTTGGAGTTACTATGTATAAATAGTTTACTGATGAGCACCCTAAATGAGCACAGAGCTTCAAGGTGGTGTCTCTTGCTTTTATTAGTAGATGCTTGATGGTGGTGGTGGTTAGGAGTCAGTCATCTAGGTATGGAAACACTCATAATCCTGAACGTCTCAGGTGAGCTGTAACTACTGCCATGCATTTGGTGAACACTCTGGGGGCTGTAGTGAGACCAAAGGGCAGGGCTCAAAACTGGTAGTGACTGACTCAAAGCCGAAAGTGCAGATGACTCCTGGATGTCCATCTTTATGTGGTAGTACGCATCCTGGAGGTCTATACAGCACATCCACTTGTCTTTTCTCAGAAAGGGAAGTATCGACTGCAGTGTTACCATCTGGAACTTTTGTCTTTTTTACAGATTTGTTCAGTTTGCTGAGATCCAGTATGGGTCTCCAGTCCCCCGTTTTCTTTGGAGCTAAAAAGAACCTTGAGCAAGTTCCGGATCCAATTTGGTCTGCAGGGACAGGTTGGATGACTCTCTTTCTAGCAACTTTTGTATCTCTAGGGTTGCTTGCTTCCTGTGACTGGGTGGAACATCTGGAATGTTTCTGATATGTGGGGTCATGAAAATGAGTATGGATATGATGCTTTGTACCCACTTGACTTATTATTTTAGCCAGACGTCTGGATACAAAGATAAGTGACCCCCGATTGCCTCCAGAGGGGGACAGGCAGGCCTCCTTTCAGGAGCACTGAAAGGGCTTACCAAAAAAGGATTCTCTGTCTCCTTGGTTCTGCAGACCCCCTCTACCTCGTGGCTGGCATCTTCCATTATTACTTCCTCCCTCTGCCTCTGGAGGAAGGTTTACCATGTGTCTTGAAAAGCTCTGAGATTTTCAAAACCACATCTTTCCCCCTTTTTTACCCTTGGGGTAGGGTCTAGAAGTACTGGAAAAACAGACCGACAGCAGAGAGAGAGTTTTTCCTTCCTGTTCACACCTGGTTAGTGTTTCTTTGACTTTAGGCCTGAACAGAGACGAGCCATCAAAAAGGGGTGTCAAAGAATGACTTCAAGATTTCTGCTTACAAAAGTGCATCCAGGAATGTAGTGCATCCAGGAATGTCTGTCTCTTAAGAGCAATTTCTGAACCCACTGACCTACTCGCTCCATTGGCTGCATAAGAAACGAGCCTCATGGATGAGTTCACTACTGAATTAAGGGTGGAGAGCTGGGATGATACCTTATCTGCTACACCCGCAGCTACTGAACCCTGGAGAGTGTCTCTAAGCTCCTTCAGGAGATCTCTCTGTAATCTAGCAAAATGGGCAAGATAATTAAGGGACCAGAGTGTAAAGGTTCCTGAAGAAAACATGCACTTTCTGTAGCCGTCCATCATGCACAAGTCTTTGTCTGGGGGATGAACAGACATGGACGTTTCCGACCACTCTTTCTTGGTGGCTGCTGCCACCACCATAGCATCTACTGGGACACCTTTCATCAGAAAAGTTTCATCTTCCAGGGAAGTGATAAATTTATTTGGCCTCCTAGGGACAGACTTCACTGTGTTGGGAAACTCTCATGCCTTCCAACAAACTAGTTCCATAAGCTCTCGTAGAAAGGCAGAGACAACCAAGTGGCAGAAGGGAGAGACCCGAAAGCTTTCAAGCAAACAGACTCCTCGTCAGAAGGTGTGATGGGCTTCCAGCCGCCTCTCTGTTTAAGGATCTCTAGGATGTCCACAAAGGAGACACCCTCAGAGGGCAACCATGGGAACCCTTCGGAGTCATCGAGGTCTGTGCCCGATGTGATTGACTCCTGTGGGGAGTCCAAATGCTTCCTCTTGCATAATTTCTTTCAAGGGACCTCTTCAGAAGGGCATTTAAGAGAGGTTTCAGAAGAGACGGTTCAGCTGCTAAGGCATCCTGAGGCTCTGGATCTCTACATTTGTGTGGAATCGGTTGTGCCGAGACGACACCAGTGCCTTTGGGGGAGGAATGGCCAGACCTGAAAGTGGGACTGCCCAGACAGTGCTCTCCTCATAGCCTCAAAAGCCCCCCCACCCATGATCCGAGGAAACCCCTAGCTCCAAAGAACCAAAAGGTCCCCCCGGCACCACAGGGCTTGGCTCTGAAGCCGAAGTAAGAGCCGATCTCATGCATGCCAACGCCCCAAGAGGCATAATCGGATCCGAAAAAAAAACTTTCTTGTGATTTAAGGGATGAGTTGATAAGACAGATGTGTGTGGTATTAAAGATGATGCTGTGAGAAAGATTTTGCTTCATGACACTGATTTAACTTTGAATAAGGCTATTAAGATGCGTCAGATAAACGAGCTCAAAGAAAAACACACAAATATGCTTACAGATGAGAAATGCATGCTTCCAGTATCTTTTAGTACTCATGTTGATAGTACACAGCACGTGGTTAATGAAACAAGCCTACGCACATGGCAGCAACTGTGAGTCCTACAACACTCAATGGGAAACCCTGTACTTTTCTAGCAAATTCCAGAGTGTGCACAGGCTCAGTGAAGCACAAGTGCGAGCCAGCAAACTGGAAGCATGTTCCCTCACCTAGCCTCACAGGCAACTGTCCTAACTGTGGTGGAAATAGCGTCAGAGAGAAAAATGTTTAGCTTTTTGTCAGCAATACTACAGATGTAAAAAGTGGAATCATTCCAAAGATTTTGTAAATAAAGAAAGGCTTATTCTTTTATGAAAAAGAGAACATTCAAAGGGACAAGTTGATTAGTTAGAAAGCTGTGACCCCACTTATTTTGGTGTGTCTGTGCTTAATGAAACAGTCAATACAGCAGATTTATGGGCAAATAATGAAGTATTTTGTATTGTTTGGATAAAATGGAAGATCCACAGAGCTCCAAGTTGACACAGGTTCAAAGTGCAATGTTATGTCAGCAGAAACATTTGCTAGAGTATGTGCTGGTGAGAAGCTTGATTTAGCAAAGTGCGCAAAGCTTGTTGCTTATGGTGGTGAAGAAATTCAAACTGAAGGTTCAGTAGTGCTTTTTTGTTACTCTACTGGGAACAGCTATGACTTGCAATTTTACATGGTCATAAGGCATGTACAGTCATTATCAGGCCTCAGAGAGAGTTTGAAAATGGGACTGCTTTCATTTAATAAGGGAAGTGCACCATATAAGCTTAAGAAACCATTGTTCTAATTTCACCCAGTCTATTTTCTATCTATGCTGATCTTTTCGGAGACAAACTAGGCAAACTCCCAGTTGTGTACTCCATGAAGTTAGACCCTGAAGTCAGTCCAGTTGTCAGACCAGCCCGGAAAGTTTCAGTAGCTATGCAGAACAGAGTCAAAGCCAAGCTAGAGAAAATGGTAGAGTAAGATGTAATTTGCCCAGTTGAAGAACCTACTGAATAGGCATCTTTCATGGTTGTAAGCTCATAAGAAAAACTCAGATGATATCAGAATATGTCTTGCTCCATGAGACTTGAACATAGCACTGAAAAGACCTCATCATCCAATGTGAAGTCACTCCTCTCCTGTCAAATGCCACTTTTCTGTCTTAGATGGAGAGTTTTCATTTTGGCAAATTTTACTTCACTAAAAATCTTACTGCTAACCACATTCAGTATTCCTTTTGGTAGGTACAGATTTTTGAGATTGCCATTTGGGATAAATTCTGCCAGTGAAGTCTTCCAGCATGCAATGGGGCATTTTTTTTTTCTGAATATCCATGTGCTATTATAGTAGATAATATTCTAGTACTAGGCAACAGTAAGCTGAGCATGACAGAAACCTCAAGAAAGTTCTGGAAAGAGCACATGAAGTGACTCTTAAGATGAATCCTCAGAAGTGCAAATTCAGTCTACAAGAAGTTACTTATGTTGGTCAGTTATTTACCAATTTAGGCTTAAGACCAGATCCTTCAAAGCAAACAGCAATTATCAATATGCTAGCTCTAGACCATGTTCAAGCCCTACAATGTTTTCTTGGCATGGTTAACTACCAAGGCAAGCTCATTCCAGACTTAAGTCAATGTTCAGCACCGCTTAGGGAGCAGACATGTAAAGATGCATCTTGGTCATGGTTACAGGAACACCAAAGAGCATTTGATGTCCTGAAACAGAAAATTGCCAATCCACCAACTCTCAGATGCTATAATATTCACAAACCAGTTACACTTTCTTGTGATGCTTTCAAGTTTGATCTGGGTGCAGTCATTCTTCAAGAGGGTAGACCTGTAGCCCATGCATCCAGAACTCTAACCCAAACTGAAATGCACTATATTTGGATACAGAAACAGCTCTTGGCAATTGTGTTTGCATGTTCAAAGTTCCATGATTATATTTATGGTAGACCTATCACCAACCTCAAGATTCCTGTCCCAGAGACTTCCCATACTCTGGAACAAGCTACCCACCTATGTCAAGCAAAGTTCCTCATTAGAACTCTTCATGAAAAATCTTGCTGAGTGGATGGGAAATACACCACTTCTCTGGCTCTGCTAGACAGGGGGCACAGGAAAATAACTTTCTTGGGTGGCATAAGCCAGGGAACCTTGTTGGCTAGGCTTATTTAGGCCCTTGGGCCGATAGCCTATGCATATAGCTCCAGCCAGACTGCAACGCATGATGCTCAAAATTGCAAAAGTTTAACTTCGATCATGTGTACACAAAAGGCAAACTTCTTTATCTTGCTGATGCTTTAGTCAGACTGCCCAGAAATACCACTGAACAGCATGAAAACAGGAAACTTGATTTTGAGGTCATGGAAGTGAGAATTTCTTCTCTTCTTCCATATGACTTGATGAGTTTAGAAGTCATACAGCCTCAGATCCAGTTATTCAGAAGCTCAACCACTTTATCAACAGAGGATTGCTGTCAAAGCAATCTTGCTTACCTCATGACATGCAACCATACTTTCCTTACAGAGAGGAAACTTTGACAATGGTATCATCATTAAAGGTCCAAAAGTGATTGTTCCAAAATCCTTACCACAAGAGTACATTATAATCTTGCATCATGTCCACCCAGGAACTGATTCTACCAAAAAAAAAAAAAGGTGAGAGGATTAGTATTTTGGCCTTTTATGTCAAAACTACTTTGACAGAGTACTTTCATCTTGTTCTGCAAGTAATAGTGAACTACCTTGGTCGACAACAGCTACAGACATTTTCAAATGGAATGGTCAACATTACTTGGTGTTAGTAGACTCTTATTCAAATTGGTTTGAGACTGACCTGCTTCCTAATCTAGCATCCTGTATTGCCATTACTAAGATGAAGCGTCATTTTTACAGTCACAGTAGTCTGCACAAAGTTATTTCCGATAATGGTGCACAGTTTACAAGCCAGCAGTTCAAATGATTTGCTGAGGAGTGGGACTTTACTCATGTTACCAGTAGCCCTGAGTACCCACAGTCAAAGGGTTTGTCAGAACGTGCAGTTAAAAAGTGCAAAACAATTACTACAGAAGTTGAAGCGAGACAATGGCGATGTTTTCTTGAATCTCAAAAATATTGCTAGTGATAAACATCCTGGATCACCTGCACAGAGACTTCTGTCGAGACAAACCAGAACCACATTACCAATCAGCAGTAATCTACTGGTTCCATATGTCAAGAACAGATCAGTGAAAGCCCATTTATTGAAGAAGCACTTATCCCACTCAATCCGTTACAAGAAGGGGGGATAGTGAGGATGCAGACTTCTACAGGTTTTGATCAGACTGGTATCGTGAAAAGTGTATGTCCAGAGCTGAGACTGTACATCGTGGAATCACGAGTAGTAGAATTTAGATGGAATCGGAAACATTTTGTCCCAGTGTCTGAGCATGTATTGTTTTTCCTGTTTTTATAAGCTTTAATTGTTGGTTGCACTTCCTAGTTTAAGTTTGCTTAAAAGTTAAACTACAGGCTAATACACTCAAGTGTACTAGCTTTTGATAGCATTTAATCAAAAAGTAAAGCATTTATTGTGTTTTCTGTCTGTCTGAAAAAAATTTGAAAAAAAAACAAAAAAATATTCTTGTTCTCCTAACTTTCCTGGCTAGTTGTTCCAGTGATCAGGTTTTGCTGATCCCTGGGCTTTGTCTTGGTTCCTGTACTTCTCCATTTTCTTTGTTTGGTCAGGGGGAAGTTTCTTTACTCACCAGTGGGAATGGGGAGTACTGAGCTGCCTGTTTGTCCTCAGAGGAGTGGTTTAAGACAGTAACTTGTAATTCATTGGCCATTTTGGGTCATTTCCTGCCTTTTCCAGCCCCCTGCTATAAAGCACGCTTTAGCACGGAGTTGCCACTAGAGCAGCATCGGGCATCGCCGGTTCAACAAGGTTAAACTTTTTCTGGCTCCATAAAGTCTGTTCTTCATTTTTTCCCTTAGAACCGCTCTACTAGTAACCTAAACAGTATATCCCTTAACTAAAAAGCGCAGCACTTGTTCCTAAAAGTTTTTTTTCTTTTCAAAAAAAAAAAAGCTCAGCACTTGTCTTAAAAGCATCTTCCTTGCAGGTTAAGCACTTCTATATTATACAAAGTCCCTCACTTGCGAAACCCCCCCAGGAGTACCCACCTTCCTTACTAAGTCCTCTCTTATTCAGTCTCATACCTAACTTCTTAATTTTTTCTAGCACGTCGAAGGGCCAGATGCTGGCGTCCTCTCCTGCCCAGTTGGTGAACCTGGGAATATTGAGGCAATGTTACAATTGCCTCATGTACACAGACAACCCTCTCCTCCTCCCACATAACGCAAATACTTGCGAGAGATGCAGCTATTTAGCCAAACTGGAGGCTGAGCTCTCTCAACTCAGGACTGGCAAGACCAGAGAGGAGGAGAAGGCAACTACACACACCACAAAACCAGCCTCACATAATGCTACCACACCACTGAATCAAACACAAACACACAAAGACATACTCGGAGGCTCCGAGTAAAAATTTACCTAAACAGCAGAGGCCTCCAAAGCAGACACCCAAGCAACTGCTACCTCAAGACACCCCACAAGCAACACATAAACCACAAAATCAGTGTGCAAAGCAGTCACAGCCCTTAAGGCCAAATACAACACCAAACATACTTGTCATAGGTGACTCCATAGTCAGACACACTGACGTCCCACTCACCAGGCTGAACAAGGAGAGGGTCAGAGTAAGCTGCCTATCGGGCGCTAGAATCCGCCACATAACACAAGCACTCTGGTCACTCCACGGCAAGTACAAATATGACACAGTCATTGTCCATGCTGGTGTGAACGACCTGAGACGTACCTCCCTGGACTACATGAAGAGACAGAGAGGAGCTCTCTGATTATGTAGCCCAGGCAGGTATGACCCTGACCCTGAGCAGTATCCTTCCTTCACCAAGAATGATGCCACAATATAGAGACAAGATGATCAGCTTTAACAATTGGCTTAATTTCGGGTGTCATTCAAAGGGGATCCAGTGTCTGTCTGCCTGGGATGACATGCTTGACAAGCCACGCTGCTTCGCAAGGGACGGCTTGCACCTGTCACCCCTGGGATTCCGGATATTGGCTAAGGCTCTTGCCACCCCCATAGTGCCTTTTTTAGGCAAGGCTCAAATTCTAAACCTACCACCTTAGAAAACAAAAATTGGAAGATATTGAGGGTAATGCTGCTCAATGCCAGAAGTCTAAATCGCAAAATGCATGCACTTGAGGCCCTTCTCAGTATGGAGAACATCGATGTCTGTGCTGTAACTGAGACCTGGTTCAAGGCTCCTGAGAGCCCCCCGGCACTATCAGGTTTTACCTCATATCATGCGTTCCGGCCCCAAAACCCGGACCACACCACACCACAAAAGGAGGGGGTGTATCCATAAAGGATACCCACACCTCCAGGTTGGTGGCAACGCAAGAAGCTTCGGAAATCATCCAGGTGCAACTAACCATAGGCAAAACTGCCCTACAATTTGTAGCATGCTACAGGCCACCCTCTCAAACTCAGGAACCCCACACAGCCTTCCTGAAGACATTGGAGGGTATAATATCTCCAAACACCATCATATTGGGTGACTTCAACTACCCGAATATAGACTGGGAACATTACTCAAGCCCTAACTTTCTAGCCCAACGGTTCCTGGAGTTCATAAATTCAAATGCCATGGAACAAATAGTCACTGTTCCCACGAGAGGAGAAAATATACTAGATCTCATTATCACAAACATGGGGACAAAATGCTCCACACTGGAAGTATATCCCTCATTGGTGAGATCTGATCATAAACTAATCTCACTGGAAATCCACATCCCGCCCCCACCCCAAACAAAAAAGACCACAGTGAAGAACTTCTCTAAAGAAAATTTCACACTACTCAAGACTGGTAACTTTCTAGCCCAACGGTTCCTGGAGTTCATAAATTCAAATGCCATGGAACAAATAGTCACTGTTCCCACGAGAGGAGAAAATATACTAGATCTCATTATCACAAACATGGGGACAAAATGCTCCACACTGGAAGTATATCCCTCATTGGTGAGATCTGATCATAAACTAATCTCACTGGAAATCCACATCCCGCCCCCACCCCAAACAAAAAAGACCACAGTGAAGAACTTCTCTAAAGAAAATTTCACACTACTCAAGACTGGTGTGGTATCCTTCAAGGCCCCTGAGCCAGTGGAATCCACAACCCAAGCTGCGGAAGCCCTTACAAATGCCTTCTATAAACACCTCCAGGACTGAATGGATCAGGCAATCCCAAATAAAATCAAGACTCTTTCCACCAAGGGCAAGCGTCCAGTCTGGTGGACCCCAGCCATTAACAAACTTTACAATAAGAGGAGAAAGCTATTACATGATAGAACAAAATCCATAAAAGGGAAGTCACCCCTGATCATTATTAGTAAAAAAATACGAGCACTCATAAAATCAACTAAGGCCAATTTTGAGAGAAAAATTGCCATGGATTCAAAAGACAATCATAAGGCCTTTTTCAGCTATGTTAGGAACCTGGGTGGAAACTCCCAGATATGCTCAGAATTAGTCCAAAATGACACAAAAATCACTGAACCCACAGACATTGCCAACATACTGGCAGACAGGTTCAGTGCAAACTTCACCCACCTCTCCCCCCCTAAAGGAGAGATAACTATCCCAGCGGAGTGTAGCCTCCCAGACATCTCAAATGCGCAGGTGAAAGCTGCTCTCTCTAAAGCTAAAAACACAGCATCAATTGGACCGGATGGTGTCCCCGGCTGTGTGCTACACGAGCTCAATGAGGAACTAAACCCGCACATAAGGCAGCTGTTTTATCTCAGCCTTACCACAGGATACGTGCCCAAGGAGTGGCGTACGGCAACTGTGGTCCCACTCCACAAAGGCGGTGCCTCTACGGACCCTGGTAATTACCGCCCCATAAGCTTAACAAGTCTAGTCTGCAAAGCTATGGAGAGGATCATAATGGAGCTCATAAACAAAGATATAGGGGACTTGCAAACATTGGACCTGACCCAATTTGGCTTAGTCAAGGGCAGATCATGCCTTTTGAACTTGGTCGACTTCTTCGAAACGGTCACCAAGGCCATTGATGAGGGAAAGGCAGTCCATACAGCCTACCTTGACCTTGCAAAGGCTTTCGACACAATACCCCACTCGGGTATTGTAGAAAAACTTACAAGCTTAAATGTAAACCCATGACACAAGATGGGTTGCAAACTGGCTTAAGGACAGAACCCACAGGGTTAGAGTTGCTGGCGCTATGTCAGACTCCAAGCCGGTCACAAGTGGTGTCCCACAGGGCTCGGTCCTTGGCCCCCTATTGTTCGGCATCTACTTCTCAGAAGTACAGGCCAACACGGGAGGACTTTGGCTGACAAAGTTTGCAGACGACTGCAAACTGGGCGCCATAGTGGAAAGTGCATCGGAGACGGATATCCTTCAAAGGGGACTCACGGAAACAGATAGCTGGTGCCAGAGCCATGGCCTGAAGTTAAACGCCAAAAAATGTATAGTCATACCCTTCGGGAAAAACAAGGTAACCCCAAGCTACCATATAGGTGGCAATCCACTAAGCACAGAAGAGGTCATCAGGGACCTGGGGACCCAGGTTGACAGTGGCCTTTCTTTTGACACTCACGTTGCTAAAGTGGTTAGAAAGACCATCTACATTGCCCACCTGATCATGAAGAGATTCACATTCAGATCTAGTGAGGTCATTGTTCCCCTGTACTCTTCACTTATCAGACCAATGATAGAGTACACTGCCCCATTCGGGATGTCTCTCACCCGACATCTGCAGCAATTGGAGAGACCCCAAAAGTTCCTCATATGCTGCCAGATTGAAGAAACTCCAGCTCTATTCAGTCGCATACCGTCTGCTCAGAGGTGACATGTGCCTGACATACAAGGCCATGTCCAACCCAGAATTAATAGACATGCACCACCTCAAAAAATCCAAATCCACCAGAACCACTAGAGCAAGCGACTTAAACCTTAGCACGGATATAAATAGGACGTGTTGGGAGGGATAGATTTGTCACTCAGAGACTCCCTATGCTGTGGAATAAAATCCCGGTCCATGTGAGGCAGAGCACCTCGCTGGCTCTGTTCAAGAGAAATCTTGACCTGTGGATGGGAGATCGTAGGTTTACCCCGGGAATCATCTCTGTGTCACTGCTGGACAGAGGCAAAACAAACTAATGGGCACAGTATTTTTTCATATAAGGGGTGGCGTAAGCCACAAAACTTTGGGCTAGGCTTGTAAATGCCCTAGGGCAGATAGCCTAGTATAAACCTATAAACCTATGAAACTATCACATCTGTGAAAAAGACTCAATCTCAGAGCGAGTTGTCCAGAGTTCCAGTTCCTGAGAAGATTCCCAAAACTCCAAAATCTGTTTGTTCACCAATGATTGTCCCTGTTGCTAAACCCATTTGTGACTGTTATATCACTAGATCAAGTTGCAATTCCAGATACATGGTAACTTGTACCTGAATGTTGTGTTTATTTCTCACTGTCTGTAATTGCATATCTGTTTCAGATGTCATTTTATTGTGGGCAATTCATTAAAGAGGGAGAATGTAGATCAATATGTATGTATACCTTTAAGCAGCTTTCCATGGGCTTGCACAAGTGTATAAATACTGAGCACATGTGAGCCTGTCATTTTGTAGCAAGCTGTTGAGATGTAAGCATGCATACCTGTGCAGTCTGTCAATTAATCAGTTTATAGTCTGCACTGCTGCTATTCATCCTGATGTGTTTCTGTGTAATAAAAATATAAACGAACTACTCCGCCAGTCTGTCTTTAAATGTAAATGAAGATGAGTGACAGCAGTAAAGCCAGAGCAGATGAAGAAGCTAGAGATGATGGAATGTAGTGCCCGAGATTGGTGGTAGGGTGCACATTGTGGGACTGACTCAGAAATGAGGACTTAAGAGCAGAAGCCAAAGTAGCACCAATTGCAGAAAAGATCAAAGACAACAGATTATGATTGTTGGGCACATGTGCAGGGTTGGGAGGGTGGCCTAATGTTTGCCTTACAAACACAAGGTGCAGGGTTTGAGTCTCACAAGGGATAATTGGCTAGGCTTAAAATGGCTTGCAAGGGCAGTTAGCTTAGTACTAATCTATGAATCTATAAAAGGAAGACAGTCTGGTGAAGATTTGGGATAAACAGGAAGAAGGTAAGAGGAAACGAGGGTGTTCAGCAAAGAGATGGATGCATTGTGTGAAAAATCTGAAAGTCAGGCATGAGTGTCAAAGAAGGCAGGAGTGCGGCGCTGAAATCGAGAGAGATGGTGATGGTTAACACGACACTCCAACCCCATGAAGAAAATGAGGGTTGATGATGGTCAAGAGGTATTTGAACATATCTGTCTTAGGCCAGATATATGAATTCGGCAACCAGGCAGAGCACAGATCCAAATGCACCATTTTCAGGTTCAACAATGGTGGACAGTCACTCACACACAAAATAAATATACTCAGAGAAAAGCAGTAAATTGTGAATGACAGTAATGTGTATTATAGGATACATACAAACAGCGGCACTTTAAATTAATGGCAGATTTGTACATCACTTGTTGATTTAAATCAACCTACACCTACTGTAAACCCAAGGAGTGGATCTCTTACTGATCTGCAGAGAGTTCTAGAGATATTAGCTTTGTTGAAGCACTTACATTTTACCCTTTAAAACAATATGCACAAGTTCTTTCCTAAAAGTTGGAAAGGAAAGCTTACCACTTGTTTGATTTACGGTGAGTAGGCATACAGGCAAAGGTGCCACAATGGTGTTTTTCTAGAGGCAAGTGTTCTAGATCAGATACTGTCTGGGGTAGAGATACAACTTATGGTGGGACCACATTAAAGGGAGGACATGTTACCCTTAAAGAAGGGTAGCTTTACCAACAACAGCCCTACTTTGGGGCGATATGAGATTCTAGTCCAGTATAGAAGTTTGATTACTTGAAGGTGATGCTCAAAGCTGAGGGTCTAACCATACACAAAGATGTTTTTGGGTTCGCACATTCCATTGTGCCTTTATTGATCATTTTGAATGTTCCAATTAGGGAGAGTGAGCCTTTAGGGTGTTCTGAACAGTTTTAGATATTGATTTCAAGGTCACAAGCAGCTTATTTTAATTGAGCTATAGACTTGGATGTAACAGACTTGTTTGAAGACAGTTAATTTACTGATTCACCTTCCACACCCCATCATCTGTGTAAAATAGGATAGTTAAGCTGGGAAGGTCTAACGGGAGTTGAGAGAATGCAGACCCTTGTATGACACTCTTGTTTACGGGTGGCACTGACGGAGGCAATAGGCCAAATATGAATGAAAAGGTAGCGGTTACAAAGGATGCTGGAGAATCACTAGTTTGTGGGCCTACTCCTATCGTGTGTATCAAGGGAGTGACCTACCATATCAAATACATTTGTTAGGGCAATGAAAATTGTAGCAGTTAGGTCCCCTATTTTCATATTTAGGTAGTGTACAAACTTTAGTCATTATGTTTTACCCTGATCAGAATCCATGCAAATGGGATCAGAGGTAAAACGGTATTTTGCAAACTTGTCATAGATGAGTTCTCTAGTTTTTTTTACCTTAAGTATGGAGTGGAGGATTGATATGGGTCTAAAATAAGTGGCTGGGAAAAAAGATGGAAGAATTTAGGAAGGATCTCCCTAGGGCTTTATTTAATTCATGATGCAGGACCAAGAGGCAGATACTGAATAGATGCTTAAGCGGTGTTGGATGTGGTCTTCACAGAGCAAAAAGCAGGTATGGCTGTCCTCACTTCCTGAGGAGCATCTGATGAGATTATTAGTAACATCCTTTTTGGTTATGGCCTTGAAGTAGAATGAAGGAAAGCGAAATGGGATTACTTTTGTAACATGCCTCATTGTTAGAGGGAGTTATGGTTTGGAGAAGTGTAAAAGTTTACCAGAAAGTCATGTAGAGTAAGTGATCCACAAGATGTGGAAATGGTAGTATTATGAAGGTATTCTACAATGGGTCTTTTGGCAGGATAGGCCAGTAACATTAAAATTCCAGAATTTCTTTTGGGTGCATACGGTGTGTGGAGGATAGTGCTGCGTAATCCAGCAGCTTTTTTGGGAGAGGAAAGTTTCTTAGATGTGTAAAGTGGTTGTAGTTTTGAGTTAGGAACACTTTCCAGGTGACCCAGACTTGGTCTCAGGTTTCACACACAGACTTGTGTTATGTGGTGAAGCATTACTTCAGTGAGGCCCTACAAAGTCAGAACTGTTAGCAAGGAAACAATGGGAACAGTGCTAGAAATATCAAGGTCATTTAGAGCTAGGCTATCAGAGTGTTGTAAAAGTTGTACATGCAGATTGTCCTGTTGGGATTGCAGTAAGATGATGACTAGATAGGGTGGAAGTAAAGGAAAAAGTCACTAATAGACGATATTATGGATGGAAGGAGGGTCACCGGTAATGACATCTAATAGGTGGCTGGTTTTGAAGACAGGTTTGAATGACAAGTCTGAGTTGTGAAAGGTAGACAGGACATCTTCCTATTTGCAGGTTTTTGCAGCAAGTTTCGTTTTGTGGGGCACACCTCCTTGAGTACACCTAGATGAATCCATCCCCATCAGCTTAGATGCCCAAACCACTCACTGAACCTGGATTGCAGGGTATTATCACTATCGCACAGCACTGGCCTAAGCAATAGGTTACTGCTAAAAATCACCCAAGAATGTGTTTTTGTAAGGTGCAAAACAGTCTAGAATTAGAATGTAGAGATCGGATTTTTGTGGCATTTGAAAGTACAGAGGAGTAATGCTGCGAGTTCTTGTGGTACATGTTCGATTCCCTCGGCCTTCGTTTGCCTGCTGCGTGACCTTGAGCAAGTCAGTCACAACCACACAATGCTTGTGAGCATATGACCGTTTGGGCTAAGCCCTTCAAATGGTTCCCTGGACTGTAAGCCTATTAAGAACCTAGGAAGAAGGTAAGCAACTACCAGGGTTATGAAATTGTGAAGCTAGGGTTAAATACCATGCTAAATAAAACTTATGTATTCTCTCCATCATTTATCTGCAGAATGTATTATGCTAGAAATATGAAGCTTTATTCTTCATGTCAAGGGAGAGGTAATGTCTGCAAATTGTGTGTAGTCTCCAGCCCTCTTAATGTAACAAAGATGAGAGGGGGGAAAAAAGGAAAATGAAATTTTGCTACAAAGACTTAAGACACCAAGGGGATTCAGGATTCAAGAAAAGCAGAGCAGTAAAAAACTTGTTTTACCAGCAACATAGCATAATAGATACTGATGGCTGGGGAAAGGACACTGACATATTAAAAAGAAAAACAGTGGATACTGATGTGGTCTTATCTGTGCAGGACCAATTGAGTACTAGATATTTATTTAGTGTCAGTATTAACATAGCAAGTTAGGCAGGAATCACATCTGGAGCTTAGGTTTTTGTATGCACCTATTTTAACTGCCTTTTTTGTTCTCTCCATGTGTGTCCAAGCTTATGTATATTTCACTCCATATGCACACTTATTTAATTTACTTTTCAGATCCCCTGGCTGTTCTACATTTATACATGGTTATCCATGCATAAGGTACCATTTAGACTTTTGGTTAAGCTGTATGGCACGTCTCTCCAAGACTGTTTAAGCCTACTAGAAAGACAGATTAATTGGCAAGTCATGTTTGTTTTGATTTTAGAGCAAACAGCCAGTGAAGTTTTGACTTTCTTTACAAATGGTGGCAGTACTGCAGTGCCAGAAGGAAAATGTTGGGGAAATGGAGAATTCTGCCAGTAAATTAACTCAGACTTTTAGAGTAGGGAAATTGTCAGCCCTCCATGGGAACTGTTTAAATATGCACACGCACAGACACCGACACCACCCATGCTGTGTGTAAGGAAATGGACATAAATAAAATGGCACTGGAAGGCACTGTTTCAGAGACAGATGTGAAAGACCCTGCTCTGTAAGTGGCCTGAGTGACCTCCAGCTTGGGTGTGGAGGTTGGAAGTATATACCCATAGCAGAAATACATATTCCTCTATGCTCTTGTAACCAGACTGTATAAATTTGGTTTACTATTGGCTCTGGAGCTTTTTTTTTTTTTTTTAAACCAGGTCTGCCATTAAAAAGGTAGCAGTTTGAAAAGTGGGAGTTAAGAGATGGGGAACTATTTTGAGATGGCTACAACATCATTGTTTGATAAGAAGGATGCCAGAAGATCTGAATAAGTGAAGTCTGATGCAGATCCTGAAGATTTTATTTAGTTATTTTTTTTTACATTACATAATCTTCACAAAGTCTGTATGTCTTGAGACCTGTTGAGTGGTTTTAGGTGAGGGTATTGTACATGGAGAAGTGTGCAACTGTGGCTGTATCACGAAGGAATTATATCATTTGTGATAAGCAATGGGATAGTGTAGACTGAGTTAGGTTTAAAGTCGGGTAGAAGCATGCGTTAGAGCAGAGGGCTCTATAGTATATGTGGGCAGCATGAAGACTGACAATTACTGTGTATACTGGATAGATTTGAAGCAGTGAAGCCGATTACAAGAGATTCCCCTAGGATTATTTGATACCAAAACCTTCAATGCATTCCTGTGCGATTTCACCTCTAAGAATGATCATGCCAGATGATCCCTCAGGGTAGACCCTCTGGTGAGGGCTCATTAAGCCAGGGTTTAAGCTCTCTCCATGCAGTAGCCCTTAAACTCCTACCACATACATTTAATTGTACTCCATTTTTCCATATCCCCTAAACAAAAAAATATATGATCAGAAGGTGCTGTCAGCTCCAGTGTTTCAGAAGTCATGTCCTTTCGGACTGTGCAATGACATATCATCTCTCTTGCATCCTACTACCTGCAATACATGGTTCTTACACCCCAACATGCAAGACAAATATATACAACTATGACATATAAAATACTAACATGCTGCACACTAATTACATACTATACACACCAATACATATATTTGAATAAGATACATTATACAAAATCATACATATAAAATCTTGAGCTTAGTTTCTCAGAAACGTTTAGTAAACGTGTACAGAAGCAAGATAACTCACCATGGTCTTTTGGCAGTCACTATGATATGTACATTGCTTAGAAATAACTATTGGCCATTACTATACATTCTTGTTTGAGTAACACTATTTGAGACAGTATAGAACAAAGAACCACGTCATACCTAGGAAACCTTGGACCAATGTACGTGCCCGGTTATCAAAGCATAATAAAATACAATGGAATTTGGAGTCTTAGAAAGTCTGAGAATAGCATATCCAGTGTATGAAACAAAGTCATTATGGATTTAATTGTCTATACCAGTAGAACGACTAGTTTATTGATTGATACCAATGTATACCAACCAGTTTCTCTGAATGAGATTCATACTGCATACTGTTCAAGTGACTGGGGTTGGAAGAACCTTTATTGTCTGTGGACATGTACAACTTTTAGTGTCCTGATTATTTCCAAAATATCTGGTATTCCAAAAATAGTCAAACGCTGGAGCCACTATTACGACCAGCAGTGGCAGAAAGTAGGTCAGTCACCGAACCTTTTGCAAAATTTGTGATACCAAACTGAAATCTCTCTTTAAAGACTTCACACTTGAGGGACTTGTGGGTCGATAAATTAAGAAACTTGCATAGTGAAGAAAATAACATATTGGTCACCTTGGATGTCAAAAATTTATTCACAGTGATTCCGCACGACACGGGTTTATCATGGTTCAGTGACATTATTTTGGATTCCCATTTAAAAGTTACTGACATGCTTAGACATCTCTGATTTTTACGGCAACAGTCCTGACCAACAATTTCCTGTATTTTAATGGAAAAATATTTTAAAACAATCTCCAGGGTGGCAACGGTGACGCTTGCGCACCAACCTTTGCTAACGCAGTTTTATTGAAGTGGGAAAAAGATGCGGTAATTAAACTGGACTATTTTCAGCATTGTAAGAGCTAGTGCTACTTTTTGGATGACATCTTTTTTTTTTATTTGGTTAGGTACTCCACACCAACTAGAGGTGGTCATAACAGAACTGGAGAAATCAGATTCTCTTAGATTTTCATACCACATCGAAGAGCATAAGATACACTTTTTGGAAGTTGAACTTGTGAAGAATAATGATGGCACATTACATCGTAAATGCACACACATTCATTTCAGGAGTTGCCATCCTTTTCACCAAAAGAAAGATGTTCTAAAACATCACTTTGCACAAATTTCTAGGTTAACATCAAACAATGACAAGTGCTCCAGACAGTCCAAGTTATAAAAACAAAACATGTTTTGGATCGTGGATGCCCTGTGGAGTTGGTTGAGAAGGGCAAAGAAGATATCTGAGCAGAGAGAACTAAGTAGTGCAAGCTGATTATACATCATGGTTTACGCACCGATGGAACCAACAGAGGTGAAGGAATACGAGTAATCAGAATTTTATTTATTTTATTTTACATTTGTTGACCGGGCTAGTCCAGCTGGATACATGTCCATTTTCAGTGGAGGCCCGGGGAGAAAAGCTCCAAAGGTTATAACAAGTAAAGGGAATACACAAAAAATACACATAGCAAAACAAAACAAATAATTGCAATACGCAATTTATAATATCATAACGTAGTCTAAAATAATACATAGTCATACGATTTTTTTTTTTCTCATAGTATATATGAGATAAGTTGTATCCATCTCCTGCAGCATTATTGGGTTTGGTACTATTAACTAGTAGTTTATTTGAAGAACGTAGTTATTTCAGATTGTTGTAGGGAGTAAGGAGGTTAGAGAGTATTGGTGTTTTGGATGGTTGATATAGAATGCTGTGAGCTATTGAGAGCTGTTGATAAGTAAGCTTGTTAGGAAGTTCAAGCCAGTTTAGTTGTTTTAAGTTCAGACAGTGGTGAGTTCTAAACTGGGATCCTGTGGCAAATCGAGCAATATTATGGTAAGATGAAGCAAGTTTCTTAAGGTTACATTTAGAGAGATTTGTGTAAATAGGGGAAGCATATAGAAGGGTAGAGAGGAGGTGAGATTGGGCTAAGGTGGTCCGGGCTTCAGGTGTAAGGAAGGATTTGATTCTGTAAAGGGATCCAATCTTTTTGTTAACTACTTTTATTGTGTTATTGATGTGACAGTCAAAATTAAGATTATTGTCAATAGTAATACCTAGTAGTTTTGAAGAAGAATCCGGAGTAATATCAGTGTTATCAGTGGAAGTAATAGAGAAGTTTAGGGAAGTAGTTTTGCGGGTAGGTGCAAACAGTCTCATCATTCATTACTTCTTGGATGCAGTAGACATCAGGAACATTATATTAAAAGAATGAAAGTGACTATACAGGTCACTTCGATGATATACCATCTTATACCTATAAGAATCATCCAAACTTCAAGACAATTCTAGAGAGACCTGATGAAAAAAATCATGTACTGGAAGTTTTGAGACACTGAAATGTGGCTGGTACAAAGAATGCATGTATATAGAAAATAACTACAGTGGTACACTATGGGACACTGTTAGAAGATGGCTTACTAAGAGCAGATATTTTTGCTATATGTCTGAAGTTGTTCACCTTGCCTGGTGTCTGTCATGCACAGCCTTTTGTATAGGCAAGACCAACAAGTCACTTAATGAACATATTTATCAGCATTTATATAGCATGAACAAGGAGAGGGTCACGGTGAGCAGCCTGTCGGGCGCTAGGATCCACCACATAACGCAAGCACTCAGGTCACTCCAAGGCAAGTACAAATATGACTTAGTCATTGTCCATGCTGGTGTGAATGACCGTACCTCCCTGGACTACATGAAGAGAGACATAGAGGAGCTCTCAGCATGTAGCCCAGGCCGGTATGACCCTGACCTTGAGTAGCATCTTACCCTCACCAAGAATGATGCCACAATATGAAGACAAGATGATCAATTTCAACAATTGGCTTAAGTACTGGTGTCATTCAAAGGGGATCTAATGCCAGTCAGCTTGAGATGATATGCTCGACAAGCCACGATGCTTCGCTAGGGACGGCTTGCACCTGTCACCCCTGGGCTTTCGGATATTGGCAAAGGCTCTTGCTACCCCCATAGTGCCTTTTTTAGGCAAGGCTCAAAAGACAAACCCACCTCCATAGGTATCACAAGGGATAAGAAACTAAGAGTAATGCTACTCAACGCCAGAAGTCTAAACCTCAAGATGCACGCACTCAAAACTCTCCTTAGCATGGAGAAGATCGATATCTGTGCAGTAACAGAAACCTGGTTCAGGGCTCTCGAGAGCACCCCAGCACTACCAGGTTATACCTCATACCATGCTTTTTGGCCCCAAAACTTGGACCGAACCACAAAAGGAGGGGGAGTATCGATATTCATCAAAGATACCCACACCTCCAGGTTGGTGCAAAGCACGAAGCATCAGAGACTATCCATGTGCAACTAGCAGTGGGTAAAACTGACTTCCAGTTTATAGCCTGCTACAGACCACCCTCCCAAACCCAGGAACCCCACTCGGCCTGAGAACACTGGAAAATATGAAGGTCTCCTCTCCAAACACCATTATATTGGGCGACTTCAACTACCCAAACATAGACTGGGAGCATTACTCTAGCTCCAACACCCTAGCCCAAAGGTTCCTAGAATTTATAAACTCAAATGCTATGGAACAACTTGTTACCACTCCCACAAGAGGGAAAAACATACTGGACCTGATCATCATCAACATGGGGACTCTATGCTCCAGACCAGAAGTGTATCCCTCACTGGTAAGATCAGATCATAAACTAATCTCACTGGATATTCAAATGCCGACCCCACCCCCTGCCCAGAAAACCACAGTGAAAAACTTCTCTAAAGCAAATTTCACACTCCTCAAAACCGAGGTGGAATCCTTCAAAGCCCCCGGGCCTGTGGAAAATACGGCCCAGACCGCAGAATCCTTTATAAACGCATTCTATGAACACCTTCAGGAATGCATGGATCATGCAATCCCAAATAAAATCAAGACCCAAAAAGGCAGACGTCCTGTCTGGTGGACCCCAGCCATAAACAAACTATACAATAGAAGGAGGAAGCTACTAAATGAGAGAGCAAAATCCCAAAAAGGGAAGGCATCACTGATCAGTATTAGCAAAAAAACTATGTGCACTCATAAAACTGTCTAAGGCCAGCTTCGAGAGAAAGATTGCACAGGACACTAAGGATAATCACAAGGCTTTCTGTAGTTATGTTAGGAACCTGGGTGGTAATTCCCAGATATGCTCAGAATTAGTCCAAAATGACAAAAAATACACCGAACCCACAGACATTGCCAACATCCTAGCTGACAGGTTCAGCACAAACCCCCCCCCCCTCCCCACCAAAAGGGCAAATATCTATCCCAGCAGAGTGCTGCCCCCCTGACATCTCAGATGCTCAGGTAAGAGCCACCCTCTCCAAAGCAAAAAACACAGCATCAATGGGACCAGACGGTGTCCCGGGATGAACTCCAAGAAGAGCTAAACCCAGACATAAAACTACTGTTCAATCTCAGCCTTACTACAGGATATGTGCCCAAAGAGTGGCGTACAGCAACAGTGGTCCCTCTCCATAAAGGTGGTGCCTCAATGGATCCTGGAAACTATCGCCCCATAAGCCTGACTAGCTTGGTCTGCAAAGTTATGGAAAGGATCATCATGGACCTCATAAATAAAGATACTGGGGACCTACAGACACTGGATCCTACCCAGTTCGGCTTTGTTAAGGGCAGATCCTGCCTCTTAAACCTGGTTGATTTCTTTGAAACAGTCACCCAGGCCATTGACGAGGGGAAGGTGGTCCACACAGCCTACCTGGACCTCGCAAAAGCCTTCGATACAATACCCCACTCGGACATTATAGATAAGCTCACCAGCTTATATATATAAACCCCTATGTCACTAGATGGATTGCAAACTGGCTCAAGGACAGAACCCACATGGTTAGAATTGCTGGAGCCATGTCAGACTCCAAACCAGTTACAAGTGGTGTCCCACAAGGCTTAGTCCTGGGACCTCTCTTGTTTGGTATATATTTCTCAGAGGTACAGGCCAACACGAAGGACTGTGGCTGACCAAGTTCGCAGATGACTGCAAACTGGGCGGCATAATAGACTCTCCAGCCGACACAAGCATCCTCCAAAAGGGCCTCATAGAAACAGACAACTGGTGCCAGAGCCATGGCCTCAAGCTAAATGCCAAAAAGTGTATAGTCATACCCTTTGGCAAAAACAAAGTGCCCACAAATTACCACATAGGTGGTAATCCATTAAGTACAGAAGTAGTAATTAGGGACCTGGGGACCCAAGTTGATAGCAATCTCTCATTTGACAACCACGTGGCCAAAGTGGTTAGAAAAACATTTTATATAGCCCACCTAATCATGAAGGGATTCACATCTAGATCAGGGGAGGTCATCGTGCCTCTTTACTCATCCCTCATCAGGCCCATAATTGAGTACAATGCCCCTTTTGGGATGTACCTTACTAGACACCTGCAGCAACTGGAAAGACCCCAAAAGTACCTCACCAAGAGGATCAAAACAGATGCCATATGCTGCCCGGTTAAAGAAACTCCAGCTCTACTCAGTGGCATACCGCCTGTTCAGAGGCGATCTGTGCCGGACATATAAAGCCATGTCCAACCCAGAATTAATGGACATGCTGCACCTCAAAAAATCCAAATCCCATCGAGCTATGCGCTCGAGAGACTTGAGCCTCAGCACTGAAATAAATAGGACATGCTGGACGGACAGATTCATAACCCAGAGGCTCCCTTCACTCTGGAATAAAATCCCAGTCCAGGTTAGGCAGACTCCCTCTGACTCTCTTCAAGAGGAATCTTGATGAGTGGATGGGAGATCGTAGGTTTACCCCGGGTATCACTTCTGTGTCACTGTTAGACAGAGGCACTGTATACTAACCTCGAAAAAGGGCACAGCAAAATAAATTTAAAATGGGTGGCGAAAGCCAAACACATTCTGGCTAGGCTTATAAATGCCCTAGGGCAGATAGCCTAGTATGAACCTAAAAATAGAGACAACAACGTGTCCTAGCAAGGCATGCAATGAGCTGTGAACATTTTTTTTCTATGTTTAGATTTTCCATTCTTCAAAGGATTACAAATTAAGTCATCAAAGGGGACTGACAAAATTTATTTCACAAAGAATTATGTTGGCAGTTAATAGTGAACTGAAATATAAGACTTCTAATTATAAGTTGAGTTATTTTTGCACCCTATTAGGAGTATTCAGTGGTGGAATGTTATTTTTACTTTCAAAGCAGATGTTTTAATATTTTCTTGCTTGACTTGTTGACAATGGTTTGCATTTTACAAAGTTTCACTATTGTTTTTAAACATCACGGGTTACTTTTAAATTGCCCAGGTCACTAAGAATTTTGGCATTCTTTTTTTTTTGATACACTGTTACATACTTCCCGTTACGTACTTCCCATCTGATATAAAAAAAAGAGGTTGTTTTAGAGTGTCCTCTTTATGTTACAGCCTTTTTCTTTCTGAAAACGTTTACAATAAAATACGAAAGAGCTAACATTTTAAATGATTTGGCAATAACAGCTACAGTCTAGTTGTTCTGATAGTTTTGGTCTTTGGATTTACTTGGTTTACGATCTGCAGTGGCTGCTTTTGCTGTTGGTTTATTTTGTAAGTGAGACTTTAATTGCATTTGTTGACCAAGATAGCTCAAACAAATCTCTCTTTTCAAAAGAATCCCAGTGAGAAGAGCACCACAATACATATAGCCTTTAATTGAAATTATTTCTGCAAAAATGACAAACAAATTAATGATGTATATCATACAAAAATCAGCATAGTTATCCACTATCCTCAACCTACTATATAGCTTTGAAATACAGGATTTATCACATCAATTTGTAAAACAAAAGTCATCTGCATTGAACCTCACTGGCAACCTCTTACAGGGAAGACACTAAACCTCTGTAAACAATCTTGCCATTACCTTAAGTCGTGCCGAGGTTCCACTGCAACATAACTGTTCATAATACTTTTAGGGAATTTGATCCCTAGCAATATTGTTTAAGTAGTGAATCCCAATGAGATCTAATGAACTTTTCTGCAGCATCTAGAGTTTGCCTTTAATGGGTTACTGGTATCTTCTTAACCACCATCACTATACTTTCACATGTTCTCTGAACCCCCCAAAAACCCATACAGATTCCCCATGAGGTATCTGGGGAACATGTCTAGTAACCACTTTAAAATGGCCAGGAACATCTCTGTTATTGTTGGAGAGAGAGAGAAGCCTGTACGAAGATGAAAAGTGGATCTCTGCACTGCGTTATTACTGCCTCTTGTGAGGAAGTTAGCATTTGTTGTGCATTAAACCTGGTTAAATCAACTTATGCACGTGTGGCTCTACAGATCCCCACATTTCTTAAGCAATTTCATCTGTGCATAGTGTCTTTCCAGGTGACAGTTTTCATCAATCTCTTCTTGTTGCAATCTAAGTAGGTTTGTATCTTGCAGGAGAACTCCATCCTCAGACAGCCCAAGTGTCTCTAGGGAGATGCAACTCAGCACAAGTCCTTATATGCATCATGTCCCCTCCTTGATACATTGCCTGGTGTTGCATTAACTTCTCAGTTTGCACATTTCATTTCCTTCCATTATCAAAAAGATAAATAGCTACAATTTCAAAACCCTTGAAATACTGACAACATACAGCTCCTTATAAAACTTCCGCGGAAGCATTTTTTTTCTGAAATTCTATGTAGGTGTGTTTAGGCATTTTCACCTTGATCCAACTCAAACTGCAATTTTTTTTTTGCTTCCCCACCCAAAAGCTGACCATGTACTGCCACATGCTCCTCTCATGGTTCACCAAGTCTACTGAACCCACCATAGTTCCCAGAGAGCTCAATCAGGCTTCTATCTGGGGACAGTGAAGAGAGAGGACTGCTAACAATCATTGTGCTTCCAGGGAATGCACCCAGATCCCAAGCCCAGACTAAAAGCAGCAGCTTTGCAATTTTATCTTCTCTGCTACCCTACATCTGTTATCTTCCTTCCTGTTTTGTTTGCATACTGAAATACTTTGTGTTTAAACTATGATCATTCCAATTACCTGCTCTGTTCACCAATCCTTCCTGAAAGGGCCACGACAATGTCTTTAACAAACTATTAAATATTCATTGTTTTTAATCCTAGTAAAATGAGACGAAACTCCAGTGATTGAAAAATAAAACATACAGGAGTAAATTATCAGAAAATTAGAGGGGGCTGTTTTTTTCTCTCTCATTTTCAAAGAGAAGCTTATTTAGCAAGAAACTGCATATCTGTTCTTAAACATTTTTTACTTTGAGCTTGGGAGAATTTCTGAACTGCCACCATTCTAGCCATCTCACTAGGTCCTCTTATTGATCTCAGACATTCCAGCCTCCTGTGATAACAATCATGCAGAATAAAGGATAAGAGTCATGATTTTGCGAGTAGTTATCTTACAGTTGGGAGCAATAAAATGAGAGTTAATTGTGCTTGCTGTTGCACATACTTTTCTTGAAGCATTGGGTTGGGGGAAATCAAAGTTCTCAGATGATTCTAAATGAATCTGTGTAGGTTGTTTGAGGCCATTGACTCTGCACTGACCATGGGATAGCTGACAAAGATGCCGAAGTACAAATGGATGGGCATTCTGGGAGGAGCCAATACAGCTGAAGTCTCTGTCAAGGTTCTCTGAGAAGCAGTCATCCTCTCCATAACCTCTAATGCAGACCCCTAGGTCCACCAGCAATGAAGTATGACCCACTCGCCATCTCAATCCAGTAGGCATATACGTGCAGCACTAAGGAGGGAACTGCCCCAATCTACTCTGCGTCAAAGAGGACATTGATGTGGAAGACCTGAAGGCCAAAGTCTCAGACACTGAAAATTGTACTAAGTGGATTGGTGCTGAAGATCCAATACAGAGCGCTTGGTCAATGAATGACTCCAGAGGTAGCTAAACCCATCAGCTCTGGACTCATGCTGTGTATTATGCTCCAACTCTAAAGCCATTAGCACTGAAACATGGACTGAGAAAGGAGCACCAACGGATAGGATGACACCCACTTCATAATTTTTAAGGACCTGACAGACCCAAGGAAACAGGTAAAATGGGGAACTGGGAAGCTTCCTCAAGGGAGCACTTGCTCATAGTTGGCCTAGGAGACTTGCCAGATAAGACAAGGATCAGCTCCAAGTGTAGAAAAAGTATTTTCTGCAGCGTTAGGGAGAAGAGGTTCCTGCCTCTGCATTTTTGGATCCAAGGAAAGGCCAGAGCCCAGAATCCTTCACCTTCTCCCCAACTCTCCTTCCTGGCCTTTTAGCAGGTAGGATCAGGGGGTGGGGGCCTTTTAGAATTAGCATACATTTCTCTGGTTGGATAAGGACCAGGGACTAAAGTCCTTACCAAATTGGACAATCAGTAAACAAATGCTTCAGCCCCAGGCACACCACACAAAGACTGTGGGTGTGTCTTGGAGTGGAACTGCATCTGCACTTTAAGCACTTGCTGGCCGTTATGGACAAACAGGAAATGGGCTTCTACAAGTCTAAACATCAGTAACTCAAATGCACTACAAATGAAAGTTATGTACTTAGCATAATGAATGAGCTGTGTTGTCTGCAGCAGCCCTTCCTCAATGGACTGGTCTTTGGATATGACTTTGGACACTCCAGACTTTAGGATCCAATGCTCAGGCTCTTTACTGAGGCTGCAGATGCTAACTTGTGGACACAGAATGGACTGGTTTGGAGGAACACCCTATATTTGTGGAAAAATGATACAAGGGAGCACCGAGGCCACAGGTGCTACCTTTGGGACAAAGGATGGATTGGTTCAGAGAGACACCCTATATTTGTGGAAAAATGATACAAGACAGCTTGCAGGACAAGGTGTGTAGCTCTGATACTCTACATGCTAAAGTCATTCAGACTAGAAAACTTATTTCCAAGTCAAAAATTGATGCTCACCCTGGCACAGGTTTAAAGAGTAGCTGGGTTAAGGCTTGAAGCAAAATGGTCATATTCCAAGGAGGGGTAGGGCCCTTAAGGGAAGGGGCCTGAAGGAAGGAAGATGCCCCTTAAAAAAGCTTTGGTAAGTTTAAGAGAAGCTAAAGTTGCATGATTTTCTCCAACATGAAAATTGGAAATGGCCACTAACCAGACCTTAAATTGTAAACCAACTGGCCACAGCACAGAAAACAGAAGCTAGAAAGTCTAAGACTGGAGACAGAAGGAATGCAGAGGGATCCAGATTCCTTTGGGAGGCCCAAATACAAACTGTTTCCACTTTGTTTACAAGAAAGATTTCGCAAAAGTGTCTCTGGGAAGATACAAAAATGTGGATTACTAAGAAACACAACCTGGACTGAGTAGCCATCAGTGGAACTGGAGAAACCAAGCAGTTAACATTAGGGCCTGAATAAGGCATTCCAAATAGGTGAGAGAAGACCTAGATCGGGATCCAGCACCCAGGAGGTGAACCAAATGAGGCCAGAGAAACTGAAACCGCACCTGTCAAGGCCACAAAGGGGCAATGTCAATTACACAGATCTTCCCCTCTGATGCTTTCTGCAGGAAATGTGGAATGAGAAGAGTGGGGGGGGGAAGAAAAGATGGAGGGGGTGCAAATGTGTCAAAACATCCCTCGGTAACCCCCCCCCCCCTGGGGATGATCAGGGTAAAAGAGCCTGCTGCACTTGCTATGGGGAGAGGCAAAAGATCACTGCATGAATGACCTCCCCAATGAAAAATCTATTCCACCACTGTTACTTTGAGGGACCACTCAATAGGTAGAGTAGAACTGCTCAACCTGTTCACCAGAACACTGGACTTCCCCGGTATATGCATTGCTACCAGAAAGCAATCAAAAGGTATTGTCCAATGCCACACTCATGAACTCTCAATATAAGTGATAGGAATGTGCTTCCCTTGTTTGCCGATGTCTACATAAACAAGTCAGTTGTCCGATACATCATCCCCAGAGAAAAGATGTCTTGGAAGGCCTACAACACTAGGATAACTGCCCTCATCTCTAAAATACTGATGTGGAGAATTGCTTCAATAGGAGACCATGTGCCTTGGACTATCTTTCCCTCTGTATCACCCGGGGGGGGGGGGGGGCCCATGCTAGCTGGGAAGCTTCAGTGGTCACACTGGCCTTGGGGAAGTATGCCTTGAAATACCTTGGGAGACTATCCACCATGTTAAATGCATCCTGCAATTGTTTGTCACAGGAATCCAACAACTCATGGGTTGGAACCTGGACCACTGTATTGCAGTAAAACACTTGTGTAATATCTGGCTACGGGAACAAGGATGGTGGAGATTGCCATTGATCCCGGTGGAGACTGATTCCCACAACTTTTGGGATCAATGGCAATCTGGCTAGTGGCACTGTGCAGGTCAGAAACTTTTAGTGCCTGGTTTCACAGGGTGAACAATCTGTTCTCTGGCTGGCAGCTTTGCTATCCTGGTTGTGGCACCTATTAATTCCAACATCTGCACTGAGAGAAACAGATTTGCCCAGACTAGTTGTGATCCCAAACTGGGAGCAAAGATAGAGCAGACAGTCTCTGGCCCAAACAAGAAGAGAAGGGCAATAATGAGCCAATTGTCTAGGTACAAAAGCACCCAAGGACCCTTGCATTCTGAAATGAGCTGCGACCACTGCCATACACTTGGTGAACACCTGGAGAGCTCTGGTGAGACCAAAGGGTAGGGCTCTGAACTGAAACTCACAGCCGGAAGCAGAGAAACCTTCTCATTCTCTACCAAAAGGTCTGTTACTAGTGGTGTCCACAGGGCTCAGTACTGAGAACTCTCCTGTTCAGAATATACTTCTCTGAAGTCAAGGCAAATGTAGAAGCTGATGACTTCAGGCACTGAATCCCCCAAAGATGAAGATTATCATCCAGGAGTCTTACACAAATAACTGGCCATGGCCTAAAACTCTATGAAAAAGAAAATGATAAAAAGTTCAGGTTGCGGTCAACCTGTTCATGGTGGTGAGGAAATCCTGTGTGGCAGAATGTATAGTAAGAACAAGGCATCCAGACCAAAGGAAATCATAGACTATACTTGGCCCTCATTAGACCAATAATCGAATACAATACACCCTTTGGCATGTACCTGACCACGGACATGCAACAGCTGAAGCAGCCAGAGTTTCCTCACTAAAAGAATACAAAGAGTAAACAACATGTCATATGCAGACCACTCAAAGCCCCGTGTCTCCCACAGAGGGACAATCTATACCTAATGTAAAAGGCATTCTCCAATTCAGCCCTGATGTATCTGCTACACATTTGAAAAACAAACCGGACAAAAATTAATTGAGAGAGAGATAACCCCCTTCTCTGGAACACACTCCCCATTCATGGGAAGCACAGCCCCCTCCCCAGCCCATTCAAATGCAATTTGGACCAATAGATGGGAAATCACAAATTCACCCCTGGCTTGTCTGTGTTCCTTACACACAGGGGCAGCTTACACATGACCTACAGCACAGGCATACATCAAGGCCATTCTTGTTCTTGGGCATTGATGATTGAGAAATTGGGGCATGAATTGTTAAGCCTTATAAAGGCACTAGGGTCACTAATCCAGTAACCTCCTATGAATTATAACAACCTCAAGTGCTCATTTTCTTCTTCAACATCCCCTCTTTGAAACTAGAAACCCAACTGACTAACCATGTTTAAAAACACTGTATTCTTGTTTGTTACTTGTGGAGTTATTACCAGCTTTAGCTTTGCCATTTGTTCATCAAAGACAATTTTTAAAAAATTCTTAACAGCCATCTCTACAATTGTGACTGTATTCATCCAGGTAGTGTCTGCAACTGGTCCACTGAATTTAGTGCACAAAACCAGTAAATAAATCATCTTTCACATCTCCAATAATGCAGTGGGGGCCAGAAAAAATGCTCCATTTGTCTGCCTCTTACAGGAGCACTCAAAGTCAGAAAGAGTGGCACTGCAATAACTTTACACATGGTAAACAAAAGGAGATGATCTGATAGAGCAACAAGTACACAACTGCCTTATTTAGGTGATGGACACAGAACCTACAATATATTTAACATCTACCAATGCAAAGCAAGAAGAATGGGCATCTTAATGTCATGCGCTAGAAAATATGCATAGCTGAAGGAATTCAGGCAGAACAGAGACGGAAATGGAAAAAGTAAACCTAACTGCAGAAAAAAAGTTCTGTAAGACACCAAGAAGGACAGACCCCACTGTCTTGAACAAAATGATTTGACACTGCGGACTGACAGCATCCCAGCCCCCTCCAATTTCCATACACCATTGTATCCTCTACTGCCAGCTCCCATATTGTTCAGTTCTCATTTTCCTGAATCCATCAGCCCCATGTCACCCAAACCCAGACAGTTGTAACTCTGGAGAGTCTGCCACATTCTGGATAAAAAATTCCCCACATGTATGTTTAAGGGGGTGCAGGCTCCAGTAGACCAAGTGCTGGACTCTGCCGCATGGGAAGCTATTCTACTGCAGCTCTCAGCAAATTCTTTTAGCACAACTTCCCCACATTGCCATGCAAGGCTGACATCACCAGATGGATGCGCACTGCCACCTATGTGATGGTGACATATTGCTATACCACCCCATCTGTAACTATGAAACTCCCATTTCATTTTATCACCATCAAGGCTTGCTAATCCGCCCCCACCAAAGGGCCCCATATACATCCCCCTGAAAGAGGTAACAAGCTGATCCTTCACCTCTCTTCCACTCAATCAGCTCCAACAAGCACCCAAGCTGCTAAGTTGGAAGTCTTGTCACCTGGGTCAGAGTTGAGGCTTCTTCCTTCTATGTCATAGAGCCGGCTGCCTTAGTACCCACCTAATCACAGTATTATGTGCCAGTATTACATGCTAAAGAATACCCGATAAATCATCACACAGGACTGCTAGTAAAACCAGGTAAACAGTACACCAGATGAGATCTGATTTCCCAATTAGCTGAGAAGACCAAACAGAAACATATTTCATATAAAGTGCATATACATGCATGTGTGTACGTGTATATATATATATATATATATATATATATATATATATATATATATATATGCCCAGAGACACATGTATGTATTCACATAAGGAGAATTATGTACTACTTTGATAACTGCTTGCACAAAAAAAAAAAAAAAAAAAAAAAAAAAAAACAATACTATGAAGCTGTTATCACTTGTCACACTTACAATTTTGCCAAAAACAATTACACATGGCTGTTACCAAAGAATAAAGAGAGATCAAATACATTCTCAGATTAACACTTGCCTTAAACCATATTCCTATTAACTGACAAAACAATGTTATAAGTCCTCCAGATAGTGCCAGGCAGTTGACTTGTTTCCATCAGACACGTGAAGGGAAAGTTTACATCGGGTTTGGAATAATGACCTAAACAGATATCACACATTTGAAAGAAAAGTCTGGACGTTTACTTGTACAACAGGTTAACCAAAATAACAATACTTGCCTAACCAAAAAATCCATTAAAAATAAATTCTCTCTCAAAAGCTGTGCCTAAACAATAGCAATGCATTAAAACAGGAAAAAAGTGAATTTCTCCTCAATAATACTCTCCTGACAAAAGCTGTGCCTAAACAATAGCAATGCATTAAAACAGGAAAAAAGTGAATTTCTCCTCAATAATACTCTCCTGACAACACCAGAAAATAATCTAATGGCAAGTGTAAATGGATAAGCTCTCCTACCTGTAAAGCACTTCCCGTACAGAACAAATCAAAAGCCACGTAAAATTTCTGAAATAACACAAAGCAGAAATACCTACGAGGGAGAACACAAATATTTTACCACGAGAGAAGCTTATCAATTCCATTACACATTTAAGGACTAGAATTCTAGACGAAAATGCCATCCTTTTTATCATTTTCGCTGACGCTAAATAAATGTATCATGGATTTTGAAAATTAAAGAAGTCATTAAAATTACTCGCTAAATTAACCATACTGGGTAGGCATCACAGATGAGGGAGCTCACAGGCCAAAAATCAAAGGTTAAATAAACCTACAGATACCACAATAAAAATCGACAAGAAAAAAAAAGACAGAAGTACTTTATAAAACACTCCCTCCCTTAACTTAGCCGTACTAAGTGGATGAGCGCCTTAATCAAAATGTAATTCCTACTCCATAAACTCCCGTGGGTAATAAAAAAAAAAAAAAAAAAACACGTGGGTGTGAAGAGTCACCCTGCAAATTTCGAAATGGGGGAAAAAACAAGTCAAATGATTTATACACCACGCAAACATTCAACATACTCATCTTATCCGTATTTATTACAGAACCTTTTATTTTAAACAGAGACTTTAAAATGATGAACTTTCGATAAAACATTTCATTTTCTTTATCGACAGTTTCTTTTAGTCAGCAGTTCTCTCTGCTTTTAGTTTTCTTAGCCTAACTACTTCTTATAAACAAACGCGTTACCCCAGAATTTAGCAATTAATACCAAATACATTTAGCGGAAAACAAACAGATTTTATATGACCTTTAAAAAGAGAATAGACAACCAGAACATGCTTGAAAAGTATTTCCTGTAACAACGGAAACAACACTTCCTATATACATACAACCTATGAAATACTCACAGCCGCAAACGCAATGAAGGGACAGGGGCTTCCTGAAGCTTTCGTTAACCCTTTAATTACCGACAGTTTTCCAAAATCTCTTCACAGTACCGTTTGGTTATGTGTATTGGTATAACATTACAACAGTACCTCGCGTTTAGCTCTGCGCAGATGTGGGCACGTCGCTAGTGATTGACATGGTAAATGGGCGTGGAAATGCCCAATGACTGACATGCCTGCTACTTCACACGTGACGTCATGCATGTAGTGCTGTAAATGCTTTTTAATTTTCAGAACAAGTATCTATCTCACATACTAATAATGGCTTACTAGCAACTTCAACTAGGAAGGTCATAGGATGGTTACAATATGCTGGTTTTACTTATAAAGAAGATCTTTTAATGAATTAATATGATTCATTTCTGTTTACAATGGACGGTGGTGGTGCTGAGGTAGCGTTGTCGCCTCACAGTTAGAAGCTGCCCGTTCGATTCTCAGTTAGAGCGTCTTCTGTGTGTCGACATGCGTGAATGGGCGTTCCTTCATTGAAGGTTGTGCGTTAGGCCCGACAAGCCAGCACTTGAAAATCTACTTCAATCATTAGCGGACCAGAGTTCCGCTGTGGCGACCCCTAACCGGAAAAAGCTGAAAGACATTTCTGTTTACAATTCATTTCACTTAAAACAAATTCCTAACACTGAATGTGACAGTCTTTCAATGTGGAACTTTGAGGAACGTGAACTTTTTAAGACCCCATATGAGGTATGTTCCTCGTAATGAGGTACACTTGAGAGGTATGTATTAACCCACCAGTTAGTTTTCGCAATATGTAAATACACCATGATTGACACAGACTTCATGCACACAACGAACTCCATCCTCATCGAAATTATTACTTTCTCCTTTTTCAGGGGGCAAGCCCCCCGTCACCCCCCTTGTGGGGGCGCTGGGCCCCCCAGTACAAGTGCTGTGCAACAGTGCTGGTACTGCAAACAATTTCAGCCGTTAATAACAGTATCGTTTAGAGAAACAGTTTTGTTGTATGAACTCTGCCCGATTGACTGACTGAAATGTGATGTACAACAGGCATTTTAGTATTATGCCCCTAGTAAAACATTTCTTTTTTGGTAGTGAATGTCTACAATAAAACATTGGGTTGCTTTCTGCAGAGATGCTGAATATTAATTGCATTGCAATGTGTCAGGCGGAGTTTGGGCAAGGCTTGCTACTGCGCACCTGGTGGGTTAATATACTTCAATAACACCATCCTATCCCATAAGGAAAGATGATGCGGCCCCAAGGATATAAAAAAAGCAGGTACTTGCATATTATCGCAACCGCATTTCGAACAGAAGCAACGGGTGTTTTCCGAGCCATATAGCTGTTTCTCCTGTTCGAAATGTCATTGCGAAAAGACATGTAAGTCCCGCTTTCTTTTTTTACTTAAAGTATTGCTTTGTTGTTTTTAATTTCTCCAAGTCTTTTGGGTTTCTAATACAATGACAGGAAGGGACCCCATTCCTAAGTCAAAATACAATTAAAGTTCATGAAATTAGTATTGTTTCACTCTTTGATGTTAGCCAAAAGTGCTCTTCGCAGCACCCACAATGTTCCCAGTAATGACTCCTTCTGCAATTCATACGGTGTTACATGAATTGATAACATATCTAAATATTATTGTAAATTCTTTTTTATAACACCAGTTGCTCCTCCTACTATTGGAATTGTCAGGGTATCTTTCCTCCACATGGCTCTCATTTCTGCCTGCAGATCGAGGTATTTTATGACTTTGTGTCTCTCTGTACACAAGACACTGTAGTCACTAGGTGTGGCAATTTTAATGATCAATGCTACTTTTGTCTTCTTTTCTTGGACCACTATATCCGGTTTTCTAGCATCAATCTTTTGAACTGTTGGTACTGGATGATCCCATGTGATGTAAACTTCATAATTCTCTATGATTCTCTGTGGCTCATGTTTCCAGTGTTTTTTAGCCACTTCGATACCATAGTGTTTGCACAATCTCCAGTGTAACAATCTCACCACATTATTATGCCTTTCAGTATACAGTCCCTCTGCCATTAGAGAGTTGCAACCAGCAATAAGGTGTGTGACTGTTTCCAATTCGGTTCCACAAAACCTACATATGTCTGTTTCTCCCACATGTTCAATGGACTTAGTAAACCAGCATGTACGTAGCCTACTATCTTGGGGTGCCAATATTAGCCTGTCATTTCTTGATGTAAATTCACCCCTTCTTAACCATTCCTGAGTTTGTTATTGATCAACATGAGGCTCTTCCAGAAGTTTTCTATAATTGCCACTATATTTATGTTTTTTCCACATTTCTTGCCTTCTCACCTGGTCCTTCACCATATATTCTTTCTTTTGTTTTTTAGCACATTCAGTTGCTGCCTGGTTTTTATCCACTTCTGGTTTGATTTCCATTCCTGCTTGATGTCGATATGCTTCTGCTAAATTAAGCAGAGATGTCATCTTAGATTTATTCTCCTCATGTTTCAAAATTTTCACCACATTTGGATCTTGTGAGGTCAGTAGATATGTGTGGAGTCCCACAATTGCAGATCTATACATGTAATCAATTTCAAGGAGAACCATCCCTCCTTCAGAACGAGGAATATATAATCTTGGTATACACTGATTTTTATAAATCATTTGGTGAGCATGAAGTATCCTTCTTGTTTTAATATCCAGTCTATCCAACACTTTTTGGGGCCAGTCAATCATTCCAAAACTATAAATTAGGACAGGAAGAGCAAATTTATTTATAGGTTGGATCTTGTTCCTAGGTGTCAATGCTGTTTTCAGGATTAATTTAAGTCTTCTAAAGTACTCCTTACTAAGCTTTATTCACATTTGTTCATGTTTTATTGCTGATCCTTCATCAATTCCCAAGTATTTATACACCCCCCCTTGCTCAAGTTCTTTTATATCCCATTCTTGTCCCAAACTGATGTTTTCCTGGTGCTGCAATTTACCTTGGTTGCTTTTGCACATTTATCAAGACCAAATGACATTCCAATATCATAAGAAAAAGTTTTGACAACCTGCAGCTATGCTTTCAGTTCCTCATCTGATGAGCTATACAATTTTAAATCATCGACAAAGAGAAGATGAAAAGTCATTAGACTTTGTTATTTTCTAGAAGCCAAATTATAACCATGGCCTAAGCTGTTAAGTAAACAGCTTAATGGGTTAATGGCAAGGCAGAATAGCAAGGGTGACAGAGAGTCACCCTGGAATATCCCCCTTTGAATTTTTATCCCTGGGATAATAATCTGTCCTTTATCATGGCTTAATTGCAAAGTAGTCTGCCACTGTTTCATAGTTACTGCAATGTAATCAATCAGTGTAGGGTGTATCTTATACATTTTTAAACACTCTTTTATCCATAAGTGTGGGATACTATCAAATGCTTTTTTGTAGTCAATCCATGCCATACTTAGGTTCTTCCCCTACTTACAATTCTCCACTATAACTTTATTTAACAAGTAATTCTTTGTTCCATATGACTTTCTTTTATTGCCCTTTTGTTCTATTTCCATAATTGAGTTTTCTTCTAAATGACTATAAACTCTTTCGGCGTCAATCCCCGTGTATAGTTTATACGTCATTGGAAGACAAGTTATCGGTCTATAATTTTTAGGGTAGCTTGCAGGTTCACTGTTATGTAAGAGCATTGTTTTTCCTGTTGTTAACCAGTGCAATGTTTGTTCGGGGTGTGCATATAAATAGTTCTTACTCATGGCTAAATCCTTGTGTAAAGAAATTAATACTTTAAACCAAAAGTTAGGTACTGCATCTGGGCCTGGAGTTTTCCAATTAGAGTCTTTTCTCAACTTTGTTTCAATCTCTCTGGCTGTTATTTCATCCCATTTCATATCCTGTATCTTTAAACTTCTTATTCTTTCTTTTACTTCTTCTATCCATTTAGCATTTTTGTTATGTTCCACAGGATCTTCATAGATACTTCTCCAAAATGTATCTACTTCCTCTTTTTTCGGCGATCTATCAATTCCTTTTACCTTATTTCCCAGTTCTCTATAAAACTTTTTTGGGTCATCAGTAAATTGCTTATTTTGTGCTTTTCCCTTTTATTTATCTTCATGTCTTCTGAGTCTTTCCGCCTGTTTTGAAATTTGTAGTTTATCTCCAATAGTGCATAATAGATCCTGGTCTGTTCTAATACTGCACATTGCTTTTATCACATCTATCTTTCTTAATAATTTTGTTGATCTGTTCCCTCTTCTATAATCTTCTAACAATGACACTTCTTGTCTTAGCTGCTTTATAGTTTTCTCTATTCGATATTTCCATGATGGTATTCGCTTTTGCTCCCCTTTTCCCTCGCTACCCTATGTTCCTGTGGTAAAATTTTATCAGATATTAATTTAGCAGCACAGTAATATATTCTGTTTACTTCTGATATATCGCATGGATCTCTATGGACAGTCCTAATTACTGTGTTCATTTGTTTTATCAAGCTTCTGACTTTTGGGGTTTTATTAACCTTCTGCAGTCTATTTCTCTCATTGATCTTGATATATCTGTCTTTGTCTATTAAATCAAGCAACTCTTCTCTTAACTCCTTTTCTTCCATACTGTTTTCCATTTCCTGCGGGCATTCTATAGAAAGTTCTGTAACATCTTCTTGTGGCACATTCTCTTCAATTTCATCCTGTGTCATCTGTTGTTTTGTCATATGGAAACTCACTGGCCTATCACTCCTCAAAATTGACTGCATGAGAGTTTCCACAGTTCCCTGTTCCTTTCCTTCCTGTCTAGCTTCAAGTGAACTTTTATACTGGTTTCCTGTGGAAGGCTCCAAAACATCTTGATATGGCACCTGACCTGTTGCTTCCTGTTCTACTGGTTTCCCCTTAATATGGATATCCATTGCTCTATCCTGTTGTGGTTCTTTCTGCATTTTAATTTCTACACTGAATCCTTCTCTTTGCAGCTGTTCCATTACCTCAATTTCTATTTCTTTGACTTCTCCATTACTAATCTATTTTTCTACTTTTCCTCTTAGTCTTCCTATTTTTTGTATTGTAAAGTTTTTCCTATCCACATTCCTTTGCCTGAATTTCTCTTCAAATATCTTTGATGCTGCGCTTTTTGTATTAGTTTTGCTTTCTCCTTTGCATAAATATTACACCATATTAAATCTCTTTCCCTTTCCCCTGTCCATATTTCTTCTTCACATGTCTCCTGATCCTCTTGCTTTTCCTTATTCTGGAGACTCACTCCATCATGCTGTGATGTGATGTAGTCTGTTTTAGATCTTCAACATTAAATTCTTCTCTTCGCAGGCACTCCATAACTTCAACTTCTATTTCTTTAACTTCTACTTTACTAATCATCTTTTCTACATTAAATCTTTGTGCTTTTAGTCTTTTTATGGTGAAATTTTCCATATCTGGATGCTTTGTCTGTATTTTTCTTTGAATATCTTTGAAACTGCCTTCTGTATATTAGTTAACTTGGCTTGCTCCTTTGCATAAATATTGCACCATATCAAACCTCTCTTTCTTTCCCATGTCCATATTTCTTATTTATATTTTTCAAATATCTCTAGGTTTTGTTGTTTATATCTTCTCACTTCCTCAGAGGCTTCTTTTTCCAAAGAGATCAAATGTTTCTTGATCTATATAGTGTTTTAAAAAAATCTGTTGTACTAATGAAAGCAAATTTTTATTTGAAGCTTGTGACAGTTTTTCCTGTGGAAGTATTTCTCTTTTCTCTAATTTCTCTTTTAATCATTTTGTATATCTTGTCTGGAAATTCTGTGCTTTTTACATAATAGTAACAATACATATTTTTTTTCTTATCCTCAATAGTCCACTCTGTCGTCTTTATGGGTCTTCTTTGGTTAATCAATTTTTGTTGTTTTTGTGGACTACTACTTCCTTCTACAACAGGGGAGCCATCCTCCCCCTGAGCCTGGCCTGGCCTCATTGTAGGGTTGTTTACGTATTTTGAGGATTCTACACTGTCATTTTTTCCAGTCTTGGCACCAGTGCACCTACCAGGCTTGGGCACTTTTTTATCCTGGGTCTTGTGCACCCAGCTATCTTTTTTTTATTTTTGATTTACTTTTGTCCATGACATATGCTATATAAATACAGTCTATATATCAGTGTCGCCTTGGTGAGATTTTTGTGAAAAACAGGGTCCACCTCGCAAAGATACTCTACAAGACTTGAGGATGAATTCAGTTTCAGCACTACTACACTCCTTTGCTTGCTGACTTTTTATCTCTCCAATGAGTATTATCGGAACCACATTTTGAACAGGAGAAGCGTCTCTTTTCCAAATCGTATACCTGTTTCTCCTGTTCGCAATCTGATTGCGATAAGACGTAAATACCATTACATATTAGATTCCTTTCAAGGTATAATTATTTCAGTTAGATGATAACAAATATATATGATTTTTGTGATATTCTGCTATCCAGTAAATTAATAAAACTGTAACTAATAATATAGGTATGCTTTGCAAATAGATGGGGGGATGAGGAATATAAATGGGCTGTTGAATACACATTGACTGATTAGTAAGGCACTTATGGTACATAAAAAGAGTACTTTTAAAATATTTGGCAGCTTTGGTTATAAGTATACTAATTTCATGCACATGGTTGTAAACCCCAACTTAGGTAAACTATGTTATGGTAACAGGATGGGTATCTATGGTACAGTACCAGTTCTTTATTTGATGGTTTGTGAACGTCAGCACTTTAATGTAGGGGAAGCTGTTGTAGTACACAGACACACAGGGGAAACTGTTGTGAGAACACAAACACACATGTTTTTGGGTACTCCTCTTCCTGCCTCATACACAATGTGACAGAGTAATAATTAGTAGTTTGGACACCCCTTTTAAGATTAACATAAATATTTTTGGCAAAACATACGAAATTATCACAGGTTGAAAATGTGGTTGCAATAATATGTAAGTACCCAAAAGGAAACTTAACCAGGGCCCTTGTTGGGGGTGCTGCACGCCCCCCCCCCTCGCTACTTCAATATACCAACTCCATGATTGGGCTACCTTGGAGAAGAGGGTACACAAAGAGTAACCTGCTCCTGTCTTTGTTTACAAATATGTATGTAGAAATGCATGCATATTTAGTGGTTTCTTAAGTGTTACTATTTTGGGGTTTCTTAATTGATAAGAAACAGTGTTTTTCATTCACAATTTCTCAGTCCTGTGAACACACCATTTCTGTGCTCTCTTTGCTCCAACATGAATATTCATTTCGGCACAGGAATGAATATTCACAGTGGTGGCTGGTGACTTCAAATCAAAGGGGGACTGCAGGAGACAGCTGAATGGGTGGGGCGAATGGGAATGTGTGGGGCCAACTAGAAGGGGGCGGAGCTATGCTCAAAACCACAAAAACTGGGACTTTAATTAAATACGCTGCCCTGGGTGCCAGACTGTCATTATGAGAGTCCAATCAAGACACAATGAAGTGTAGAAGAAGAAAAAAAATATTTCAATGCATTGGCTACATGACAGCTTACTTAGTATCTAGATGGAAACAAAAAGGTTGTGAGGCATGAAAAAATAAATTACTTTTTAAATACATTACTGGAATGCCAGTCAAAATCAAATATAAAAAAGCAGCACTCAACTCAAACCACTTCTCCTTGCACTGCGGTTCTAATTATAATTTATATTCAGCTTTATAAAAGTGCAAAGTAACATGCTGTAAGTAGCAATCTCTGTGATACCCCCACTTGTAAAAATGTTTCTTATCCAAAAAGACCTGCTGCTTGACAGCTATCTTCTTGTTTCATGGGGAAAACATGATCAAAGTAAAACATGAACAGCAAACAAGAAACAAGCTCAAGATAAATTGCTTAAGGGATTACTGCACAGGTTATGGACCACACATGATAGATTGGCATTATGTTTAGTTTACAAGTAAAGCCTGCAAAGATGACTGCAAATATCCAACAAATGTAATGAGCTTCTGAAAATACTGTAATCCTGTCCTTTATTACAAATACTGTCATATGCATTTCAATACCTAAGGCTTATAAGTTATCTAGTTATGTAAATATTCTCTGCATGGCAACAACAAAAAGGCTTTCAATGTTGGTAATTCTTTAACAGTATGCTTATTAAATCTTACTTGCATCTTACAATCTCAGACAAGCTTACCTGATGGTCATTAAATCATTGCTACTTAAACACAGAGCAACAGGCACTGCAACAACATGCATTTTCTGAATAATAAGAAGCATAAATCAACAGTATAAAAATATGACAGAAAACCAGAACATTCTGCAAAATCAAGGACAGATGAAAAGCCACTGTAGTACTTGTGTCTACCTTGGATGGGGGGATACTCTGCACACTTACACTACATAACTGCTCCTTGCCTTGCTTGGATACATCCAGAGTCACTCACTACAAGGGTTAGTGAGGTGCAACAAGTATGTCACAATTTGATATGTCTCTGGCTGACCATGATAGCCCTGACACATTTGTCATACCTCTCAATCTCAGAGCAAGAAATATGGACAAAGCCATAAATAGAAGTGGGACAAAGGCCCAAAAATAAGGATGATTTTTAAATATTGTTCTTATAAACTTAGAAAGATAATAGAATAGTAGCACTTGCATTAGTTTGAATTTTCTGAAGGGTATGAAATCTAAAACTCAAATGTCTCATTATTTTCTATCTTCAGTCTTTAATGATTTGCCACTAAATTGCCAGAAAAACACAATTTTATGAAAAACGGACCAAAAATGTGATGCAAAAATATAAAATAGCCACACAATACAGCTGGGAACATGTCAAAGAAGGGACAATGTTTAATATTAGTACTGTTAACTTGAGCAGCTGGCAAAATAGAGAATCTACATGCATTTCTGAAATAGCAGTAATCTATAACTAAGATCATTGCAATTATTTATTCATTGTAAATCCTCCACGTTTTCTTCCAAAATTGCCATTTTGGTGAGGGATTATTAGAAGAAGAGCAACATTTTGAGCTACAATCGGGGACATTTAAGAGTTTGGATATACCTACTTCTATAAAGAGATTTATTTGCACGTACCTCTCAACCTCTTAATGCAGGAAATCTGGACAAGGCCAAATATATTGGGAGAACATACAAACAGTACTAAAACTTGCTCTTGTATAAACTTAGACAGTTGATAGAATAACAGGTCTTGCTTTAGCATGCATTTTTCTGAAGGGTATGAAGTCTGAAACTCAATGTCTGTTATTATTTAGCGACTTCATTCCTAAATAATGTGCCAGAAAAACACAAATTTTATGAGGAACAAACCAAAAATAAGAAGCAAAAATCTATTAATTCTGTGAAAATCTGGATAGTTTAGAGGTATAGTTCAGCTGGTGCTGTCTTTGAGTTTGCCACCCTTCCCCCTCACAAAATCATGGTCAAATGGCTCCTCCCCCTGAAGTCATTCCAATGTCCCATTACTTGGCTATTTCACCTCATTTACCATGAACACTGTAATATGCATACTGATTACTTCGAAGATGATTTGGATTTCATTTAAAAGTTTTATTTTACATTTTACAGCACAAACACTAATGGACATCTGCTAAACAAAGCAATGCAGTCTCACAATGAAAATATACTTAGCATTAAAACTTCTCTGCACTTGAAATTCACATTCATTTAAACAGCATTGAAACCCACATTCAAAGAAAATACATCCTGCCAGTGGCAGATAAAGATTAACTTTGGTCTGTTTTCAAATCATAGGCCCCTTGCACACAAACATACATGTGTTCTTTGATACACCTTCTTGCTTGTATTAGATTATATATCTTGTATAATACAGTACAGTTGTTAGAGGCAGTTTTATATTTATTGTTTTGAACATTTTTCCAGTAAACAATGAAACAAAATGCATGCACCAATAATGACAAAACTGCCCAATTCAGAACATTTCCATCAAAAAAGTCTTCTCAAACTTCTACAATCCACCAGTATCAGTATATATGCACAATCTCTGCAGAAGTAAAACTCATCTAAATAATTCCACATTAAAGAGATTTGTAACTAATGAAGAGGTTGCTGCTATCAAACAACTTTATATTTCATTGTTTCATCTGCAAATAAAGTGTCTGTTGCCCTTGAGGAATAAATTGCTTATGTTACATTAAAAAATGATATGCTAGTAATTTTGTAATAGGGAATGGATGGTAAACTGATAACAGGTTCATAGTTATTAGGTATCTCCACCAAAGAGGACATTCTTAGGACTGCAGCATCCATCCCCTTTAAAACTACAACACAGTACAGTAATGCATCTACATACTGTGTGAGTAGAACCCACAGCTTTCGGCATCAAACGCGAGTACATTACCTGTTGTGCTATTAACAATGCAAGCAGACTCAGCATAAGCAACACTAAACTTATCTTCCCTTGAAGCTCTCAGCTCCTTGTAAAATCCACTCGACACTCAACTCTATCTCTCAGCTTTGCAGCACAAGAAATCTGGAAAAAGCCAACATTTATTGAGGGGGGGAGGGCAAAAGCCCAAATACCAGGGACACATTTTAAACATTGCTTGTATAATCTTGGAAAGTTGCTAAAATAAAATGCTGTATTATCACCATGTAATTCACTGCCAAGACTTGGATCCAGGACCCTGTGCACTATAGTCAGAGCAACATACCACTATTCCAAATCAAGTATTTCTTGAAACTAAGGCAGGAAGACTAAAACTTAAATGGCTATCATTTAGGGAATTCAGTTCTCACCATCGCTCTCAATGTCTTAGCACAAAAAAATCTGGACAAAGCCAATAATGGGGGAATACAGCCCCAAAAATGGGGACAGATTTCAAATATTGATTTTATAAACTTATAAACTTGCTAGAATAAAAGGGTTTGTGTTACCATGTACTTTCTGAAGAATATGAAGTCTGAAATTCAAATGCTTGTCATTGTTTAGTGAATTAAAGTGAGAAAACCACAGATTTTCTGTAGAACAGAACAAAGATATGAGGCAGAAATTTGAATAGTTTTCACAAGTGTTGGTGGGTAGGGAATTCAGGCTCTTGCTACTTGTGCCCAAGGTACAGGATTTGAGCCTGAGTTATTATCTAACCACTACTGTTTCCTGAGTGTCTGTAGCCACCAGGTATATTTATCTGGGGCATTACACAAGCACACACGCACACACACACACACGCACACACACACACACACACACACACACACACACACACACACACACACACACAGACACACACACACACACACACACAGCTCCATTGTAGAAATAAAAGATCTGTATGCAAGTCTCATTGAAACCTCCATACTCACACACACACACACACACACACACACACACACACACACACACACGCGCACACACACACACACACACACACACACACACACACACACACACACTGAGGGCTCTGTTGTAGAAATAAAACCTCCATACATACACTGAAATACAAGTCCCATTAAAAGATCCATACACACATTGAAATACAAGTCCCATTGAAAGCTCCATACACACACACACACACACACACACACAAGTCTGGTTCCATTGAAATACAAACGCACGCAGTACCTGAGGGCTCTGTTGAAGAATATCCTGTTTTGTAAAGAAATACAAAATCCCTCTGATGAAATACAGTTCCTGCGAGAGTTGCAGTCCAGTCCCCTTCCAGTCTATGCAGTTGTAACAGCATAGACTTCTGGGCATCTCTGTAGTCTGATGCCTTCTTCCTAATATAGACTGCTGTTAAACCAGTCTGGATTCCAGCACGCATGCATGGAGTTCCGGGAATTCTTTATTTTCTTTTTTTGTTGTTTTCATTTTCTTTTCACAGCTGGGGGGCTGCAGTCCTATAGCATGAACTGCCCCTGAATATTCAGCAGATTCAACAGCCCACCAGGAATTGTCAGCCTGGAGGCGTGGTTAGGGTGGAATTTGCTATTGCGTATCCTGCGCGGTACTGTTCTAATACAAAACCTTTGTTGCACAAAACCTAGAGCACCCGATGGTCCCCCAAAGGTCAAATTTTAAAGGAACAGAGATGTGTAGAGCTTGCAGGTCTTGCAGTTACATTCTACACGAATCAAGAATACTAGTTGGTCAGCCCCCCCCCCCCCACTGAGGTTAAACTTGTTTCTGGTAATTGTGGGTCTATGGGCTTGGTGTATATAGTAATTTGCCAATAGTGCCAATATTTTTATGCTAGTAAGGCACCAGGTCCCTTCTTCACTAAAATGTAAAAGAATTTATTGTGCTTAAAGCGTGATCAATTACGTTACACTTTTCGTCAGTTACTAATAACCGACTTCTTCAGAAGCTCAAAAACAGTGAATATACAGACCACAACATTTAAGTACTGTCACATGCAATTCAACCCTAAGCAATTGGTGAAGTAAATTGTTCCACCTGTTAATGGTTGTCATAGTAATTGTTTCCTAACAAACGTTAGTTTGCAGAAACGGGCACAAAGACAATAACAGTTGTTCCAAATAGGGCTCTTACGCTACCTCAGTTGCACGAACAGTACATAGCATCACATTTAAAATTGAATTCCTAGCTTATTGAATTTAATGGAATTCACAAGTTTTAAGTCCTCAATACCAATCAAGGAAATGTATATAGAACTCACTCTACATAGTAGAGTACGACGCAATACAGCGGTACGAGAACAAGTCCACTTGCTCATTGTGACCCTGACAGTCCTGCAGTCAAGGTCACCCCATAGCATCAATCACAACCCTGATCAACAATTTTAAAATTTCCAATGGTTTTTAATAGTTTTTAATATTTAGTGTTTTTAAGTATTTTTCAATATTTTTCAGTGCCGTAGCCTAAACTATACATCACCCCTACATCACAGTGTCATCAAACGATCTCTTGGACTATGGTGATAGGGGCTACAAGGTTGATGTCGGGTTGCAAATTATTTTTAGGTGAGCGTAGTCTTTGTGTGAAAAATTGTAAATAAATTAACTAAGGAAATAAAGTAAGGTTAAATGTAAAGATAAAACCATAAAAAATATAAAAGAATAACCTGGATTGGAGGATAAAAAATAGTAATAATAAAACATATGAAGGAAACCAAATCATAAATAATGTAAGTGGATGTACAATAGAGAGGCCGTGGTGTATTTTAGCGAAGAAGGGACCTGGTGCCTTACTTGTATTTATCAGTTGGTGGTTTTTAAATATTTCTTAATATTTTTATGCTGGCAAAATTGAAAGGGTATTTAGGAAACAAATACGTGAGCATTTGTACACTGACAGGGGAATGAAAATAATGCCCTTTTTAGACATTTTAAAAATTCACCAACCTGTAAGAAATTTCAGTTTGGGATACTACAAATAGTGGCTAAAGACATTAGGAGTGGGTTTTGGGAGAACAGACTAGAGATGATGGAATTTTATTGGCCATTTAGGATTAATGACACAGTTGTCCTAGGTATTAATGATACACTGAAGCCTTTTTAAAAAAAATAGATCTTTGGTTTTATAACTAAAAAAAAAATCTTACCAGTTACGACAAAGGGTGTCTTTTAAATGAATTAATTAGGCATGTATCTGTGTGTTGATTAAGGTAGTCAATGGGTCAATTGGCAGGTGTGGTTTTTAAGAAAAATAGTATATAAGGAAAGTAAACTGATTTTCATGGTTCTGAAGAAGTCCTGATGTTTTAGGATGAAAGCGCTTAACTGGATTGTTATTTTGTACAATAAAAGTTATAATTAGTTTTTTACACTTATTGATGGTCACTTTGTAACCTAGCCACTGGGGATGCACAAGCCAGTGTATTTCTTTGTGCCATGCCTGGATAAATGGAGAGGGTTGCATCAGGAAGGGCATCTGGTGTAAAACTTCACCAAATCATTCATGTGGACAGCAGTAAATATTTACATACCGGATCAGTCGAGGCCCGGGTTAACAATGACCGCCACCAGTACTGTTAGCCAACAGGGTGCTGGTGGAAATTGGGCTACTGCTGGCTGAAGGAGGAGAAGAGGGGGAAGGCATGGCCAAAGCAGGAAGAGAGGAGAAGGACTAGGACTGTGGTAGTGAGGGTCGGAACTTTGAATGTTGGCAGTATGACTGGTATAGGGAGAGAGCTAGCTGATATGATGGACAGAAGGAAGGTTGGTATATTGTGTGTGCAAGAGACCAGATGGAAGAGGAGTAAGGCTAGGTGTACTGGAGGTGGGTTCAAATTGTTTTATCATGGTGTGGATGGGAGGAGAAATGGCATAGGAGTTATCCTGAAGGAACAGTATGCTAAGAGTGTTTTGGAGGTGAAAAGAGTGTCGGGTAGAGTGATGTTTATGAAGCTGGAAATTGATGGTGTAATGATGAATGTTGTTAGTGCATATGCTCCGCAAGTTGGGTGTGCGATGGATGAGAAAGAAAAATTTTGGAGTGAGTTGGATGAAGTGATAATGATTGTACCCAAGGGTCCAAAAAGTAGTGGAAAGTGCTCAAAAACAAACCAAATCAAAAAAAGAGCACAGTGTTGCGGGTCCACGGATAATTTATTGTAGAAAACACATCCACAAATGAAATAAAACGTAATTAAAATCCACAATGGTAGACATCCAAAATGGTTAAGCGCTTTCATCAAATAAATTGACTTCCTCAGAACACAATGGCTAATAAAGTTCAGTTTTAAATACATAAATTCTAATTAGTCAGAAATTCAAAATGACCAATCATGTTCAATGACAGCTCCCTCCTCATGAATAAATATTCCCTCCTCATAAATATATTAAATACATAGTTGTTTAAAAAGAAAGAAAATAGCAGTCTCATCATAAAATACACACACATGAATATTTCATTTCAATAAAAAACTTGTAATGAAAATATACACTACAATACTCTAACATGTTGCTACACTAAACCTGCATTTTCTTTTAAAATGGGCATGATAGAGATATGTTCATTAAGCCCTGGGGGGGAATCAGCAGCCAGCCGCAGTTGCCACAATAATTCCTTTTTATACAAAACATTTTGCCAATCCCCACCCCTAGCTTCAATGGTGACAAATTCTAATATACCAAACTTGTAAGACTGAAAATTACTACAGGTGACACTATGTTTAAACAATGCACTAGTATCTTTTTCATTTTAGATATCATACAAGTGTTCGTATATCCTATTTTTCAGTTTTCCTTCCGTCTTACCTACATAAAAGGAAGAACAAGAGCAGCACTTAGCTATATATACAAGTTTAGTTGAATCACAGTTGCCACTCATTAAAAAATATGGCTCTTGTTTTGATTGTCAAGAATAATAATATTATCTTTTAAAATATATCTACAATAGGAACATTTACCACAAGGTTTACTACCCCCCTCTCTTAAACCTGGTGTTGTTCAAAGTGTAATCCTTCTCCAATATTGTCTTAATATTGGGTCCAACCTTGATGGAAAAAATAGGTTGTTGGCCCAATATACGATATATTTCAGCATTGGTTCCAAAAATATTCCAGTTTTTTATTAGAGTTTCTTTTATGTAAGAATACAGGGGACTGTATTGCACCACACAGGCATGCTGGAAATCAGGTTTATCATGAACTTGGGTATCTTGACTTGTATCTTGACTAACAGGTTGAGATCCTAACCTACCCACACCAAGCAATGGGGTATACACCTTGCCCCATTTATTTAAAACCTCTTCAAGAATGGGGTCAATAAAATGTACAGGATACCCTCTCTCTAAAAACATCTCCCTTAAATGCTGAAATTCTACTATAACATCATCTTTCCTAGTGGTCATTCTAACAACTCTTATAGCTTGACCCTTAATAATACTCTTTTTCTGATGTATAGGATGATGGCTGGTGTAGTGCAAGTAACTATTACAGAAAGTCTTTTTATGATAAATTTTAGAAATAAAATTATCATGCCCTTTAATAATTACGGTGTCCAAGAAGCTAATTTCTTGGGAATGAAACTGATAAGTGAACTTTAAATAATCTGTTGTTTGATTCAAATACTGAACAAACTCAACAATCAATTCAGGCCCACCAACCCACACAATAAAAATATCATCCAGAAAGCGACCATAATATTTAATATTAGAAAAAAGTTATTATTCTGAAAAATATACTTATATTCCCAACCCAGAAGCACCAAGTTAGCATACAAGGGTGCACACGCAGCACCCATTGCAACACCTTTTAATTGTTGAAAATATTCACCTTCAAAAAATAAATAATTATTCTCCAAAATGAGATTCATAAGCTCACACTTGAAAAAGCCCGTTACGAACGGGCGAAAGCGCTTGTGATTTATCGTGGTGTTTTTTGGTTTCTGGTCTGTGGATTAAAGTTTTATACTTACTTTCTGGCTTCCTTTGTGAATCTACATCATCATTTTGGAACTGTGCATAATAGTACTGAAGTGGTTTCATTTTTACTAAATTTACCGGTGTCAGCATACGGAGAGGTTTGGTGATTTCCTGCTTTCTGGATTATTAATTGTGTACCTATTACAAATGTATATCAATGTGTAACTTATGAATGTGTCATCACTTTCTATCTCCACCCAACCCTATAATTCCAAATAAAAACACCCACTAAATATTGGTATGTGAACATTTCATTAACCATGGACATTTGTCCGTTTCAAAAATATATGCATGTCTGTTTGTGCATGTGCCCTGTTCATACCTGCAAATCTGATGGCCTGTTGCCATTAATCAACCCTGCATGTTGTTTGATTGTGTATTTCCGTTCAAATAATGCATGTGATATTGATATGCCCCTTGTTCAATGGTGTTAATATCTGGGTGTTTGTTTAATGGGAATACCAATGCATGCTGTTACAACTAATCTGAATGGAATAATATGCCACTAACTCAAACTAACATAACTACTCACAAACCTAGAACGCTTGGGAAGGCAGGTCCCAGTGGACCCACCTCTCCCACCTCAGCTGGCGACTGCACCTGGCACTAGTGCCCAGGCCGGACCCTCCTCCGGTGGCCCTGTGCCACCTTCGGGTTGAAGCGCTGCAGGGGATGGGGCCCATCCCCCCTCTGCAAGCGTGGCCAGAGGAGTTCGTCCACTCACCTTCCAAGGTGTCCGGTCTGTGGTGCGAAGGGAGATCCAAGACTCTGTTCTTGGGCCCCTACGCCAGCTCGAGGCTTGGGTGGCACAGCTAACGGGCATGCCCGTTGCCCCGCCTACACAGCCCCCAGCACAGCCCCGTCCTGGGCTGTGAAGGAACAGTGGCAACTGCCTATGGGTGGGGATATCAGTTCCACTGTTGCCATCTGTGGGCTCATGCGTCTTGGATATCCCAACCTCCGTCCCCGTCAATTGTGTAACCCCCCCACTTGTGTCATACACCGCCCCTGTATGCGTCTTGTCTGTCTTGTCTGTTAACCTACCCAACCTACCTCCCCAGCTATACCAACTTCCTTCACCTGACATACCACTCTCACCTGAAAAAAAAAAAAGGGCACTCTGTACCCACAAAAAAATTACGCCCCATACATAGCTGTCCATGTCGCACACATGTCCGCTTGACATTGAAACTGTTAATTACAATTGGCTTTACAACAAACATTAATGTTGTCCTGACACCTCTCTCAGGGGTGGAAGGTTTCAAATGTCTCACCAAAATACATGGAAATACACAGCTGTTGCTGCTAAAGACATGGGCATCTATGGGCCTTACCTACATCCCTCCTGCAAATCCCACGCTTGTTTCCCTACTGTTTTACCCTCTTTGTGACCCCTTTTTCACCACTTTCCTGTCACCCCTTTTTCTTTTCTTTCAAAGAAAATAGCGCGGGTGTGCGCTTGTGTTAGCGGAGCTCACCGCCAGTGCACATGCGTGAGCTCCGCGCAAACGAGCGCAGACCTGGTTTTAAGTGCTTAAAAGTGCCTTTATGGCACTTTGATTGACAGGTCCTGTACTCATTTTGAAAGTCTGGAAAGAAAAATAAATTCCCACTGCCAGTCTTGAACACAGGATCTTGGTAACATTAGTCTGCATGACCTACCACTAAGCCATCACTGCCATGCAAGAATATAGTGCTAAAATAAATATAACATGTAATAGTAGGAATCAATATAAAGGCAATATAGGAGGTGTACTATCCAAAGCATGTCAGGTAGAGTTTTAATGGCCAAATTACTGGATTCCCATACTACTTCAGTGTTAACAGAAACAGCCCTGCAATTGTTAGCTTGTACATAATAATGTAATGTAATGTACATATATGAAGGTATGTATATGTACACATACATATATATAAATATATAGTAATACATATGAAATATAGTCGTAGGTGTCAGTATCCATACACACTCACTACAGGAAACAGTAAAGATAAATGCAGCAGCCAGAATCTGCAACACAGCCTGACCCCTGTGAGACCTACTAACCCTTTTAACTGCTTAAAGGTGGCTTCAGCACTTTGATTGACAGGTCCTGTACTCAATTTGAAAGTTTGGAAAGAAAAATAAATTCCCACTGCCAGTCTCAAACCCAGGATGTTGGTAACATTAGTCTGCATGACCTACCACTAAGCCATAACTGCCATACAAGAACATAGTACTAAAATAAATATAACATGTAATAGTAGGGATCAATATAAAGGCAATATAGGAGGTGTACTACCCAAAGCATTTCAGGTAGAGTTTTAATGGCTGAATTACTGGATTCCCACACTAGTTCAGTGTTAACAGAAACAGCCCTGCTAATTGTTAGCTTGTACATAATAATGTAAGGTAATGTACATATATGAAGGTATGTATATGTACACATACATACATATAAATATATATTAATACATATGAAATATAGTCGGAGGTGTCAGTATCCATACACACTCACTACAGTTAACAGTGAAGATAAATGCAGCAGCCAGAATCTGCAACACAGCCTGACTCCTGTGAAACCTACTAACCCCTTTACTGCTGAAAGGTGCCTCCAGCACTTTGATTGATAGACCCTGTACTCAATTTGAAAGAAAAATACAAGCATACTAGTAAGCACTACCACAAGACCATTGTAACACTAGTCTGTATGACCTACCAGCAAGACATGACTCTCATACAGGAATATAGTGCTAAATAAGTGGAACATGTAATAGTAGGAATGAAGATAAAGGCAATATAGTATGTGTACTACCCAAAGCATGTCAGGCAGACTTTCACTGTCCCAATTACTGGATTCCCATACTAGTGTAGTGTTAACAGAAACAGCCCTGCAAATCATTAGCTTGTACCCAATATTGTCAGCTAATGTACATATATGAAAGTATGTATATGTACACATATGTATATATAGCAATACATATGAAATATAGTTGTAGGCATCAGTATGCATACACACTCACTACAGGGAACAGGTGGGAGAAATGCTAAAACCTGAATTCACAACACAGCATGAAGCATGAGAGATGTACTAACCTTCACACTCACAGAACATTTTCCAACAGCATACCAGCATGGTCCACGCCCTTACAATCTGAAAGGGCAACGCCTATCTCACATACCCTTTTATAGCACTGTCCTGAAATCACAGTGAGGCATGCAATCAGTACACAACTGGCTGTATGCAATTAGCCAATGCTGCCTTACAATTGGTGCAGAGGCCATCACATGGACCTATGCAGATACCTACAAAAGCATTCAGTACCCACACTCCACACATGCAATACAGTCATTGCACAAACCTAATAAGAAAGAGAGAGAGAGAGACAGAGAGAGAAGAAAAAAATATACAGACAGCCAGCAGCAAAACCAGCAGCAGCAGCAGCAGCAGCAAACAGCAAGCAGCAAGCAGCACCACTGACACAGCAACAGCTACCACAAACACAGGTAATGCAAAGTAGCAGGTTAATACTGTGTTTACTGTATCATAGTTCACTATCTATAGCTATGTCCATGAGATAGGTTGTGTGTACATAGTCCTGAAATATATACATATGTAATATTGCTGTACATGTTGCCCATACTTGAAACTTCCATAGCTTAGAACACAAGGCCAGTTGTGCATATGATGCAGTAGTTACCAGGGTCAGTAGAGGTTACTCCTCATTGGTGTGGGACCACTGTGTATGTATGGCACTGTTCAGGTACATATCCTGTAGTATGGCCAGGGATTAATATCAGACTGTCATGTGGTGCTATGTCCTCCAGGGGTGAACGTAGCACACATCCAGGGATACCATTTTGTAACAGTGATGCTATGTGTTCTGCAATGTTGAGGGTGGCCCTCACCTGGACATGTGAGAGGATAGAGAGGTTACAGTCATCTGTGATAACTAATACCGCATGTGTAGGAGAATGGGGGGGGTACCTGCACCTAAACTGTCTGCAACAATGTTGCCAATATCTGTGCATTTGGTGAATGTGAAGCATCTTAACACTGATGACCACAGATGCCTTGCCTTCATGTGAATATGCCCTGTGCTGCAGTAGCCTCCTGTTATTGTTATACAATGTGCCTGTATCTGTAGTCCACTGGACAGGATAAATAAGTGGTGTGCATATGTTCTGGGTTAGATATGTGTGTGCACAGTACATGCAGTATGTGGGATGTCTGTGGTAAGCATATGCAAAGGGGCCAGCAGTGTGTGTTGTGGCTTCCACTAGCCCAATGGGCTGCATGGATAGCATCACAGTCATAACTAGTGAATAGCTGTGTAATTACATGCATACATAGCAAGGTAGTGTACTGTGCTTGTGGTGTTGTTGGGATATGTATATCCAGGCTGAGTAATGTGTGTCCACATCACAGGGTTGGATGGCAACACACATCCAGTATGTAGGGATGAACACCCAGAGTGTTTCAGACGTGTCACCTGTGCAGAAATATCTGGCCATTACCTGTGCATCCCCCACAACACACACACATGCAACATATGGCAGAAGTACTATAGCAGTACACATAGGTTCATGGGTTCATACTAGGCTATTTGCCCTAGGGCATTGATAAGCCTAGTAGAATGTGTTTGTCTTTCACCACCCAATTACATGTTATGCTGCTATGCCCTTGTCCGACGTTAGTATACTGTGCCTCTGTCTAACAGTGACATAGAAGTGATACCTGGGGTACAACTATGATCTCCATCCACTCATCCAGATTCCTATGGAAGAGAGTCAATGAGGGACTCTGCCTAACCTGTAGTGTGAGTTCATTACAGTGTGAAGGGAGCCTCTTGGTTAGGAATATGCCCCTCCAGCATGTCCTATTTATGTCAGTGCTGAGGTTCAGGTCTCCTGAGCATGTGGCTGTATGGGGCTCTGATTTCCTGCGGTGCAGCATGTTCATTACGGCTGGGTAGGACATGGCTGTATATGGCATGCACAGATTACCTCTGAACAGGAAGTATGCCACTGAGTCCAGCTGGATTTCCTTTAAATGGGCAGCATATGACATTTGTTTGAGCCATGTCATCCTCTTGATGAGGTACTGTTGTCCTGTACCGGTTGCTGTAGGTGTCTGGTTAGGTACATTCCAAAAGGTGCATTGTACGCAATTATAGGCCTGATGATGGATGAGTAAAGAGGCACAATGACCTCCCCTGCCATACATGTGAATCCCTCATGATTAGCTGGGCTATATAACATGTCTTTCAATCCACGTTGGCCATGTGGTTGACAAATGACAGACTGCTATCATGTTTGTTCCCCAGGTCCCCAATTACGTCTTCTGTACCCAATGGCCTAACACCTATGTGGTACTTTGCCACCAATGTGGAGGTGTGGGAATCTGCGTTGAATATTGATACTCCCCCTCCTTTGTTCAAGTGTTGGGGCCGACAAGAATGGTAACAGCTATAACTTGGTAGTGCTGGTGTGCTCCTGGGAAACCTGAAACAGGTTTATGTTACTGCACAGATATCGATGTCCATAATGCTACGTAGGGTTTTGAGTGCGTGTATCCTGAGGTCTAGACTTCTGGTGTTGAGTAGCATCACTCTTACTTCCTCATCCTTTGTGATACAAATGGATGTGGGTTTGCCTTATGAACCTTGCCTAATACAGGCACTATGGGTGTAGCAAGAGCCTCCGCCAAAATCCAATAGGCCAGGGGTGACAGATGCAAGCTGTCCCTAGCAAAGCATACCACCCCAAGATGACAGGCATTGGCACACCTGTGAATGACACCAGTATGTCAGTCAATTGTTGGAAGGGAGAGCTCCGTATTGTCTCATGTCATGTATTCCAGGGAGGTATGTGTCAGGTCATTCACACCAGCATGGACATTGACTGAGTCATACCTGTACTTGCCTTGGAGTTACTTGAGTGTTTGTGTTATGTGGCGGGTCGTAGTGCCCAACAGGCTGCACACTGTGACCCTCACCTCGTTAAGCCTGGTGAACGTGATGTCAGTGTGCTCGATGATAGAGGCACCTAGTACAGGTGTATGAGGTGTGTTGTTTACTGTTAATGGCTGTGAGTGTTCAGCACATTGGCTTTGTGTGATATGTGTTGCACGTGTTTGTTTCTGTGGTAGTGGTTGCTTGAGTGTCTGCTTAGGAGGTCTCTGCTGCATAGGCAGACCTGTAGTCCGAGCCTACGAGTATGTTCATGTGTGATCATGTGTTAGTTCTGCTGTCGTGGTAGGTCTATGTGAGACTGGAAGTGTAGTGAGTGTGGTTTCCTTCTCCACCTGAGTGGTTATGGCAGTATTGAGTAGAGAGAGCCTAGCCTCCAGTTTGGTATATGGTTGCATCACTCACATGAGTTTGAATTTGTTGTTAGGAGGAGGGGGTTGTCTGTGTACATGCGGATGTTCTAACATTGTGTCTGGATTACCACACTCACCAGCTGGACTGGGGAGGAGACTGACAACTGACCTTTGGACATGCTAGAATACTATTGTGAATGCCGTAATAATTGAAAACAAGGTCCAGTGCGGAGTGAGGGTGTACTGATATTACCTACTACTGCTGACTGATATAATAGCTTCAGTGAGCAAGTGCCAGGTAACCTAAGTGCAATGTGTCACAATTAAGTAAATGCAACAATGACAAGCAGTCACTTGCTGTCATGTGTAACATGGAAATACGTACAGTAAGCAATGCAGATATCACTAGTGAGTCACAGAAGTGTTGAGAAGCTGTGTATTATGTGGACGTAGCGTACCAGTGAAATAACAAGCTAACAAATAACAAGCATATAAACAAAGCTAGATTCAGGAGGCCTGGATGTAGTGTTTGCTACAGCAAACAAGGTGTACCAATGTCAGTAAGATACAGCTCAAATATGCAGGAACAATAAACCTGAAACCAGATGTCCCCAGCTATGAATGGCAGAGTACAGCCTATTGTCACACAAGAGTGCAGACCACAAACCTTGTTAATGTTAAATAACTGGCCTGAAGGTCAACTGCCTATACTGGAACTAATACACTTGGACACTGGGCTCTCAATCAGCAGTTCCCAACTTCAAAGGATGAAGGATATGTGTCCTGCCACCACAGTGCTTGCCACAAACCTCCCTAATGTAAAACAACCGGTCTGAAGGCCAGGTGCTTAGTCCAAATGACTTAGAATGATAGCTACACTTTAATCAAGTTACAACCAAGCAGTAATAAGTACGATTTAATACTCCCTGTATAGAATGTGTACCATGTATTGCTGAGATACTGTGCTGATAACCTGTTTGTGTACCTTTCCAGGGGAACATGGCTCCAAAAAGGAACCCCGCATATTCTGCTGCAGAGGATGAAGTGATCCACCAGAGCCTGGTGCGTGACTATGCCATCCTGTTCTCACGCACCACCCAGAATCAGCAGGAGAGGTCTGCACTGTGGCAAAGTCTTGTCAGCAGGATAAATGATGTTAGCATGCATGATAGGACATATGAGCAGGTGAGACATCACTGCAGTGATTTGATTAGAAATGTCCACCAGCGTGCTGCAGATATCCGCAGGCAACAGGTTGCCACAGGTGGGGGGTGGCCACACATCCCCCCCTCACCAGACAGGAGGGGCTACTGCTAAGTGTTGTGGCTCCAGCCCCAGAACAACAACTACAACAGTCATGCATCATGATGGAGGTTGGATCCACACAGCAGCAAGACACCGAGCGTGCAGGTAAGATGCCATATATATTTATTGTTATTACTTTTACATTTGTTGACCGAGATAGTCTAGCTGGATATATGTCCATTTTCAGTAGAGGCCTGTGGAGAAAAGCTCCACACATAACATAATAAAGGCAGACAGACAAGTTGTTAATACAGACATCCAACATAATAGAAATATACACCAGCTTGTTAATTAAATCAACATACATTTAAGTAACTCAAACTGTATAAAGTCATACACAATGTACTGTCAGTTTCAAAGCAATTCTACCTAAAACATAACGGTTATGCAATAAGGCAAAAGCCATATAGATAATAGTTAAAGCTCAGAAGGGTAGAGAAGTAGAAGGAGTATGAAAGATAAAATAATAGGGAAGAGGCAGGAGTCAAGAAGGGAAGTGAGGGAAAGAAGGAAGACAGTCAAGAGGAGGTGGGAGGGATGGGAGACGTAGGTCAGAGCATAGAAGGACATCAAGGGGAAAGAAACAGGGTAGAAGCTAGTTTTAATGCACAATGAGGGGTTAAAGGTAAAGAGAGGGTGGGGAGAGGGATGGTAGCCTGGAGTACCACAAGAACAAAGCCAGTGGTTTTGGAAGTACAGCTTCAGTTGTTGTTTGAAGAGAGATAAGGGTGAGATCAGAGTTAACCCCTGGTATGTACATATGACTGTTCTGTACACTGTTACTTCATGCACGCATAAGGTGTGCATGTGGTATGTATCTGTCATCATGATATGTAATTGTGCATGTGTGATACAGACATTATGAGCAGCTGATGTGTATAAGGGAACTAGTGTACTACTGTACTGTATCATGTGCAAAACAAATGGCACACTTGTGCCCACTGACATTACTCTCTCCATACTTCCAGGTCCCTCCCATCTAGCAACGAGGCAGGCCATACATGCTGGTGAGTGTGTTCAATATTACCTGAAAAACAGTTTATAATACTAGTAAGAGTACTGTAACTCTGTAGTATACATGCTGGTGACTGTGTTTAAAAATACCTGCAATACCCGGTTTAACAATATTAAGAGTAGTGTAACACAGTACTGATGTGTGTGTTTACTGTGGGGTGTGCATGTGTGCGAGTGTGCCTGTGCCCATGTGTACATGTGTGTTAGTGTCCATGAGTGCATGTGTCCATGTCTGAATGTGTGCATTAGTATTGAAGTGCATCTCTGTCAAATATGTGTTGAGACTGTAATCTGTGTTCCCTGTTTTCCTCCCGTAGGTTCTGGTGCTGCTCTGGTGACCTGCAGCAGGGAACCTGAATCTTGTGCCCCAGGTACTGATGATGATGAAATGTCTGTTATGGTGCAGGAAGGTGTGTCTGGGTCTGCCATTGGTCAGCCAATTGACAGTACACAGCTGTCAACCCCGTCAATGCGCACAGTCATCCTGCCGTTACATCCTTTGTCACCATTGTCCCTAGGTGATGGACAGTCTGCAGTGGGCATAGATCAGGGTAATGTGGTACCTGTGGTACATGCATCCCCACAAGGCAGCCATGAGCAGGGTCCTCCAATGGTACCATGCAGACAGTCGCCCATGGGTTCTCGTGGGGGCATCCGTGGCCGTACTGCCTCTGGCCGACATGCCCAAGGAGGTATGTCAACCTCCACTATGTTTCAAACTGTTATGCAGGCACAGGCACGTATGGAAAGGTACACCAGACAGGGTCCGAGGGAGCTGAGAGCATGTCGCATAGCCACGACAGACGGCATGCGTGACGTTGCGAATGCTATCCGTAACTTCACAGATGTCGTTGACAGACGTTGTGGGGGCATACAACAGCTGCTCCACAACCAGATGTCCATGGGCCAGGGCGATGGTGTGCGTTTGCGACGTCGACGTGGCCGTATGCCAGCAACAGCACCAGCTGGCAGTGGCCGCGGACAACAACAGGCCCACTCACGCACCTCAAGTGCCAGCACCAGCCCCAGCAATGCTGGGTCTGTGCTGTCATCAAGACGCCCCAGGAGACCACGTGCACGTGGCTCTGGATAGTCCCAACAGGGAACTGTGTCCAGTCAACACACCCCTGCTTCCAATGACAGTACCCAGTCTGGGTTAGTACCGGATACGGCCCGTAGCACCCCTGCCAGGCACAGGTACCGTGTCCGTGCCCACAGACACTGATCTGGATGACCTGACGGGTGCAGTCTGTGGCTGTCCACAAAACCCTGTATATGGCAGCCATTATGTGGGACTGTGTGCGTGCTTACACACATGCAGAAACCTTACACCTAGGGCAAACACATACACACACACACTGCACCAACACTGGTCCACCCTGTACTGCTGCCCCTCACAAACACACATACACACACATGTCAATTGGTGTTACCAGTGGCTGGCTTGGGCATACCTAACCCACACCCTGTGCATATGATGACACTGTGCCACCTCCTGCATACTACAACATTGGTGCAGGAAAAGGTAAACACGTTGCTGATGCACAGGGTGACTACATAGATGTGTATAAGTAGTAACATGTTGGTAACTGTTCACTGTTCCACTATGATTGTGTGTATATCCCAGTAGTCCTGCTGCAGTAACTGTATGAATGTCATCAATTGTTATCTGCACCCATATTACTTACCAAAGTGTACCAGCTGCACACCATCACATGCTAACATTGACTATGGGAATGCGCATCATGTGCTGATATGTAGATTCAGCTATATGTATCTGTTCTGTCACACATGCATTTATATACACCCTGCTACCCCCACACATGCACATGCTCACCTGCCATTCCCATTATTTATTACCCTATATGAGTAGCTGTCGATACATGACAGGTACACATTTGAGAAGTGCACTATGTTGTTTACTACCGACTTCCTCTTCTCTACCTGTACTCACAGGGTGCAGGCAAACTCATCATTTCAAAGGTGTAATGTGCATCAGGTACTGTGGTACCCTGATTGCCACAGCAAACATGTTTCCCATACAGAAATGCACACACAGACACATCCCACATCCACACACTTGCCACATTCAGGCTTCAAAACACTATCTAGGTATATTCTGGTACATGTGCGTGTTACAGTAGCATGTAACACTATACTGAGTACTGGCAGTTGTCTGTTGTCATGTTGTTTGTATAGAGTAAAAGAATTGTTTGATTATCCTACTTCGTTTTGTGGACATTACTTGAAGAAGTGTTACCTTACATGTGTTATTGGTACCACCACCTTCTCTTTTGTAGTTTTGTTTGTATAGGGTGCTGTCAACATCACTGCTTGTTAAGGGTAATGTGCACCCTGCAGTGCATAGCCCCATTTGGCAAAAGCCACATCCCACTCCCATCATTGTGCACACACACTAACCCCACCAACAGTAAAACACATACTTTCCATTTGCAAGATCCAAACCCATACCTAACTGTGTTATGACAGCAGAAGCAGACACATTAGCAGAGTGTGCTATTTGCATTAGTTGGAAAAATCCTTTCCAATGCTGTACTTAGAGGGTGCTGACATCATCTGTGTGTAGGAGGAGGGATGTGCACCCTGTAGTGTGTTCTCCCAGTTGGCAAAAGGCACTTATCCCTCCCAGCATAATGCACACACATAAACCCCACTCATACTAATACACATACATTCCCTTTGCAGGATTCAAACCCCTACCTAACTATGTTATGACACTGGAGAAAGACACATTAGCAGAGCGCGCTATATGAATTACCGGAGGGCTTTAATACAGGTAATATAGTTATAGAGTCCTGACATCATCAGTGTTTCAAAAGGGGGAGCTGCATCCTGTACTGTACTGTCACAGTTGCTAATAGGGGCATTTCCCACACACACATCGATGTGTTCGAGGTTTGCATATGTGGGGGATCCAGTACTCCAGTGTGATTAGTATATGGTTTGATTGCAACAATGAGGGATATACTTCCAGTGGTGAGCATTTTGTACTCATGTTTGTGATGATCAGGTGTAGTATATCTGCCCCTCTTGTGGGAAGGTTGATTACCTGTTCCATAGCTAAAGCATGTCTGATCTATGGGAACCCTAGAGCTTGGGTATTGTGGCTTGTGTAATGTTCACAATCTATGTTTGGGTAGCTGACGTCACCCAGTATGATGGTGTTTGCAGTGAAATATATACTCTCCTGTGTGAGCATGAAGGCTGTGTGGGAGTCCTGCGTTTTAGAGGGTGCTGTAAGAGCTCCTCTGTGTCTCTTTCCATGTGGTCCAGGGAGGTATGTCTCAGGTTGTTTGCACCAGCATGGACAATGACTGCCTCATAGTTGTACTTGCTGTGGAGTGACCTGTGTGCCTGTGTAATGTGGCACATTCTATCACCCGGCAGGTAGCTAAATGTGACCCTCACCTTGCTCAGTCTGGAGGGCGGCACGTCAGTCAACAGCTCATGTCAAGCAAGTTCACACCCCTCATAAATGATGTGGAAACCTTCAACGGCCCCAGGCCTGTTGGAAATATGGACCAGACTGCAGATACCTGTATAAAGGCATTCTATGGACACATTCAGGAATGCATGGATCATGAAACCACATATGAAAGCATGACCCAATTCTCCAAAGGCAGACGTCCTGTGCCGGACACCAGCCATAAACAAACTATACAATAGAAGGATGAAACCACTACATGATACAACAAACTCCCAAAATGTGAAGGCATCACTGATGAGTATTGGAAGACAACTACAGGCACCCATACAATTGTCTAAGGCCATCTTTGAGAGAAAATTCCACAAGCCACTGAGGATAATCACAAGGCTTTCTGTGGTTATGTTAGGAACCTGGGTGGTACTACCCAGATATGCTCAGAGGTAATCCAAGATGTCACACGAAATACAAAACACACAGACATTGCCATCATCCTAGTGGACAGGTTCACTGCTGCCTTCTCCCCCGCACCACACCAAAAGGGCAAATATGTCTCGCGGCAGAGTGCTGCCCCCCCTGACATCACAGATGCTCAGGTAAGAGTTGCCCTTCCCAAAGCAATAAACACTGCATCAATGGGACCAGACAGTGTCCCAGGCTGTGTCCTACATGAACCACAAGAAGAGCTACACCCAGACATAACACTACTGTTCAATCCCAGCCTTACTACACAATATGTGGCCAAAGAGTGGCATACAGCAACAGTGGTCCCTCCACATTCAGGTGGTGCCGTCACGGATCCTGGACACTATTCGCCCCATATGTCTGACTAGCTTGGTCTGCAAAGCTATGGCAAGGATCATCATGAACCTCACATATATAGATATTGTGGACCTACAGACATGTCACCATACACAGTTTGGCTTTGTTAATGGCAGATCCTGTCTCTCAAACCTGTTTGATTTCTTTGAAACAGTCACCAAGGCCACTGTCAAGGGGAAGGAGGTCTACACAGCCTACCTGGACCTTGCATAAGCCTTTGATACAATACCCCACCTGTGCATTCTAGGGAAGCTCACCAGTGTACATATTAACCCCTATGTCACTATGGATATTGCACAGTGGCTCAAGGGCAGAACACACATGGCTAGAATTGCCGGAGCCATGTCAGCCTCCAACCAGGTACAAGTGGTGCCCCACAAGGCTCATCCCTGGGAGCTGTCATGTTCATTAGATATTTATCATAGCTACAGGCCAACATGAAAGTACTGTGGCTGAGCAAGTCGCAGGTGACTGCAAACCGGACGCCATAATCAACTCTCCAGCTAACACACGCATCCTCCATAAGGGCCTCTTGCAAACACACGACTTGTGCCACAGCCATGGCCTCAAGGTGAATGACAAAAAGCATATAGTCATCCCCTTTGTCAAACACAAAGTGACCACAAAGTACCACATATGTGTTAATCCATTAAGTGCAGGCGAAGAAATTATGGACCTTGGGGTACACAGGTTGATAGCATTCTAACATTTGACAACAACATGGGCAATGTGGTTAGGGAAACATGTTATATGGGCCACATCATCATGATGGGATCCACATGTAGATCAGGGGAGGACATTGTGCCCCTTTACTCATCCCTCATCATGCCCATAATTGACTATGATGAACCTGTCGGCGTGCACCTTACCAGACACCTGCAGCAACTGGAAAGACCACATACGTACCTCAACAATAGGATCAAAGGCCTCAAACAGATGCCACATACTGACTGGTTAAAGAAACAGCAGCTCTACTCAGTGGCATACTGCCTCTTCATAGGCAATCTGTGCCTGACATATAAAGCCATGTCAAACCCTCACTTAATGGCCATGCTGCACCTCAGAATATCCAGATCCCATCAGGATACATGCTGGAAAGACTTGAACCTCAGGAGTGATATACATAGGACATGCTGGAGGGGCACATTCATAACTTAGAGGCTCCCTTCATTCTTGAATATTATCCCAAAAGAGGTTAGGCAGAGTGACACAGTGACTATCTTCAAGAGTGATATTAATGACTGGATGTGACATTGTAGGGTTACCCTGGGTATGACTTATGTGTCACTGTGAGACAGAGGCACAGTATACTAACCTTGGAAAAGGGCATAGCAAGACAGATTTACAATGCATGTTGAAAGCTACACACATTCTGGCTAGGTGGATACATGCCCTGGGCAGATATCCCTGTATGAACCAATGGACCTATGTATCTTGTTCACCATTGGCCCTATGTGCTGTTAATCACCAATGCAATCTCAATACTATGGTAGCATGTGCAAAGGTCAGTTGTCAGTCACCTCTATGGTACAGTTGTGGAATATGTGTGTCATGTAGTAATGTCACAGCTGCCACATGTACACAGTCAACCCTATCCCCTACCCATGGATGTACAACACATGTATGAGATGGAAACACATGGCCAAACTGTGGACTAAGCACTCTGAACCCAGTACTGGCATAACCTGTCGGGTGGCATGAAACACTACAGTGACAGCAATACCAATCTGATGTGGTCCTACACTGACAGCAATACAAGCATGGAAACACACCGGGCCAGTTGTGGAGCCTAGGGATAGCATCCTGCATGACTGGCAGACATCTCTGCAGCTGGCACACAGGCATACATTAGGCCTGCACACAGCACGCATAACACATAGCACACAAATCCTGTGTGCCAAACAAGCACAGTCTGTACAGCTATACAACACTACTGCCGCAGTTGTGTTAGGTACTTTTATTGTCCAGTACAGTGAGAACATGCTCACCAGGCTGGACAAGGTGTAGGTCACAGTGATATGCTCATGGGGCACTGTGGTCCACCACAACACAAGCATACAGGTCAGTGAGATGCATGGACACATTTGACTCAGTCATTGTCCATGCCACCACAGCTGATGTGGGATGTCCCTCACTGGGATACATGATAGGGAACATGGAAGGGATCACTGAGCAAGTGACACAGGCTGGTAGAACCCTGACCTTGGTTGGCATCAGACCCTCACCATAGATTCTGACATATTACTGAATGCTAATGAATTACTGTAGCTACAACACCCTAGCTGAACGGTTCTTAGCATGCGGTCACTGCATTGCTATGGAATAACGTCTTACCACCCCCACAACAGGTGAAAACATGCAGCACCTGTTCATCAACAACAGGTAGACTATATGCCCCAGACCAGGTGTGTATCCCTCACTACTAGGCTGATAGCACCTACATCTCACGCTGTATATACACATCCCACATGCAGCACCTGCACAGAAGACCACAGTTATAATGTTACCCTGTGCAAATACCATGTATTCACATGTGGCAGGCATCACACATGGTAACTATTGAAGGTCACAGGTACATATGTGTATTTGGCACACACATACATCATGTGTGCATTGCCATAACTGGTTTAATCAATGTCATGCATTATTGTGAGGGACAACCCGCACACATGGGCATTCTGTGTGGGCAAAACACGTGGCATGTCTGTAATCAAAAGCCATAAATAATTGTGATATCGTTTAGAAAGGGGTATGTGCATCCTGTAGTGTGTTTTCCCAGTTGCCAAAAGGGATATTTCAATCATATACACTTACCCCCCCTTCACACACACTTGCTGGATTCAAACCTTTACCTAACTACGTTATGACACTAAAGATGGATGCATTAGCGCAGCGCGCTATTCGCATTACTGGGAGTTTTCTTTTCCCCTGATATACTTATAGGGTGCTGACATCATCAGAGTTTAGAAAGTGGAATGAGCATCCTGTGGTGTGTTTTCCCAGTTGCCAAAAGGGATGTTCCTTTCATACATATTTACACACACTTAACCCCCTCCATACACACTTGCTGGATTCAAACCCCTACCTAACTATGTTACGACATTAGAGATGGACACATTAGCGCAGCACGCTATTCGCATTACTGGGAGATTTCCTTTCCCCTGATATACTTATAGGGTGCTGACATCATCAGAGTTTAGAAAGTGGAATGAGCATCCTGTGGTGTGTTTTTCCAGTTGCCAAAAGGGATGTTTCTTTCATACACACACACTTGCCTCTTGCTGGATTCAAACCCTTACCTAACTACATTATGACACTAGAGACAGACGCATTAGCGCAGCACGCTATTCACATTACTGAGAGATTTCCTTTCCCCTGATATACTTATAGGGTGCTGACATCATCAGAGTTTAGAAAGTGGAATGAGCATCCTGTGGTGTGTTTTCCCAGTTGCCAAAAGGGATGTTCCTTTCATACACCCCTTCACACACACTTGCCTCTTGTTGGATTCAAACCCCAACCTAACTATGTTATGACACTAGAGATGGACGCATTAGCACAGCACGCTATTCACATTAGTGGGAGATTTTCTTTCCCCTGATATACTTATAGGGTGCTGACATCATCAGAGTTTAGAAAGTGGAATGAGCATCCTGTGGTGTGTTTTCCCAGTTGCCAAAAGGGATGTTTCTTTCATACACACTTGCCGGATTCAAACCCCTACCTAACTATGTTATGACACTACAGACGGATGCATTAGCAGAGCGCGCTATTCAGATTAGTGGGAGATTCCTGTTCTCCTGATATACTTATAGGGTGCTGACATGATCAGTGTCTAGAAAGGGGAATGAGCATCCTCTGGTGTGTTTTCACAGTTGCTAGGAGTAACATTTGGACTAAGTGTGTGAGCATGCCCAGTTCAGCCTTCCCATGGCATGTTGTGTGAAAGATGTCTCATTTATCTAAGTGTGTGACAATGCCCAGTGTGGGCTTTCCATATGTTGAACTCTGCAGCCCATCACATTTGTGGATGAGTGTGACCTTCAACAAATACCTCCAGTTTATGGTTGTGTGTTCTGTGCCATGTTGTGTAGTTAGTGTCCAAATGCTTTTTGTGTGAACACAACAGGGTGTATACTGTGCCTGCAGGTTTTGCATGGGATACTTTGCACACAATTGTCAACATCTGTTCATACTGACCTAACACTGTAGTACTGTATAGTGTAGTGGTTCAGTACTTTCACCGTGGTGGTCAGTATCCTGGGCTTTAGTCCTATCACTGCTTTACATTTCCATGGTGTGCACAACAGCCTGGTTAGGGTCCAGTTGTGCACATCTACACAAAGGCGGTGCCTCTACGGACCCTGGTAATTACTGCCCCATAAGCTTAACAAGTCTAGTCTGCAAAGCTATGGAGAGGATCATAATTGAGCTCATAAACAAAGATATAGAGGACATGCAGACATTGTACCTGTCCCAGTTTGGCTTGGTCAAGGGCAGATCATGCCTTTTGTACTCGGTTGACATCTTCAAAACGGTCACTTAGGCCATTGTTGAGGGAAAGGCAGTCCATACAGCCTACCTTGGCCTTGCACACACTTTCAACACAATACCCCACTCAGGTATTGTAGAAAACCCTACCAACTGCAATGTAAACCTATATGTCACAAGATGGGTTACAAACTGGCTTAAGGACGGGACCCACAGGGTTACAGTTGCTGGCACTATGTTAGACTCCAGGCTGGTCACAAGTGGTGTCACACAGGGCTCCGTCCTTGGCCCCCTATTGTTTGTCATGTACTTTGCAGAAGTACAGGCCAACATGGGAGGACTTTGGCTGACTAAGTTTGCAGATGACTGCACACTGGGCGCCATAGTGGACAGTGCATCAGACATGGATATCCTTCAGAAGGGACTCACGGAAACTGATAGCTGGTGCCAGAGCCATGGCCTGAAGTCAAAGTGCACAACATGTGTAGACATACCCTTTGGGAAAAGCAAGGTAACCCCAAGTTACCATATAGGTGGCAATCCTCTGAGCACAGAGGAGGTTATCATGGACCTGGGGACACGGGTTGACAGTCGCCGTTCTTCTGACACTCATGTTGCTAAAGTGGCTAGAAAGACCTTCTACATTGCCCACCTGATCAGGAAGGGATTCACATCCAGATCTAGTGGGTCATTGTTCCCCTGTACTCTTCCCTTATCAGACCGGTGATCGAGTACAATGCCCTATTCTGGATGTATCTCACCCAACATCTGCAGCAGTTGGAGAGACCCTGAATGTCCCCCAACAAAAGGATAAAGGAACCCCAACACCTGTCATATGCTGCCAGATTGAAGACACTCCCGCTCTATTCAGTCACATACCGTCTGCTTAGAGGTGACATGTGCCTGACATGCAAGGCCATGTCCAAACAGGAATTAATGGACATGCTCCACCTCAGAATCGGCAGATCCACCTGAACCACTAGTGCAAGTGACTTACACCTTAGCATGGATGTACGTTGGACATGTTGGAGGGATGGAGTTATCACTCGGAGACTCCCTATGCTGTGGAATACAATCCCGGTCCATGTGAGGCAGAGCACCTTGCTGGCTCTGTTCAAGAGGTATCTTGACCTGTGGATGGGAGGTCATACGTTTACCCCGGGGATCATCACTGTGTCTCTGCTGGAGAGAGGCACGACAAAATAATGGGCACAGTACTGTTTCCATATAAGGGGTGGTGTACGCCAACAAACTCTGGGCTAGGCTTATACCTGCCTTAGGGAAGATAGCCTAGTATGAACCTATGTACCTATGAACCTATCGGACCATGTTGCATTATGTTCATATGTGAAATACTTACAACAGCCTCATCCAACATCAGTAGTGTATTCCACAAAATGGGTGTACATTGGCAAACACTACCGATGTGCCCTAGGCCATTTCTAATGCTAGTCAGAGAGTGTGTTTGTCCGTCAACACATTGTAAGTGTAGTTTGCCATGACATATGTCTTGTTTAGTATACTGTGCCTCTGTCTACCTGTGACATAACATTGATACCCAGGGTAAACCTACCATCTCCCATCCACTCATTAGGATTCCTGTTGAGGGGAATCAACAAGTGACTCTATGGATAACCTGTACTGGTAGTTTACTCATGCATGGGGGTGGCTTCTGTGTTATGGATAATGCAGTACAGCCTGTCCTATGTATGTCAGTGCTGGGGTTCAGGTCCCTCATGTGCATAGCTCCCTGCCATTCAGATTTTACAATGTGCAGCATGTGCATTGATTCCAGCTTGGATATGGCTTTCTACATCAGGCACAGCTTGCATCTGGGTGGACAGCATGGCAGTGCGTGGAGCTGCACTCTGTTTAATCAGGCAACACATTACATGTGTTCCAGCTCTTTCATACTCCTGGTGAGGTACTGTTGTGGACTTTACAGTTGCTGGATGTGTCTGCTGAGGTACACCCCACAGGGGCTGTTGTGGTCATTTCTAATGCTGATGAAAGATAACTGCAGAACCACAATGACCTCCCCTTAGCTAAATGTCAGAAAGCATGGACCATGCAATCACAAATAAAAACAGGACCCTCTCCACAAAGGGAAAGTGGCCTGTCTGGTGGACCCCAGCCATAAACAAACTGTATAACAGATGAGGGATACTAATGCAAGACAGAGCTACATCTCCAAAAGGGAAGACAGCTGTGATCAGCACTAGTAGAAAGCTACATTATCTCATAAAGACATGCAAGGTCAACTTGGGGACATAAATCACCGAAGACAATGAAGGTAACCACACTGCTTTGTTCAGTTATGTCAGACACTTGGTTGGGAACCCTCAGATATGCTCAGAGTTGGTACACAACAACATATATTCCAGTGACCTGACAGATATTGGCAACATTCCGGCGGACAGCTTCAGTGCGATTTACCCCCTCCCTCACCCCCAAAAGAAGATAGTTATCACAGCTGTATGTAACCTCACTGTCATCTTGGATGTCCATGTGAGAGCCGCACTCAGCAAAGACAAGTACACAGCATCAATGGGACCTGCTGGTATCCCCGGTTGCATGCTATGTGAACTCCAGAAGGAGCTGGACCCGTATATACAAATGCTATTTAACCTTAGCCTTGCTACAGGATATGTACCTGAACACTGGCGTACGGCAACAGTGGTCCCACTCCACAAAGGAGATGCCTCCACAGACCATGGCAACTATCACCACACAAGCTTAACCAGCCTTGTCTGCAAAACTATGGGAAGAGTCATTATGGAGCTCTTACACAGAGACATTGCTGACCTACAGACCCTTGTTCCCACCCAGTTCAGCTTTGTACAGGGCAGATCCTGCCTTTTGCACCTAGTTGACTACTATGAAACTGTCAGTAGGGCCATTGATGAGGGCTATGCAGTCCACACAGCCTACCTGCACTTGGCTAAGGCCTGTGACACAATACCCCACTCAGGCATCATAGCCAAGCTCAACAGCTGACATATAACACCATATGTCACAGGATAGGTTGCAAAATGGCTAAGAAACAGAACCCATAAAGTCAACATTGCAGGTGCCTTGTCAGATTCGAAGCCAGTCACTGGTGGTGTCCCACAAGGATGTGTCCTGGGACCCCTCTTAATTGGTATTTACTTTTCAGATGTGAAAGCAAACATAGGAGGGTTGTGGCTGACAAAGTTTGCAGATGACTGCAACCTAGGCACCATAGTGAATACATCAGCCGGCACACACATCCTACAGAATGCTGTCACAAAGGCGGATAGCTGGTGCCAGACGCATGGCCTGAAACTGAATGCAACTGATGTGTAGTCATCCCCTTTGGGAGGAACAAAGTACCCACAGATCAATACATAGACAGCAACCCACTGAGCACAGAAAACAAATCAGACACCTGGGGACACATGTAGATAGTGACATCTCGTTTGACACCCATGTTGCCAAAGTGGTTAGGAAGACTTTCTGTCTTGCCCACCTTATCATGGAGGGTTTTCCATCCAAATCATAGGAGGTCATTGTACCACTATACTTCTCCCTTATCAGGCCCATGATTGAATACAAAGCCCCATTTGGTATGTACCTCACACAGCACTTGCAACAGCTGGAGAGACCCCAAAAGTACCTTACCATGAAGATCAGGGGTCTTCAACACATGTCATATGCTTCCAGAATAGAGGAAATCCAGCTTTATTCAGTGTCATACCGCATACTTACAGGTGACCTATGCCTGACATACAAGACCATGTCCAATCAGGATTTGGTGGACATGCTCCACTGCAAGCAATCAAAATCCACCAGAACCATGAGAGCTGAAGATTTGAACCTCAGCACATACATGTATAGGACATGCTGGAGGGACAGAGTCATAACTCAGAGGCATCTCACACTCTAGCAGAGTATCCCAGTTCATGTTAGACAGAGTCCCTCACTGACTCTCTTTAGGAGACATCTGGACAACTGCATATGAGACAGAGGCACAGACTAGACAGAGGCACAGTCATGTTATTCAATTACATAAGGGGGTCATAATGTGTCACTACTAAGTCAGAGGCACAATATTCGGAATCTATTCTGTACACTTATTACCACTATAAGGGGTGGCAATAGCCACATCACTATGGCTAGGCTTATACATGCACTAGGGCAGATAGCCTAGTAGTAAACTATGACACTATGAAACTATGGTGTATGTGTAGGTATTGTCAGTCAAGCACTATGATGTGGTTTGGGGGGCTTGATATCTCCCTGTATTCCAACATTGTTTTGTCTATTCCTTCTAGCATGTCTAGGGATCAGTTGCTAGTGTCGTCTCCTGCTCAGCTGGTGAACCTGGGAATATTGAGGCAATGTTACATTTGCCTCATGTACACTGACAACTCTCTCCTTCTCCCATAAAACACACATACATGTGAGAGATGCAACTATATAGCCAAAGTGGAGGCTGAGCTCTCTCAACATAGGACTAGCAAGACCAGAGGAAAGGTGAAGGTAACCACACACATCTCAAACCCAGTCTCACATAGCACTATCACAACTTAAAATCATACACATAGACATACAAAGACATACTCGGAGGCTCTGATCAGAATTCTACAAATACAGCAGCGGCCACCACAGCAGACACTCACACAGCTGCCTCCACAGGGCACAGCACATGCAACACATAGACCACAGAGTCAGTGTGCCAAACAGTCACAGCCCTTAAGGCCAAACACAATGCCAGACACACTTGTCATAGGTGACTCCATAGTCAGACACACTGGCGTCCCGCTCACCAGATCGAGTACGGAGGAGGTCACAGTAAGCTGCCTATTGGGCACTGGAATCCACCACATAATGCAAGCACTCAGGTCACTCAACTGCAAGTACAAGCCTGACTCAGTCATTATCCATGCTGGTGTGAACGACCTGAGATGTACCTCCCTGGACTACATGGAAAGAGACATAGAGGATCTCTCTGATTATGTAGGCCAGGCAGGTATGACCCTGACCTTGAGCAATATCCTACCTTCACCAAGTATGATGCCACATAAACAGAGACAAGATGATCAGCTGTAATAATTTGCTTAAACTATGGTGTCATTCAAAGGGGGTCCAATGTCTGTTTGCCTGGGATGACATGCTGGACAGGCCACGCTGATTTGCAAGGGACGGCTTGCACCTGTCACCCCTGGGCTTCCGGATTTTGGCTGAGGCTCTTGCCACCCCCATTGTGCCTTTTTTATGCAAGAATCAGATTCTACACCTACCACCCTAGAACACAGAAAAGGAAAAACACTAAGGGTAATGCTGCTCAATGCCAGAAGTCTCAACCTCAAGCTGCACACACTCAATGCCCTTCTCAGTATGTAGAACATTAATGTCTGTGCTGTGCCTGGAACCTGGTTCACGGCTTCTGACAGCACCCCGGCACTATCGGGTGTTACCTCATATCATGCGTTCTGGCACCAAAATCCGGACAACACCAAGAAAGGAGGGTGGGTGTCCATATTCATCAAGGACACCCTCACCTCAAGGTTGGTGGCAACACACGATGCATCGGAGACCATCCAGGCGCAAGTAACTGTAGGCAAGACTGCTCTGCAGTTTGTAGCATGTTACATGCCACCCTCTCAAACTCAGGTACCTCACACAGCTGTCCTGAAAACACTGGAGGGGATAAATGTATCTCCGAACACCATCATACTGGGTGATTCCAACTATCCAAATATAGACTGGGATCACTACTCAGGCCCCAACACTCTAACCCAAAGGTTCCAAGAGTTCATACACTCAAATGCCATGGAACAACTAGTCACCATCACCATAAGTGGAGACAACATACTAGAACTCATCATCACGAACATGGGGTCACACTGTTCAACACCAGAAGTATACCCATCATTGGTGAGATCAGATCATGAACTAATCTCAGTGGGAGTCCACATCCCACCCCCACCCCAGATAGAAAAACAAACAGTGAAGACCTTCTCAAAAGCCAACTTCACATTTCTAATGACTGGTGTGGTCTCTTTCAAGGCCCCCAAGCCAGCGGACACCATTACCCAAGCCGCTGTATCACTTACAAATGCCTTCTACCAGCACCTCCAGGACTGCATGGATCAGGCAATCCCAAACAAAACAAAGACTCTTTGTACCACAGGCAAGCATCCAGTCTGGTGGACCCCAGCCATAAACAAGCTCTACAACAAAAGGAAGGAGCTACTACAAGATAGAGCAAAATCCGTAGAAGGGAAGACACCCCTGCTCATTATGAGTAAAACACTGGGTTCCCCCATACAATCATCCAAGGCAAGTTTTGAGAGTAAACCCGCTCAGGACTCAAGGGACAATCATGAGGCCTTTTTTACCTATGTTTGACACCTGGGAGGGAACTCCCAGATATGCTCAGAATTAGTTCGGAATGATGTAAATATCACTGAACCTACAGACATTGCCAACATACTGGCTGACAGGTTCAGTGCGGATTCCCCCCCCCCCAACTGGAGGGGTATCTATACCAGAGGATTGTAGCCCCCCAAACATCTCAAATGCTGGGGTGAGAACTGCTCTATCCAAGGCGAGAAACACTTTATCCATGGGACCAGATGGTGTCCCCGGTTGTGTGCTCCATGAACTCTATGAGGAATTAAACCCGCAGTTAGGGCAGCTGTTTAATCTTAGCCTCACCTCAGGATATGTGCCCAAGGAGTGGCATACAGCAATGGTGGACCCACTTCACAGAGGAGGTGCCTCCACCAACCCCAGAAACTACCATCCCATCAGCTTGACAAGCCTGGTCTGCTAAGCTATGGAGAGGATCATAATGGGAATAATAAATGAAGACATAGGGGACTTGCAGACGTTGGATCCAATCCAGTTTTGCTTTGTCAAGGGCAGATCATGCCTTTTAAACTTGGTTGACTTTTTCAAGACAGTCACCCAGGCCATTGATGTGGGCAAGGCAGTCCACACAGCCTACCTTGACCTGGCAAAGGCTTTCGACACAATACCCCACTCAGGTATCATTGAAAACATCACCAGCTTAAATGTGAACCCATACATCACAGGATGGGTTGCAAACTGGCTAAGTGACAGAACACACAGGGTCAAAGTTGCTGGTGCCATGTCACACTCCAAAACTGTCACAAGTGGTGTCCCACAGGGCTCAGTCCTGGGCCCACTTTTGTTCAGCATCTACTTTTCAGAAGTACAAGCAAACACAGGAGGATTATGGCTGACAAAGTTTGAAGATGACTGCAAACTGGGAAACATATTTGGAAACCCATCTGACACAGACATCCTTCAGAAGGGTCTCATAGACACGGATAACTGGTGCCAGAGCCATGGCCTTACGTTAAACGCTAAACAATGCATAGTCATACCCTTCAGGAACAACAGGGTTACCCCTAGTTCCCATCTAGGTGGCAATCCTCTAAGCACAGAAGAGGTTATCAGGGACCTGGGCACCTGGGTTGACAGTAATATTTCGTTTGACACTCACGTTGCCAGAGTAGGCCTGGGGCAGTTCCTGCTATTAGGACAGTGGTCTGCAGCAAGCTATATAGTAGTAGTCAGTTTTAGCCATTGGTATTTGACCATGGGTAATCCATGTTGCTTCTTGTTGTGGTACCAACATGGGTGTGTGGTTAGCCATGCCATTTATTGCTAGTCACCCTCATTTTGTAGCTTGTTCCATGATTTTGCACATGTACATCACTGTATGAGGTGTGACCTGGTAGTGTCAGGGTGCTGATGTGGGCTTTGACCCTGTTTTCTATTACAGCACTGATATCTACATTCTCTATACTGTGTGTGTTTACACTGCATGCATTTATACTTCTGGCATTGGGTAGCATTACATCTAGGTTCCTATCCCTTGTGGTACCTATGAGGTAGGTTTGTGTTTTTTGTGGTTTATGATTGGTGAGGGTGGATGTTAGTCGGGTCCTCAGGTGTGCATATGGTACATGGTATTACATTACTTAACACATGGCATTCATGCCTCAGGTGGTGCTGCAGGGCTGCCTCTGTCGGATGCACATACTACACTCCCTGTACATGTTTGGAAGCAGGTTGTGTCATGTTAGGCATCCCTGTTACTATATGAGTGAGTCAGAGCGGGTATCAGTCCCAGTGTTCTTACTGACCAAGTGTATGTGCTATGCGTTGCCTCTTTGCCAAGGCCAGGGCATGCTGGGCACGCCTCCTTCTGCCTACTGGGACAAGGTCAGGTTGTTCCTCCTCCGAGTCACCCTCTGCCTGTGGTGGCCTTGGCAATGGTGGGGGGATGTTAGGCCCAGCCCTGTGCTGGTCCTGCTGCAGCTGTTTCCGCAGGGTCATATTATGTAGAATAGCACATATCATGACCATTTGGGTACATGTAGTTGGTGTGTACTGCAAGGCTCCACCAGATGTGTCCAGACACCGAAACCGTGACTTGAGCAGCCCAAACACACGCTCTATGACATTACGTGTTTGTGCGTGTGCCTCATTATGGCGTTCCTGTTCAGGTGTGTGTGCATTTCTGATGGGTGTCATCAGCCACGGCTCAAGTGCATAACCTGCATCCCCCACTAGGTGTCCGTGTGGGAAGTCCCCACTGGCAAATGATTGGTACAGCTGCGTCAGATGCCAGATGTGGGAATAGTGGTAGCTCCCAGGGCAGCCAGCACACACATTCATTATTATGCCCTGGGCATCACACACGACCTGGCAGTTGATGGAGGGGTATCCCTTGCGGTTAATGTTGGCTCTACCCCGCTCACCAGCTGGTGCTTTGATGCATACGTGCGTGCAGTCTATTGCACCCAGAACCTCAGGGTATCCCACTATTTGCTGGAAGAGACGCATATTGCTGGCCACAACCTCACGGTCATTGGGGACATATATATGATCACCGACATGTGCTGACATGGCATCCAGGAACTGGTGCAGTACCCTGGAGGCTGATGCATGTGATATCCCCATCATATCACCAGTTGGTCTCTGGAAGGTACCTGTTGCTAGTATTCTTAGGCCAACACATACCTTGGTTTCCACTGGGATGGGTTCCCCTCTGTTGGTTCTGTGTGTGAGATGTGGCCTGCACAGCTCAACAATCTGCTGCAGAAGGTCTCTGTCCACTCTGTAGCGCTCTACTATCTCCAGCTCATGTAACCCATGGTAGGTGACCCTGGGCCTGTATACTCTTCTCCTTCTCCTCACTCTGGGTTGTCTGACAGCATCTGCATTGTCACCACCCTCAGCAATTCGCCTTTGCCTGATTATAACAGCTATGGCAGCCCCTAGCATTTCTGCTCTGAGTTCAGCTTTTTTCAGTTTTCAATTCTGATAGCTTACTTTCTTGCAGTATCTCTTGTGAGAAACACCCTGCACTGCTGTTTGTAGTGTTTTAAGTGCTGGGTTGGGCTTCTAGTCTGCCTGCATAATTGCCTGCTTCCAATTTTTTCCACCAACTCCAGCAGTATTCTCTGGCAGTTTCCCTGTATTTTGGTTGTTTCCTGTTTCCTCTCTGTTTCCTCAGGGGGAGCAATGTGCACACCAGCTGAAGCACGCTCACAGTCACTTAAACGCGCGCACACATCCTTACATGGTGTGAACTTGGCTGATTCATGTTAAAACGCGAGCACACTGCCTTCCACACGTGCACGTCCACGCAACCGTTGTAAATGGTTTGCAACACGCTCCCACATGTTGAACCTGCCTTACACGTGCGCACACGCGCGCATGCATGTATATCAAGAAACTTTGAGTGTAGGGATAGCGTAAACCTTCAATTTCTTAACTTTCCTAGTGTTCTGTTGGGACACACCTTCCTCCCTGATGTCTGTCTGTCATCTGTCACCTTACATTGCCCTCCAATCTGGTACATTTGTTTCTATCCTTCCCCCCCATGATGTCACCTACCTCTTACTCTGTTCCTCCCCCTTCTCTAACTCTTACACTACTCAGAAAGTGCTCATTACCTATGTGGCAGTGTGATTCAGTATTGTAACCCTCATTTACATAGGATTGCCTAGTAATGCTTAGTTACATGTCTTACACGGAGCTTCCCCCCCTTGACAACCACTAAACGGAGGCCATATTATTTTTGGTCTGCAAGTCCCTCCATTGACATTCCATGTAATACATAAATCCCACAATTGTGGGCTTATAAGCTTCGGTTTTCAGTTTTAGGTAGCGCACCCCATTTGCGCGGGTGTGCGCTGCAGTTAAACCTCAAAATCCCGTGAAAAAAAAAAAGTTATATAACATATTTTTGCAACACTTTTTCATGCCAATGGCCACATATTTGGCCATTGGAATGCTTAATGCAACAAATGCACCCTTTATTTGGAGCTGACATAGCTCTGTTTTTAATTTTGCAGAAATGTACTCAGTTGTCAGCTGAGTACATTTCTGCAGCTAACACGTCCGTTACACGGACTGGTTTCTGCTTCGTGGATCGCTCAAATACCTCATTTGCATATCTTTGAGCTGCAAATGAGGTATTGAGCATTTCCACACCCAGTCAGTGTAAGAGACGTGCTAGCTGTCTCTTACACGGAGATTTGGGCTGTTCCTGAATCGGGAGGCTTACACGGAGGCTTACACTACTCTTGAACTCCGCGTAAGCCTTCCTGAATCTGGCCCATAGTGTCACCTGTAGTAATTTTCAGTCTTACAAGTTTGGTATATTAGAATTTGTCACCATTGAAGCTAGGGGTGGGGACTGGCAAAATGTTTTGTATAAAAAGGAATTATTGTGGCAACTGCGGCTGGCTGCTGATTCCCCCCCAGGGCTTAATGAACATATCTCTATCATGCCCATTTTAAAAGAAAAGGCAGGTTTAGTGTAGCAACATGTTAGAGAATTGTAGTGTATATTTTCATTACAAGTTTTTTATTGAAAAGAAATATTCATGTGTGTGTATTTTATGATGAGACTGCTATTTTCTTTCTTTTTAAACAACTATGTATTTAACATATTTATGAGGAGGGAATATTTATTCATGAGTAGGGAGCTGTCATTGAACATGATTGGTCATTTTGAATTTCTGACTAATTAGAATTCATGTATTTAAAACTGAACTTTATTAGTCATTGTGTTCTGAGGAAGTCAATTTATTTGATGAAAGCGCTTAACCATTTTGGATGTCTACCATTGTGGATTTTAATTACGTTTTATTTCATTTGTGGATGTGTTTTCTACAATAAATTATACATTGTACCCAAGGGTGAGAGAGTGGTGATTAGAGCAGATTTCACTGGGCATGTTGGTGAAGGGAACAGAGGGGATGAGGAAGTGATGGGTAGGTATGGTGTTAGGAATGCAGAAGGTTAGATGGTAGTGGATTTTGCAAAAAGGATGGACATGGCTGTGGTGAATACGTATTATAACAAGAGGGAGGAGCATAGGGTGACATACAAGAGTGTAGGAAGATGCACACAGGTGGATTATACCTTCTGTAGGAGGGCCAGTTTGAAGGAGATTGGAGACTGTAAAGTGGTGACCGGGGAAAGTGTAGTTAGGCAGCATAGGATGGTGTTTTTTTAGGATGACGTTGGTGATCAAGAAGAGGAGGAGGAGTGTGAGGGCAGCACCAAGGATCAAATGGTGGAAATTGAAAAAGGGTAATTGTTAGGTGGAGTTCAGGGAAGAGTTAAGGCAGGCACTGGGTGGCAGTGAAGAGTTACTAAATAGCTGGGTAACTACAGCAGAGCTAGTAAGGGAGACGGCTATAAAGGTGCTTGGTATGACATCCGGACAGAGTAAGGATGACAAGGAGACATGGTGGTGGAATGAGGGAGTACAGGAGAGTATTCAGAGAAAGAGTTTGGCAAAGAAGAAGTGGGATTGTCAGAGAGATGAAGAATGTAGACAGGAGTATAAGGAGATAAGGTACATGGCAAAGAGAGAGGTGGTGAAGGCTAAGGATAAGGCATATGAAGGGTTGTATGAAAGGTTGGACACTAAGGAGGGAGAAAAGGACCTGTACTGATTGGCTAGACAGAGGGACCGAACTAGAAAAGATGTGCAGCAGGTAAAGGTGATAAAGGATAATGAGGGAAACATACTCACAAGTGAGGAGAGTGTGCTGAGCAGATGTAAAGAGTACTTTGAGGGGTTGTGAATGAAGAGAATGAGAGGGAGAGAAGGTTGGATGATGTGGGTATAGTGAATCATGAAGTGCAATGGATTAGCAAGGAGGCAGTAAAGATATTTATGAAGAGGATGAAGAATGGAAAGGCTGTTGGTCCAGATGACATACCTGTGGAAGCATGGAGATGTTTAGGTGAAATGGCAGTGGAATTTTTAACCAGATTGTTTAACGTAATTTTGGAAAGTGAGTTGATGTCTGAGGAATGGAGAAAAGGTGTTTTGGTACTGATTTTTAAGAATAAGGGTGATGTGCAGAACTGTAGTAACTACAGAGGGATTAAATTGATCAGTCACAGCATGAAGTTATGGGAAAGAGTAGTGGAAGCTAGGTTAAAAAGGGATGTGATGATTAGTGATCAGCAGTATGGTTTCATGCCGGGAAAGAGCACTACAGATGCAATATTTGCTCAGAGTGTTGATGGAGAAGTACAGAGAAGGTCAGAAGGAGTTGCATTATGTTTTTGTAGACTTAGAGAAAGCATATGACAGGCTGCCTATTGTATGAGGAAGTCAGGAGTGTCAGAGAAGTATGTAAGAGTGGTACAGGATATGTACAAGGGTAGTGTGACAGTGGTGAGGTCTGCGGTGGGAGTGACGGATGCTTTTAAGGTGGAGGTGGGATTACATCAAGGATCAGCTCTGAGCCCTTTCTTATTTGCAATGGTGATGGACAGGTTGACAGACGAGATCAGACAGGAGTCCCCGTGGACTATGATGTTTGCAGATGACATTGTAATCTGTAGTGAGAGTAGGGAACAGGTGGAGGAGACCCTGGATAGATGGAGATATGCTCTAGAGAGAAGAGGAATGAAGGTCAGCAGGACTAAGACAGAATATATGTGTGTGAATGAGGGGGAGAATAGAGGAATGGTGCGGATGCAAGGAGTAGAGGTGGTGAAGGTGAATGAGTTTAAATACTTGGGATCAATAGTTCAGAGTAATGGTGAGTGTGGAAGAGAGGTGAAGAAGAGAGTACAGGCAGGATGGAGTGGGTGGAGAAGAGTGTCAGGAGTGATTTGTGACAGACGAGTACCAGTAAAAGTCAAAGGGAAGGTCTACAAGAGGGTAGTGAGACCAGCTATGTTATATAGGTTGGAGACTGTGGCATTGACAAAAAGGCAGGAGTTAGAGCTGGATGTGGCAGAGTTAAAGATGTTAAGATTTGCACTGGGTGTGATGAGGGTGGACAGGATTACGAATAAGTATATTAGATGGTCAACCCAGGTTGGAAAGTTTAGAGACAAAGCCAGAGAGGCAAGATTATATTGGTTTGGAAATGTGCTGAGGAGGGATGCTGAGTATATTGGGAAAAAGATGCTAAGGATGAAGCTACCAGGTAACAGGAAAAGAGGAAGGCCTAAGGTAAGATTTATGGATGTGGTAAGAGAGGACATGCAGGTGGTTGGTGTGACAGAGCAAGATGCAGAGGACAGGAAGAATTGGAAACAGATGATCCGCTGTGGTGACCCCTAATGGAACGGGAACAGCCGAAAGAAGATGATGATGACTGGTGGTCCATTTGTGATTGTACTTAAGCTGAACGCTGCTCGAGGTATTTTTGGGGTTATTTGTCATTGAATTAAACCTTGTGTACACACTGTTGTGTTTTCTTGCTTTATGGATTTTCATTAGTTAGTTTTACTTGTAGAGGGAGGGTCACACCATTTAATGGAAGATATTTCAAAGATTGTTTATATTAGGACACACCAGGGTGTGCAGTAGCAAGCCCCACCCCTGACGTGACATGGGTCAACACTGTTTTATAATTTTATAATTATGTGTTGTACTTAACAATATGACAGATTAAAAATATGGCTTAACTTCCATCGGGGGCATTGCCACAAGCACCCCCACACCATAGGACTACTAGGCAGTGGAACTTAAAATTATGTACATCAGAGTGTGCAGATGGTGGTAGCCTCCTTGCTAGATATATGTAGTCTTTTACTCTCATTGTCAGTAATGTCTAATATAAGAGTTTCAGTTTTTTTTACTTAAACCATCTTAAATGTTTTACTGCTCACAGAATAAAAATAACATTTAAAAATCATCCAAGCCACAACGCTTAACTGACATTCCCACAGGAATGTCAGTCAAGTCAGGACTCCCCACACCTGCACAAACTACAATTATCTGTCTTAAAGTAAACAGTCACTGATATCTTTTCCCAAACTAAGGCTGTGTTCACAACAAGCACAACACTAAAGTCAGAGAAAGGTGGTTTTATAATGGTAACTGTGAGTGGTCATAAAAATTGTATTTATTTTTAAATCTGTTTCATAACCTTAAACTTAGCCAATGCCATTATCTACATTGAGAATCATGCCTCATTTGAATATGACATCATACCTTTCTAGCTGCCAATCACGCAGGACGTGCCCACACTTGTACAGTCCTGCTGAGGCAGGGTAGAAGAGCTCAGTATAACCATTTTTAATAGTGAAAAAAGAATTTTTAAAAGCAAAAACAGAAGTACACAACAATTAATTGAAAGGTGAGGACTTGTGACTTAGATCACTCTTTTACATTCTATCAAAATTTAACTGAAGCTCTATTTAAGCAGCTAATCAGAAGCTTTCTTATCTTCAGAAATATAGTGACAACAAGAATTGAATTGCTTCTAAAACCATATGGACCTACAAAGCTGATATAAGTATTTTTTGTACTTGCTAACTGTCTCAGTGCTATTTAACACTTCTATGCTGAATTTATTGATTTGGTTATAATGTATTCATGTTTGATGGGGTATATTACTTGAAGACCTCAGGTGTAGCTATGGGCACTCCATGTGCCCATAGCTATGCCAATCTGGTTACGGTGCTTTGGGGTCATTGAAATACAGGGATTACTTGTGTTTTTATTGTTGTTTTGTCGACAACCTTTTTTTATTATGGAAAGGTGATTATGTACAACTTTTGATTATTTAGCATTATTTGAATCACAGTTCTTGAAGTTTACAATGAATTGTTCAGCTAATCAGATTGAAATTTTGGATGTACAGGTGGTTTGGGACATTGATGAGAGTTTTTTTTTACTAAGATGTATAGGAAAGAATGCCATCGTCCCTCATATGTGCATCGCACTAGTATGCACCCTAAGCACGTATTTGGTAATGTGGTTAAGGGACAAGCCTTATGATCTTCTAGGCTTTTTGCTGGGAGGATGATTTTGAACAGGGTTTAGAACAAGTTAAGACTGAGTGCACTAACAGGGGCTATATAATATTTGAAATTGATAAAGCTTGTGAGTCAGTGAGGATATCCAGGGCAACTTATGAGAGACCATATTTTTCTTCTTCCTCTGTAGTTTGGAATGAGGAACAGAGGCAGAATAATGATATTACATTTTGTTTATCCTATAGTAGTGATGATAAAGAGATAAGAAACATTATCTCTAGGAACTGGCATATTCTACACATAAATGAAGAAATAGCAAGTTAGTAGGATGTAGGTCCAGATCTGGATACAACAATAAGAAGTCCTTGAAATGAAAGTTATGTTATACTAAGGAGGTCAGGATGTTGGAGTTAATAGTAGTGTATTAGATACCAGGAAATATAAGAGGTGCTCTTTTTGTATTTTTTTTTTGATGAATCGTTCTTATTTCTTCACCCAGAAGAAGGCAAAATGTTTTATTTTAAAGCAGCAGCTGACTGTAATACAAAAAACGTAGTTTACTTAGCCCATTGTATGCTTTGCAGATCATCCTACTTACAAAAGACTGATAGACACTTACGTGACTGCATCAGGGACCACTATTGTTGTGCTCGTAGAGGTCTTAGTTATAGTGCACTCGCCAAACATATGAATGAGAAGGGTGAGGGGCACAGATTCAAGTTTCTAGTTTTAGAAGTGGCTGAGGAAGGCATGAGAATGGGGGATTTAGTTAACAAAACCGAACGTTTGGAATTGCACTTGATTTTGAAACTTAGATCACACCGATGGTTAGGTTTGAGCAATTATATGTCCCTGAATCCCATTTTTAAGGTAAGGAGGTTAACAAGGTGATCCCTTTGCATGCTATTACATGTGCTGCACTATTGAATTTTTATATTTTTTATGTTTTCTATTATTTTTTCATATATATATATATATATATTGTTTATTAATTTATGATTGCTCTTAGGCTGAATGGCTGTGACATAGTGATTTCTCTGTGAGTGTGTATTCTAGCAAAATGGAATGCTTTCACTTGCTATTATTAGAGTTTAATTAATAGATAGTATTTATTCAGCTGATGTTTTATGTAGCTGTCTATGTGGCTTGAGGAAGCAATTGTTAATTGCAAAAGCACTTATCATTGGTTTGTGTTTATTAAAGTTTTACCTTATGGTTTTACTGTAACGTATTTGTTCTTCTATTTGGATTTATTACTGGAGTAGTTACTAGTAGTTACAAGGTCGTACCTCAGTCATGTTTCTGTGTGGTTACTATTTATCCTGTTCTGATTTTATTCGTGCTACCACACAGTTAATTGCCAGAGATATTTTATTCTGCTCATTTCTTGGGGTTAATGAACTTATTTCCGAAAATTCCTGATATTGCAGGAGTTCTGCCTTTTGTTGTAAAGCATTTGTTACTGTACTTGAGCTCAAAACCAGGTTGTTTTTTTTGTACTCTGGTGGGAGCAGTGGGTTGATTCAACCCATCAGAGTTGGGAACTTCTAATGGAAGGATTTTTGTGTTTATCTGATTGGTGGGGTGGGAGGTTGGCATAATGGTTAAGGTGTTTACCTTACAGACTCAAGGTGCAGCATTTGATTCTCACGTTGGGCAATTGGCTAGGCTTAAAATGGCCCGCAAGGGTAGTTAGCCTAGTACTAATCTATGAACCCATGACTGGCCTGAGGACTTAACTGTGTAAAAGTCTTTCATCCTGCTGGTGTAAAAGCCTCATGTAAATGCGATTACCAGTGCTTTGTATATAAGCAATCCTCTCCAGATTAAAATCATATATATAGGGTTGCCACCCCTCTGTTTTTTTTTCCGGATTATCCGGAAATCAAATTGATTCTCTGGTAGTCCAGAAAACACTGCACAAACTCTGGTATTCTGTTTCAAAAAAGGAAACAGACTATCGGAGTTTGTAATCGCTAATTTACTATGCTTTTTTACAGAAAATCATAGTAAATCAGCTGAAAGCAGGCATCAGGAATGGAAAAAGGGGGTGTTCCCTGTCAGAGACTGTCACCGTGATGTCAGAAAATGGGCGGGGCATGAACAGGAGCGAGAGGCCGGGGATGGGCGGGGATACTGGTGATGCAAGGGGTGTGACCTTACTCTGGTTTTAGCCACAATGAAAGGTGGCAACCCTACATCTATAGCAAATGGTCTCCATAGTCTCCCACTGTTCTCAGCTGGTCGAAGAGCTGCCAGTTTGTGCAGAGGGTAGCAGCACTGCAGGACATCTAATAGTATACTACAAAATGCTCTCACTTAGACCTTTAAGTGACTCTTCCCTACTCATTCCCATCTAATAAGGATCTGGTATAATAGATAGGTGCTTCCCTCTCATCTCTGTTTCTGGCCTGGTAGATATGGTCACCCTGAGGCAGTGTAGTAACTGCCTCATGTTTACTGACAAGCATTTAATTTTAGAACAGACAAACACAGTGGGTGAAAGATGTAGATACACAATGTCATTGGAGGCAAATCTCACACAGACACACACACACACACACACACACACACACACACACACACACACACACACACACACACACACACACACACACACACAATGCAAACCAGGTTGTTGACATTACACCCAAAACACTCACTATCAACACTAAGGAACAAACACATAGACCCACATATGCAGAAGTGCTCCCATGTAATCTACCCAAACCTCTGAGACCTCCTAAAAGCATCTCTCAGTGGCCCCACACACACTTAAATGACAATGCCTCACACAACACATAACTGAAAAATATACTAGCCCCACTTCCAAGCCCATAAGGCAACACACCACACAGCCAAACATTCTAGTTGGCAGGGATTCCATTGTAGGACATACTGATGTCCCCCTTACTAAACTAAACAAGGAGAAGATCACAGTGAGCTGTCTGTCTGGAGCCAAGATATGCCAGATCAAGCATGCACTTGGGTCTTTAAACTACAAGTACCAGTATGAGATAGTCATAGTCCATGTATGTGTTAACGAGCCAAGATGTACCTCATTGAGTATATGAAGAGAGACATGATGGAACTGTATGAATATGTGTCCCAGGCAGGTATGAATCTAGTCTTGAGTAACATCCTAACTTCACCAATGATAATGCCACAGTACCAACAAAAAATGATTGACTTCAACAATTGGCTTAGTTTCTGGTGTCACAATAAGGAGATCCAATATCTATCAACCAGGAGAGACATGATCGACAAACCACAATGTTTTGCCAGAAATGGTTTCCACTTTCACCACCTGGCTTCTGGATACTGGCAAAAACTTTATCTATCCCCATCCATGCCTAGTTGTTAAACCCTCCAACATAACAAAAATCACTTATGACTGCCTAAAGATATTGCTGCTCAATGCTTGGAGTTTAAATAAAAAAAATGCACTCCCTGGAAGTACTCCTTACCCTGGAGAACACAGGCATATGTATAGTCTGGGAAACATGGTTCAGCACCAGAGAAAGCACTCCAGCTGTCAAAGGCTAAAATACCTTTCATACATTTCGAGCACCCGTAGCTCAGGATAAAACAAAACGAGGAGTGTTTTAGTGTTCATAAAGGGCAAGTACACTGCTAGACTGGTCCAACAACAAGACTTGCTTGAGCTGCTCTATGCCCAGCTAACCATAGGTACAATTCCTGCCTACCATATCCTTGTTAGCTCCCGATCCCCTAACATGAGTCTGGAAAACCACACCTTCTACATAAACCTACTGGAATCTCTTAACATTCAGCCTAACACCATACTTATAGGTGACTTCAACTGTCCCTCCATAAACTGAGAGACTTATATGACCCATAATTTACTTGCTCAGAGGTTTTTTGACTTCTTTAATGCAAACACCCTGGAGCAACTAATTAGCTCCCCAAATAAAGGTACAAATATCCTAGACCTAGTACTCAAGAACATGGGGGGGGGGGTGCTGCTTCCTCTCATGCATTAACTCCTCCCTGGTAAGATGTTTTTTTTTTTCCCCAAACACCTTTGCTGAATTATCACTTGTGAAATAGGCAGATTTACATTAATATAAAAGTAATCAGACTATAATTAACATAACATATATTATACTTCACATATGTTGCTATATATCATATAACCTAAGCGACATTACATAAATTATTCAATTCCGGCCTTTTTTTAAACAAGAAACATCTTTATTAAAGGAGTACTGCACCCACAGGCACAAAAAACATGTTTAAAACATAATGGCATGATGTTTCCTACACTTTAACAGCACTCTGGGATTATTTACAGGATTTTAAATATTTTTATATGTAATTCCAGACTCTGACCACCTGGAGGCTGGCATATTGACGTGGTTTGGATAAATCAGGTTGCCATCCAGTATCCCAGAAATCATTGTTTGGCTCAAAAATGTTACATCATGCAGGCCTCTGTTTGCCTAAAGTTCCTGTCATTTCATAGATGTTGCATGCGTACAAAGTACTGAGTAAAATAGAACAGTGTAAGTAACATTCCCTGCTGCTGGATGACTACTTAAAACAGAAACAGTGCAAATGCCACAGAACACACTCAAAGTGCTGTTTACTGCTGCCTTTTTCTAATTTAGTTTAAATGGCACTAATTTGTGAGACAATGAATTCCAGTCCATTTACTTCTCCCCTCCCCATAACACTTAGCTTCCCTAGCTGTCAAAGTCCTGAGGGTAATTTGACCTGGTAATTCCATTGTTTGGCAGATCTCAGCAGGGTGCTTGACTCATGTAATTTAATCTTTGCTCTAGCATTTCCTTTGTTAGAGGGGACATTTTTTGCTGCACTATAGCCATGGCCTTACTTGACTGCAATCACATCCAGTAAGGTCTTGCACCAAGGAGCTAAAAAATAAAACATTTATACTATTAACCAGTTTAGATCTTTGTTAATTTAAGTGTTAAGGTATCACTTCATGCTTCCACCTCGTTAAAAATTGAGATTTACATGTGCAAAGTGTGTTGGTATGCAGTGTTTGCCTTCATATGTTTTTACTCCACTGGTTGGTTTGCAAAAAAAAAAAAAAACCTTTTGCAGTGTCCCTGGATTTGTCTTTGTACATACAAACCACATTGCTATATTTTCCCCTTCCTTTTTCTTGTGTCCAGAAGTCACTTATAACAAAGTAATTTTTTTATTGATTTTTTTTTAAAATAAAGGACATCAAGGTTAACTTACCTTGAATCAGATAATGGATGCCACTGCAAAGAATCACTGTTGAAATATTTGTGCATGGACAAAATCCCTTATTGAGTCTATTTGCCAGCCTCCAGTTCAATTGGTGCTATGGCTTTAATATACTGGTGTGTTTGCTCATTCCTTCCAAATATCTCCACCATTACATACCAGTTTTGCAGTGTAGTAACCACCCGACATGCCCATACACCTTTAGCCATCAATATGCAGCTACTCCTGTTCATGTGAGTATGTGAATTCATTTTCAGACTTAAGTTGTGGAAGCTGCACTGAATAATTCTAGGTGCTTGTTCAGGTTTCACATGGTGCTTGCTTAGAGCCACTATGAATATGTTACACTGCCACCTCTGATACCAGGGTAATGTTTTAATCTTTCTATTCCCACACTGCACACTAGTAGTATCTGGTGCAAATACAACAGAGAAGTATGCAAGCGATACACCACTTAAGCATCATTTAGGTTCATAGGTTCATAGGTTCATACTAGGCTATCTGCCCGAGGGCATTTACAAGCCTAGCCCATAGTTTTGTGGCTTACGCCACCCCTTTAGTATGGGGAACTATACCCATTATTTTGCTGTGCCTCTGTCGAGCAGTGACACTGAGGTAATCCCTGGGGTATATCTGCGATCTCCCATCCATTGGTCAAGATTTCTCTTGAACAAGGCCAGCGAGGTGCTCTGCCTCACATATACCGGGATTTTATTCCACAGCATAGGGAGTCTTTGGGTGATGAATCTATCCCTCCAGCATGTCCTATTAATAGCCGTGTCGAGGTTGAAGTCTCCGCCCTTGTGGCTCTGATGGATCTAGATTTTTGAGGTGAAGCATATTCATCAAATCTGGGTTTGACATGGCCTTGTATGTTAGGCAAAGGTCACCTCTGAGCAAGCGGTGGCGACTGAATAGAGCTGGAGTTCTTTCAGTCGGGCAGCATAGGACAGATGTTTGAGACCCTTTATCCTTTTGGTGAGGAACTTTTGTGGCCTCTCCAGCTGCTGCAAGTGTCGGGTCAGATACATTCCGAATGGGGCATTGTACTCAATCATTGGTCTGATGAGTGATGAGCATAGGGAGACTATGACCTCCCTTGATCTAGATGAAAATCCCTTCATGATAAGGTGGGCAATGTAGAAGGTCTTCCTAACTACTTTAGCTACATGGGTGTCGAATGACAGACTACTATCAACCTGGGTCCCCAGGTCCCTGATAACTTCTTCTGTGCTCAGTGGATTGCCACCTATTTGGTAGCTAGGGGTAACCTTGTTTTTCCCAAAGGGAAAGGGAATTTGCCATGCAGAATGTACAAGTATGCATACCAAATTTCTGTGTTTCTAAACATCGGTGTTACTACACTACTACTGAATAAAATGAACAGCACTCAGGCTGGGGGAAGGACAAGGGAGCCATGACATCACAGAATGGGTGGGTCTTATTATTTTAGTTAGAATCAGATGACGGCTGTGGTGATGTCACTTTGGGGGAGGGAACTGATAAAAAAAAAAAAAAGTACCTGCACTGCCTGACCTCGATGAGTCAGTAATTGGGCGACTCCAGCAAGCTTTATTCAAACGTGAGAGAATCATTTTGTAAGTGAAACCATCACAGTATGAGAAGGTAGGCTTCTGTTACAGAAGTAAGGGGAATTATAAAAATTGTAAATGCTTTATTGTTGTTGCTTTACAGAGGACAATGTAAATAGGGAGGAAAAGGGCCGTGAAGTTGAGGAATACATTAGAGAAACCTGTTGTACTCCTTTAATAGGGTTTTTTTTGTACTCTGGTGGGAGCAGTGGGTTGATTCAACCCATCAGAGTTGGGAACTTCTAATGGAAGGATTTTTGTGTTTATCTGATTGGTGGGGTGGGAGGTTGGCATAATGGTTAAGGTGTTTACCTTACAGACTCAAGGTGCAGCATTTGATTCTCACGTTGGGCAATTGGCTAGGCTTAAAATGGCCCACAAGGGTAGTTAGCCTAGTACTAATCTATGAACCCATGACTGGCCTGAGGACTTAACTGTGTAAAAGTCTTTCATCCTGCTGGTGTAAAAGCCTCATGTAAATGCGATTACCAGTGCTTTGTATATAAGCAATCCTCTCCAGATTAAAATCATATATATAGGGTTGCCACCCCTCTGTTTTTTTTTCCGGATTATCCGGAAATCAAATTGATTGTCTGGTAGTCCAGAAAACACTGCACAAACTCTGGTATTCTGTTTCAAAAAAGGAAACAGACTATCGGAGTTTGTAAATCGGCTAATTTACTATGCTTTTTTACAGAAAATCATAGTAAATCAGCTGAAAGCAGGCATCAGGAATGGAAAAAGGGGGTGTTCCCTGTCAGAGACTGTCACCATGATGTCAGAAAATGGGCGGGGCATGAACAGGAGCGAGAGGCCGGGGATGGGCGGGGATACTGGTGATGCAAGGGGTGTGACCTTACTCTGGTTTTAGCCACAACGAAAGGTGGCAACCCTACATCTATAGCAAATGGTCTCCATAGTCTCCCACTGTTCTCAGCTGGTCGAAGAGCTGCCAGTTTGTGCAGAGGGTAGCAGCACTGCAGGACATCTAATAGTATACTACAAAATGCTCTCACTTAGACCTTTAAGTGACTCTTCCCTACTCATTCCCATCTAATAAGGATCTGGTATAATAGATAGGTGCTTCCCTCTCATCTCTGTTTCTGGCCTGGTAGATATGGTCACCCTGAGGCAGTGTAGTAACTGCCTCATGTTTACTGACAAGCATTTAATTTTAGAACAGACAAACACAGTGGGTGAAAGATGTAGATACACAATGTCATTGGAGGCAAATCTCACACAGACACACACACACACACACACACACACACACACACACACACACACACACACACACACACACACACACACACACACACACACAAAATGCAAACCAGGTTGTTGACATTACACCCAAAACACTCACTATCAACACTAAGGAACAAACACATAGACCCACATATGCAGAAGTGCTCCCATGTAATCTACCCAAACCTCTGAGACCTCCTAAAAGCATCTCTCAGTGGCCCCACACACACTTAAATGACAATGCCTCACACAACACATAACTGAAAAATATACTAGCCCCACTTCCAAGCACATAAGGCAACACACCACACAGCCAAACATTCTAGTTGGCAGGGATTCCATTGTAGGACATACTGATGTCCCCCTTACTAAACTAAACAAGGAGAAGATCACAGTGAGCTGTCTGTCTGGAGCCAAGATATGCCAGATCAAGCATGCACTTGGGTCTTTAAACTACAAGTACCAGTATGAGATAGTCATAGTCCATGTATGTGTTAACGAGCCAAGATGTACCTCATTGAGTATATGAAGAGAGACATGATGGAACTGTATGAATATGTGTCCCAGGCAGGTATGAATCTAGTCTTGAGTAACATCCTAACTTCACCAATGATAATGCCACAGTACCAACAAAAAATGATTGACTTCAACAATTGGCTTAGTTTCTGGTGTCACAATAAGGAGATCCAATATCTATCAACCAGGAGAGACATGATCGACAAACCACAATGTTTTGCCAGAAATGGTTTCCACTTTCACCACCTGGCTTCTGGATACTGGCAAAAATTTTATCTATCCCCATCCATGCCTAGTTGTTAAACCCTCCAACATAACAAAAATCACTTATGACTGCCTAAAGATATTGCTGGTCAATGCTTGGAGTTTAAATAAAAAAAATGCACTCCCTGGAAGTACTCCTTACCCTGGAGAACACAGGCATATGTATAGTCTTGGAAACATGGTTCAGCACCAGAGAAAGCACTCCAGCTGTCAAAGGCTAAAATACCTTTCATACATTTCGAGCACCCGTAGCTCAGGATAAAACAAAACGAGGAGTGTTTTAGTGTTCATAAAGGGCAAGTACACTGCTAGACTGGTCCAACAACAAGACTTGCTTGAGCTGCTCTATGCCCAGCTAACCATAGGTGCAATTCCTGCCTACCATATCCTTGTTAGCTCCCGATCCCCTAACATGAGTCTGGAAAACCAAACCTTCTACATAAACCTACTGGAATCTCTTAACATTCAGCCTAACACCATACTTATAGGTGACTTCAACTGTCCCTCCATAAACTGAGAGACTTATATGACCCATAATTTACTTGCTCAGAGGTTTTTTGACTTCTTTAATGCAAACACCCTGGTGCAACTAATTAGCTCCCCAAATAAAGGTACAAATATCCTAGACCTAGTACTCAAGAACATGGGGGGGGGGGTGCTGCTTCCTCTCATGCATTAACTCCTCCCTGGTAAGATGTTTTTTTTTTCCCCAAACACCTTTGTTGAATTATCACTTGTGAAATAGGCAGATTTACATTAATATAAAAGTAATCAGACTATAATTAACATAACATATATTATACTTCACATATGTTGCTATATATCATATAACCTAAGCGACATTACATAAATTATTCAATTCCGGCCTTTTTTTAAACAAGAAACATCTTTATTAAAGGAGTACTGCACCCACAGGCACAAAAAACATGTTTAAAACATAATGGCATGATGTTTCCTACACTTTAACAGCACTCTGGGATTATTTACAGGATTTTAAATATTTTTATATGTAATTCCAGACTCTGACCACCTGAAGGCTGGCATATTGACGTGGTTTGGATAAATCAGGTTGCCATCCAGTATCCCAGAAATCATTGTTTGGCTCAAAAATGTTACATCATGCAGGCCTCTGTTTGCCTAAAGTTCCTGTCATTTCATAGATGTTGCATGCGTACAAAGTACTGAGTAAAATAGAACAGTGTAAGTAACATTCCCTGCTGCTGGATGACTACTTAAAACAGAAACAGTGCAAATGCCACAGAACACACTCAAAGTGCTGTTTACTGCTGCCTTTTTTCTAATTTAGTTTAAATGGCACTAATTTGTGAGACAATGAATTCCAGTCCATTTACTTCTCCCCTCCCCCATAACACTTAGCTTCCCTAGCTGTCAAAGTCCTGAGGGTAATTTGACCTGGTAATTCCATTGTTTGACAGATCTCAGCAGGGTGCTTGACTCATGTAATTTAATCTTTGCTCTAGCATTTCCTTTGTTAGAGGGGACATTTTTTGCTGCACTATAGCCATGGCCTTACTTGACTGCAATCACATCCAGTAAGGTCTTGCACCAAGGAGCTAAAAAATAAAACATTTATACTATTAACCAGTTTAGATCTTTGTTAATTTAAGTGTTAAGGTATCACTTCATGCTTCCACCTCGTTAAAAATTGAGATTTACATGTGCAAAGTGTGTTGGTATGCAGTGTTTGCCTTCATATGTTTTTACTCCACTGGTTGGTTTGCAAAAAAAAAAAACCTTTTGCAGTGTCCCTGGATTTGTCTTTGTACATACAAACCACATTGCTATATTTTCCCCTTCCTTTTTTCTTGTGTCCAGAAGTCACTTATAACAAAGTAATTTTTTTATTGATTTTTTTTTAAAATAAAGGACATCAAGGTTAACTTACCTTGAATCAGATAATGGATGCCACTGCAAAGAATCACTGTTGAAATATTTGTGCATGGACAAAATCCCTTATTGAGTCTATTTGCCAGCCTCCAGTTCAATTGGTGCTATGGCTTTAATATACTGGTGTGTTTGCTCATTCCTTCCAAATATCTCCACCATTACATACCAGTTTTGCAGTGTAGTAACCACCCGACATGCCCATACACCTTTAGCCATCAATATGCAGCTACTCCTGTTCATGTGAGTATGTGAATTCATTTTCAGACTTAAGTTGTGGAAGCTGCACTGAATAATTCTAGGTGCTTGTTCAGGTTTCACATGGTGCTTGCTTAGAGCCACTATGAATATGTTACACTGCCACCTCTGATACCAGGGTAATGTTTTAATCTTTCTATTCCCACACTGCACACTAGTAGTATCTGGTGCAAATACAACAGAGAAGTATGCAAGCGATACACCACTTAAGCATCATTTGCCATGCAGAATGTACAAGTATGCATACCAAATTTCTGTGTTTCTAAACATCGGTGTTACTACACTACTACTGAATAAAATGAACAGCACTCAGGCTGGGGGAAGGACAAGGGAGCCATGACATCACAGAATGGGTGGGTCTTATTATTTTAGTTAGAATCAGATGACGGCTGTGGTGATGTCACTTTGGGGGAGGGAACTGATAAAAAAAAAAAAAAGTACCTGCACTGCCTGGCCTCGATGATGTCAGTAATTGGGCGACTCCAGCAAGCTTTATTCAAACGTGAGAGAATCATTTTCTAAGTGAAACCATCACAGTATGAGAAGGTAGGCTTCTGTTACAGAAGTAAGGGGAATTATAAAAATTGTAAATGCTTTATTGTTGTTGCTTTACAGAGGACAATGTAAATAGGGAGGAAAAGGGCCGTGAAGTTGAGGAATACATTAGAGAAACCTGTTGTACTCCTTTAATAGGGTTTTTTTTGTACTCTGGTGGGAGCAGTGGGTTGATTCAACCCATCAGAGTTGGGAACTTCTAATGGAAGGATTTTTGTGTTTATCTGATTGGTGGGGTGGGAGGTTGGCATAATGGTTAAGGTGTTTACCTTACAGACTCAAGGTGCAGCATTTAATTCTCACGTTGGGCAATTGGCTAGGCTTAAAATGGCCCACAAGGGTAGTTAGCCTAGTACTAATCTATGAACCCATGACTGGCCTGAGGACTTAACTGTGTAAAAGTCTTTCATCCTGCTGGTGTAAAAGCCTCATGTAAATGCGATTACCAGTGCTTTGTATATAAGCAATCCTCTCCAGATTAAAATCATATAGGGTTGCCACCCCTCTGTTTTTTTTCCAGATTATCCGGAAATCAAATTGATTCTCTGGTAGTCCAGAAAACACTGCACAAACTCTGGTATTCTGTTTCAAAAAAGGAAACAGACTATCGGAGTTTGTAAATCGGCTAATTTACTATGCTTTTTTACAGAAAATCATAGTAAATCAGCTGAAAGCAGGCATCAGGAATGGAAAAAGGGGGCGTTCCCTGTCAGAGACTGTCACCGTGATGTCAGAAAATGGGCGGGGCATGAACAGGAGCGAGAGGCCGGGGATGGGCGGGGATACTGGTGATGCAAGGGGTGTGACCTTACTCTGGTTTTAGCCACAATGAAAGGTGGCAACCCTGCATCTATAGCAAATGGTCTCCATAGTTTCCCACTGTTCTCAGCTGGTCGAAGAGCTGCCAGTTTGTGCAGAGGGTAGCAGCACTGCAGGACATCTAATAGTATACTACAAAATGCTCTCACTTAGACCTTTAAGTGACTCTTCCCTACTCATTCCCATCTACTAAGGATCTGGTATAATAGATAGGTGCTTCCCTCTCATCTCTGTTTCTGGCCTGGTAGATATGGTCACCCTGAGGCAGTGTAGTAACTGCCTCATGTTTACTGACAAGCATTTAATTTTAGAACAGACAAACACAGTGGGTGAAAGATGTAGATACACAATGTCATTGGAGGCAAATCTCACACAGACACACACACACACACACACACACACACACACACACACACACACACACACACACACACACACACACACACAAAATGCAAACCAGGTTGTTGACATTACACCCAAAACACTCACTATCAACACTAAGGAACAAACACATAGACCCACATATGCAGAAGTGCTCCCATGTAATCTACCCAAACCTCTGAGACCTCCTAAAAGCATCTCTCAGTGGCCCTACACACACTTAAAAATGACAATGCCTCACACAACACATAACTGAAAAATATACTAGCCCCACTTCCAAGCCCATAAGGCAACACACCACACAGCCAAACATTCTAGTTGGCAGGGATTCCATTGTAGGACATACTGATGTCCCCCTTACTAAACTAAACAAGGAGAAGATCACAGTGAGCTGTCTGTCTGGAGCCAAGATATGCCAGATCAAGCATGCACTTGGGTCTTTAAACTACAAGTACCAGTATGAGATAGTCATAGTCCATGTATGTGTTAACGAGCCAAGATGTACCTCATTGAGTATATGAAGAGAGACATGATGGAACTGTATGAATATGTGTCCCAGGCAGGTATGAATCTAGTCTTGAGTAACATCCTAACTTCACCAATGATAATGCCACAGTACCAACAAAAAATGATTGACTTCAACAATTGGCTTAGTTTCTGGTGTCACAATAAGGAGATCCAATATCTATCAACCAGGAGAGACATGATCGACAAACCACAATGTTTTGCCAGAAATGGTTTCCACTTTCACCACCTGGCTTCTGGATACTGGCAAAAACTTTATCTATCCCCATCCATGCCTAGTTGTTAAACCCTCCAACATAACAAAAATCACTTATGACTGCCTAAAGATATTGCTGCTCAATGCTTGGAGTTTAAATAAAAAAAATGCACTCCCTGGAAGTACTCCTTACCCTGGAGAACACAGGCATATGTATAGTCTTGGAAACATGGTTCAGCACCAGAGAAAGCACTCCAGCTGTCAAAGGCTACAATACCTTTCATACATTTCGAGCACCCGTAGCTCAGGATAAAACAAAATGAGGAGTGTTTTAGTGTTCATAAAGGACAAGTACACTGCTAGACTGGTCCAACAACAAGACTTGCTTGAGCTGCTCTATGCCCAGCTAACCATAGGTGCAATTCCTGCCTGCCATATCCTTGTTAGCTCCCGATCCCCTAACATGAGTCTGGAAAACCACACCTTCTACATAAACCTACTGGAATCTCTTAACATTCAGCCTAACACCATACTTATAGGTGACTTCAACTGTCCCTCCATAAACTGAGAGACTTATATGACCCATAATTTACTTGCTCAGAGGTTTTTTGACTTCTTTAATGCAAACACCCTGGAGCAACTAATTAGCTCCCCAAATAAAGGTACAAATATCCTAGACCTAGTACTCAAGAACATGGGGGGGTGCTGCTTCCTCTCATGCATTAACTCCTCCCTGGTAAAATGTTTTTTTTTCCCCAAACACCTTTGTTGAATTATCACTTGTGAAATAGGCAGATTTACATTAATATAAAAGTAATCAGACTATAATTAACATAACATATATTATACTTCACATATGTTGCTATATATCATATAACCTAAGCGACATTACATAAATTATTCAATTCCTGCCTTTTTTTAAACAAGAAACATCTTTATTAAAGGAGTACTGCACCGACAGACTCAAAAAACATGTTTAAAACATAATGGCATGATGTTTCCTACACTTTAACAGCACTCTGGGATTATTTACAGTATTTTAAATATTTTTATATGTAATTCCAGACTCTGACCACCTGGATGCTGGCATATTGACGTGGTTTGGATAAATCAGGTTGCCATCCAGTATCCCAGAAATCATTGTTTGGCTCAAAAATGTTACATCATGCAGGCCTCCGTTTGCCTAAAGTTCCTGTCATTTCATAGATGTTGCATGCGTACAAAGTACTGAGTAAAATAGAACAGTGTAAGTAACATTCCCTGCTGCTGGATGACTACTTAAAACAGAAACAGTGCAAATGCCACAGAACACACTCAAAGTGCTGTTTACTGCTGCCTTTTTTCTAATTTAGTTTAAATGGCACTAATTTGTGAGACAATGAATTCCAGTCCATTTACTTCTCCCCTCCCCCATAACACTTAGCTTCCCTAGCTGTCAAAGTCCTGAGGGTAATTTGACCTGGTAATTCCATTGTTTGGCAGATCTCAGCAGGGTGCTTGACTCATGTAATTTAATCTTTGCTCTAGCATTTCCTTTGTTAGAGGGGACATTTTTTGCTGCACTATAGCCATGGCCTTACTTGACTGCAATCACATCCAGTAAGGTCTTGCGCCAAGGAGCTAAAAAATAAAACATTTATACTATTAACCAGTTTAAATCTTTGTTAATTTAAGTGTTAAGGTATCACTTCATGCTTCCACCTCGTTAAAAATTGAGATTTGCAGTGTCCCTGGATTTGTCTTTGTACATACAAACCACATTGCTATATTTTCCCCTTCCTTTTTCTTGTGTCCAGAAGTCACTTATAACAAAGTAATTTTTTTATTGATTTTTTTTTTAAATAAAGGACATCAAGGTTAACTTACCTTGAATCAGATAATGGATGCCACTGCAAAGAATCACTGTTGAAATATTTGTGCATGGACAAAATCCCTTATTGAGTCTATTTGCCAGCCTCCAGTTCAATTGGTGCTATGGCTTTAATATACTGGTGTGTTTGCTCATTCCTTCCAAATATCTCCACCATTACATACCAGTTTTGCAGTGTAGTAACCACCGACATGCCCATACACCTTTAGCCATCAATATGCAGCTACTCCTGTTCATGTGAGTATGTGAATTCATTTTCAGACTTAAGTTGTGGAAGCTGCACTGAATAATTCTAGGTGCTTGTTCAGGTTTCACATGGTGCTTGCTTAGAGCCACTATGAATATGTTACACTGCCACCTCTGATACCAGGGTAATGTTTTAATCTTTCTATTCCCACACTGCACACTAGTAGTATCTGGTGCAAATACAACAGAGAAGTATGCAAGCGATACACCACTTAAGCATCATTTGCCATGCAGAATGTACAAGTATGCATACCAAATTTCTGGGTTTCCAAACATCGGTGTTACTACACTACTACTGAATAAAATGAACAGCACTCAGGCTGGGGGAAGGACAAGGGAGCCATGACATCACAGAATGGGTGGGTCTTATTATTTTAGTTAGAATCAGATGACGGCTGTGGTGATGTCACTTTGGGGGAGGGAACTGATTAAAAAAAAAGTACCTGCACTGCCTGGCCTCGATGATGTCAGTAATTGGGCGACTCCAGCAAGCTTTATTCAAACGTGAGAGAATCATTTTGTAAGTGAAACCATCACAGTATGAGAAGGTAGGCTTCTGTTACAGAAGTAAGGGGAATTATAAAAATTGTAAATGCTTTATTGTTGTTGCTTTACAGAGGACAATGTAAATAGGGAGGAAAAGGGCCGTGAAGTTGAGGAATACATTAGAGAAACCTGTTGTACTCCTTTAATAGGGTTTTTTTGTACTCTGGTGGGAGCAGTGGGTTGATTCAACCCATCAGAGTTGGGAACTTCTAATGGAAGGATTTTTGTGTTTATCTGATTGGTGGGGTGGGAGGTTGGCATAATGGTTAAGGTGTTTACCTTACAGACTCAAGGTGCAGCATTTGATTCTCACGTTGGGCAATTGGCTAGGCTTAAAATGGCCCACAAGGGTAGTTAGCCTAGTACTAATCTATGAACCCATGACTGGCCTGAGGACTTAACTGTGTAAAAGTCTTTCATCCTGCTGGTGTAAAAGCCTCATGTAAATGCGATTACCAGTGCTTTGTATATAAGCAATCCACTCCAGATTAAAATCATATATATAGGATTGCCACCCCTCTGTTTCTTTTCTGGATTATCCGGAAATCAAATTGAGGCTGGGGGAAGTACAAGGGAGCCATGACATCACAGAATGGGTGGGTCTTATTATTTTAGTTAGAATCAGATGACGGCTGTGGTGATGTCACTTTGGGGGAGGGAACTGATAAAAAAAAAAAAAAGTACCTGCACTGCCTGGCCTCGATGATGTCAGTAATTGGGCGACTCCAGCAAGCTTTATTCAAACGTGAGAGAATCATTTTGTAAGTGAAACCATCACAGTATGAGAAGGTAGGCTTCTGTTACAGAAGTAAGGGGAATTATAAAAATTGTAAATGCTTTATTGTTGTTGCTTTACAGAGGACAATGTAAATAGGGAGGAAAAGGGCCGTGAAGTTGAGGAATACATTAGAGAAACCTGTTGTACTCCTTTAAACCATCACTTAGTACATGGGCAATCATACATTTATATAAATGAAAACAAACCCCACTGACACAATCCAGGTTGCAAGCATTTTACATCACAAACTATACTGACACACTCCTAGTTGCAAACATTATATGTCACTTATAATCTACCCAATCTTTTTCAGTCAAACATTACAGAGATCATTTAAGTCCTGCCACATTTTAAACCCCACTCATTCCTTGTATATATTGTCCCACAATTCCCATTTTTTCCTATATAGTTTGCTCCTACCCTTTTCTAAATATCTCAATTTTTATCTCTGTTACTATATTCACTGTTTCTAGTATAGCTGGTTTAGATTTCATTTCTTTTTTCTGGTAATTGCTTTTTTGGCAGCCAGCATTATTAGACACAGCAAGCCATTTTTTGGCACCTCAGGGTAGCAATTAGTTCATCACTAAGGACAATAAGAGGAGGACCCCAGTCCAGATATTGAGTCTCTGGCTGCATTCAGACCTGTGAGATAAAATCTTTATGGCCTAAACCAAGTTATTTAATTTCAACCAATTTTTCTTAATGTTAGCTGGGTTGAACTTAACCCCCTCCCTTCCAGTATCCTCTGTTAAAATACATACACTTCAACAGTTAACAACAATATAGTCTAACATACATGTATATTTCATTTCTGTCCAGCAGGACTCACTGTTGATACATTTTTATCACAAGTGACTTTACAAAATACATTTTTAACACACACATCTTTACAAATCAGTTTGATATTCAAATAACATATAATTCTTTACAAAACTCTAGCTGGCTATGCTGGCATATGCTACACATGCACTTCTGGAATAGCTGGCACTACCTCACATCATCACACTAAAGTTAGTACATCAGTTTTTATCTAACTGTCCCAAAATATATGCATTATACAGATTGCCACTTTGTTGAATGGTCTCTTAAATTTTGGAACTTAACACCCTAAGCAGTTAGGAGGCAGCATTTCTGAAAAGGTTTGTGATGGTCTACTACCTTGCTTTCCTGCTCAGTAGTCAAATAACTATTAGAGGTTATCTAGATGTAGCTATGGTCTTCCCAAATGCTATTTACTTATGTTTTATCTACCTACCTACTCTGTCAACCTCCTTACTGCATTAACTACAAGACTGCCACATCACTAGGTCCAGATTAAAGGCATACTAAGGTATTAAGAGGTCATTGTTATCATGCTATATACAGCATACATACATCCAGCACTGTCAAAACTGCATCTGTCTCCTATAGTGACTCCATGGACAGGCTACACAGCTTACAATCAATGTTTATATTTGTTCCTTATTTTAATTCTGTGTAACTACAGTGCATACATCCCATTTAGAGACAGACTGTTAGCTGTTGTATAACGTAATGAGGTATGACAATGTGCCACAGGTCAGCTGTAGTTTGTTGGTTTGAGTATGATTTCCATGGCCTCCAGCTGTAGTGAGCAAGTCAAAGTTCTCTGATTACATCTAAACAGGAATATGTATTCAGTAAATCAGATTATGTCATCTGTTTAAGGAGAATATTTAAACAGGGAGAATAAAGGCAGTAAACATCACAGTAATATGTAAAGTAATTCGTCAGATTTGTATTATTTTCTTTAATTTTAATTATGCCGTTTATTGGGAGTGGTATTCTGCTTGATTTTCTTTCTATGAATGTTTTACTTTTATGTTTCTCTGTTCACTTTTTTCAAGGGTTTATATGAGATGTTCTCTAGAGGGACTAGAAGAGGCAGTCTAATTTTTACTGCAGTATTCAACTTGAAGATCATCTTGAAACTAAAGACATGTGAAATAGGATGCAAGACTGTAATGCAACCACAGAACAAGGTAATATATTGATATGAAGAGAATTATCCCAGAAGCATTAAACTTTTTGACTCCTTAAATCTCTCATTATCCATTCTATCAGCACTGATGATTTCTAGCAGCTCATGACAGGTAATAAGAACATGACTGACTCTACAGTACTATTAAGTTGTTACAAAAAAATCCTCTGATTCTGGAACTGAAGTAACGTAAGAGCAAATGATTTATGTTTCATATCAGTTGTGCAATATAGGATGATAAAAATGGAAAACAAGATGAATGCAACAGTTATTTTAAAGACAGTATGAAATGGAGTACTGTTGGAAACATTTAGTTCACTCCATACATCTGCCCACATTTGCATCTTATGCTATATACACTTACTTCAGCATAGACATTTCCAGCAGTGGTCCTTGCTATAATGACTTCTTAGTGCAATGCCCTAAGTTCATGTAGTCAGATCTGTACTAAGCCAACTAGATTAAAACTTTGCCCTCCCTTAGTATAGCAGTGAATAAGTCCTACTTGCAATAAGGTGAAACAGTGAGCCTCTTTTATAATACAACAGCATATTCAGAATTTTGAAATAAATAGATAGTAAATATTACACTGATAGTCTATTTTTCTTACACACCAGTTAAGCATCTTCTGAATAAGGATAACATTTTCCTTTGAAATGCAGTTTCTGTTGCACAGCAAATATGCAATACAATTTTTAATGAGGGAATCCCTGACTGTAGATATAGGATACAATTTATAACTGACATAAATGATAGATACAGGATACAGTTTATAACTGACAAAAATGACAGCTACAGGATGCAGTTTATAACTGACAAAAATTATTTTGAAAAACATGAATATACTTGAGCTCTTAATTGTATTCTTAAAATAAAAACTGCAAATAAATAGTTGATAAAGGAATATACTTTGCAATTAAATACAAGAGCTGTGTACAGGTGCTTGGTAGGTAAAAAATCATTTGATATAAATTAAGGAAATAATGAAGCACTACAATTGTATTTACACTCATGACAAATAAATGCCCTCGCACAGAAAATAAAGACCCACTTGTTTTGAAACTATCTTTTCAAACTAGCTAGTGTAACATCTTATTAATCCAACACAAAGTTTGTCCCAAACAGCATGATTGCAGTACCACACTGCCTTCTTAAACAAGCTTGTCCAAATTGTGAGAAGTGGAATTAAGGGTCACTTTCTAAATGCATATTATAATTTATGACATCTTGCAACATGTCATAAATTATAATATGCATTTAGAAAGTGACCTTGCAACATATCCTGCAGTGGTGGTGCTGTGGTAGCCTTGTCGCCTCCCAGTAAGATGCTGTCAGGTTCAATTCTCAGCTAGAGCATCTTCTGCGTGGAGACATGCGTGAATGGGCATACCTTCGTTGAAGGTTGTGTGTCAGTGCTGGTAACTCGGCACGTAAAAATCAACTACCAATCATTAGCAGACCTGAGTTCCACTGTGGCGACCCCTAACCAGGAAAAGCCAAAAGACACAACATGACATCTTGCAGCAATGGCAGACACAGTGAAAATGTGATGGCTGACAATATCTTAACTACCCATTCATGTCAAGCAAAGCTCCACATTGGCCCTCTTTAAAAAAAACCTTGACAACTGGATGGGAAATAGAAAATTCACCTCAGGAATTACTTCTGCGGCACTGCTTGTCAGGGGTACAGGAAAATAATTTTCTTGGGTGGCTAGGCTTATATAGGCCTCAGGGCTGATAGCCTAGTATCTACCTATGAACCTATGAACCACAAGTTTAGGCAGCTGCAAGTTCCAGAGAGCTAATACTTTTGAACTTAAGAAGTGCAAATACAGCATTATGTATTAACAACTAGTTTAGTGGCTACAAATCTGGTAAAATAAACACATAATTTTCTTACAACTAAATAATACTTCAATCATGAGAAATGTTAAGAAGACAAACATCTTTTCTCTCCTATTGATGAAACAGCAAACAGACTTTTACCCACTCTCTCCAGTTGTGTTATATGTGAAAAGTAAAAAATGGAACAATATTTTGGAAAATATTAACTTGACTCAACATTTCTGAATGCATATACTTAGATAAATGAGAAAATGCAGCTTTTTTTTAATTCCTATTAAATTTAAGGTTTTTGAGAACTGAAGTCTTAATTGTCAAGTATGACAACATAGTTTCTTTTTCTGTTCTGTGATAATGAGCTAGCTGTGACAGATCTATTTTAGTTGCTCATATTTTTCTGACCTAGTAGTAGATCAGCATTTTTACTTTCCCACACAGTATATCTGAAAAGGCACTGCAATCATACTTCTTATCCAGCACCAAACCAACAAGAAATAAAGCAACATTATCAGAAGGAGCCAAGGGTCACCAATGACAAGTAACACACTATCATTAGCATTATCATTATACAATGTAAACAGGATAGCGGTGTAGGTCAATAAACTATCCACAGCATCCTACTTCTCCATACTGGCCCAACAGCCTCTGATATTGAAAAAGAGCTTCAGGCTAACTTAATATGTCACTGGGACTCTACAAACAATCTAAAACTGAAAATTAGCAAAACTGCTTTAATGTATTTATTTACAAATCAGAAAAAAACATACTTCACCAATCAACAAATACTTAAATACCAAGAGGATTGAATAAGTATATCATCACAAATATTTAGGCCTTCTTTTGGGTCCAAGTCTATTTTTTAAAAATCTGTACAGCGATAATAATAATAATAATAATAATGTTTCCATTAAGCTCAAAGCATACTGTGCTAATTTCGATGATTTGACACCCATCTCTGATACAACCTTAGCAATAAATGTATTCCTACTCAGGTTGGAATACACCTTTCCTATCATTTCACCAAACTCAAGCTACAACACTAAAATAATTCAAATCACAATTAATCATATTTCCAATTCATCAGTTTAACACTTAATACAAAACATGACTCTACTACCATATTCAAAGCAAACTGGCTTCCATTCCTTGCCTATACTCTTCTTCTGTCCCCATCACCTTCAGAATTGTGTGTAATAACATTCCTACACCTAAAATAATTTTCATGAAACTTTTGATCTAACACAGACAATTTATTTCTTCCTACAAGCATCGCAGTATCGTATATTTATTGGGGAAAAAAGTTTCAGCAAGATTAGAAGTACGGCCAGAAAAGTACTTTATTTTGTATCTGCACTTAGTCACTTAGCCATTCCAGCAGTTTAAGCACCTGTTCTGCATTGTCTGATATAGTTTTCATTTATTTATTTTTCAACTGCTAAACCCAAAAGAGAAAAAGAGAGAGAGAAAAAAACTAGTAGTGTACTTTGTTTTGTGAATGCACTTGGTCACTTAGCCATTGTAGCAGTTTAACCTAACGTTTTCCATTGCCTGATATAGGTTTGCATTTATTTAGTTATTTATGTTCCCTACTTGAGTTTATCTGTTTGGCCAGGTCTTGGGGACATCTAGTATTAACAGTGACTAATCTAAGTTAAAGTTGGATTAATTATTTCAAGTCCTAGGTAGCTTGCAGCACCCGTGCTTCAGATTGCACTTGTTTACTGTTGAACTTATTATTTTGTTACTTGCCGCACAGAGCTGTGGTGAGCACAGCACTGCAGTAGGTGTACATCTATAGTGATTAGTGTGTGCAAGTAAATCCTTTCTTCTCTGTACTACTGAAAATGTACCTTCTTCTATCTCCTCTGAGTTACTTATCCAGTTCTGCTCTGCCTAAACAGCTTGATTGACTTGCATGAGCTTTTGTGAGATAACTCTTAACTGCATTGATCTGCTTTGCCCAGGTAACAGTTGTGCTGAATGGAGCAGACTTAGCTAATTATATTATCAATCCAAAAAACATCTAATTAAACAGATACCTTTATCACATAGAACACAGGTCATTACTGAGTGACAACAGACCATCTCCCCTACTATTGCCAATCTTATAGCATACAGAATCCTAAGACGGTGTAAAAAAAGTACAGTTAAGTACACTTACCATAACAGTAGATGTTTGAATAAATCACTGTTATAGTGGTTTCTAGCAATATAGACATATCCTGACAAGGACTGGGCATCTTGCCAGTATACAAAAACTTATTTGGATGCCTTCCTCATGTCTATATGTCCATCAGAGCATAAGAGTGCTAGTGAAAAAGGGGATGTACAGGTGTGAAATCTCAGAGCTTGCTTACTCCTATCCATGGGAGGCTGTACCTGCACATCTATGTCACAGCAGAAAAAGGAGAGGGGGCTTCCACCACAGCCAAAGGAGAGGAAGGGAAAATGAGGATATGCATTAGAAACAGGATAAATAGACAGATAAACAAATAAATATATTAATAGTTGGGCAAGATGGTGGCAGGGTGCTAGCAGTGCAACTGTGATCTATTCAAATATCTACTTTTATGGTAAGTTTACTTACATAGCTGTAGTATGTTCATTATTAAATCACTGTTGCAGTAGCTTCTAGCTATTTGGAAAGATTACCAAAGCTTAGATAAGAAGGGTAGAGGAATCAGGAGCAGAACCAGGAGTTCAAGAAGACTAGATTTAGCAAAAGCAGTTTTGCCTCTGGAAAAAGAATAAATCTTGCAATGTTTAGTAAACGTGTGCACAGATGACCAGGTCGCTGCCTCTAGGATAGCTTTAGAGTCCATCCTTTTCCAAAAGGTGCCATAAGTATCTGCAGCTCTGGTAGAATGAACCTTGACTCTCTGAGGAGGAGTCTCTCTGTGATGGGAGTAGATGGGAGCAAGAAAACTGAATAGAATTAGATAACCATTTTGAAATGTCTGTTTAGAAACTGGAGGTTTACTTCTCTTTCCCTCAAAAGAGAGAAAGAGCTGGTCAGAAGTTATGAAGTCCTTAGTCCTGTTCAAACAGTATCTGAATTGTTGGTAGATTTTATTTATTTATTGACATTTGTTAACCGGGTTAGTCCAACTGGGCCAGAAACCCATTTTCAGTGGAGACCCAAGGAGAAAAGCTCCAGTTACAGGCAGTTTACAATACATAAAATTCACAATCCAAGACAAAGAAATAATTAAGGCACATTAGATCAGGAAATATATACACAATAGTAATAAAAAAGTAGTAATGTAAACAAAAGTAAATTTTTTTTTTTTTTTTTTTTTTAGTAAAGGTATGTAGTATTTGTAGTATTTAGGAAAAGTACAACTTGAGAAGGATGCTTACAGCAAGAGGTTCTCCCGTTCGATTCTCGGCTTGGCTTGGGAGTGCCTTCTGTGTGGAGTCTGCATGTCCTCCCCGCGGTTGGGTAGCATTCAAAAGACATGCGTGCATAAATGGGCATGCCTTCGTTGAAGGTTGGGCGTCGAGCTGGCACCTCGGCGTTTCGTAAAAATCTACTGCCAATCATTAGCAGACCGGAGTTCCACTGTGGTGACCCCTTACCGGGAAAAAGCCGAAAGACAAACAACAACAACAACAACAAGTTGAGAAGGATGAAATGCATGTGTAAGGAGAGAGGGGGTAGGAGGAGGTAAAGTTAGGTCTGAGGAATAGGAGAGAAAATTGGAAGTATGTAAAATAGAGTAAGATATAGGAGTGCAGTGGAATTAGGTAGGGTCATGACAGTGCAAGTCTTGGTGTTAAGTAGGTAAAGTCAGAGTTCTTTTTTAAAGTGTATAGGGTGGGTAATAGAACATATGTGTGTTGGAAGTTTATTCCAAGCTTGGGTTACAGAGCATTTATATAGCAGTGTACCAACAGTTTTCTTAGGTTGGTAAATATATAGGAGTTGCTGGTTTGAGGTCCAGAGGGTACGAGTGGGAATATAGGTGGATACTAGGGAAGAGAGAGCAGAACAGGAGGATGGTTTGTATAAAATGGAGTGCATGATTTGAAGTTGTGATAGAAGGAGTTGTTGTGGAAGTTCAAGCCATTGGACAGAGTTGAGTGCAAGGCAATGGTGTGAGTTATAAGGAGAGTTGGTGACAAATCTTGCTATTTTGTTGTATGTTTGTTGGAGTTTGGCCAGGGTTGTGGACTGAATGTTAGTTAGGACTGGGGTGGCATAGAGGAGGGAGAGGAGGAGAAGAGCCTGTGCCAGGGAGAGTCTAGCATTAGAAGTTAAACATTTTCTGTTGCGATAAAGCAAGCCCAGTTTTTGGTGATTTTTTTTTTTTTTTTTTTTTACACTTTGGGGAATATGTAAGTTTAATTTAACTTCATCACCAATGATGGCACCTAGGAGCTTTGTGTGGGGTTCTGGTTGTATGATGGTGTTATTGGAGAATATGATGACAAAGGTAGATTTATAGTGAGAGAGAGAACAAGGGAGGAAAAGCAAGAGTTTGTTTTTTTTGGGATTTAAGATGAGTAGATTATCCGACAGCCACTTTTCAATGGATAAAAAGGTGTCTTGGGTAAGAGTATGGAGGTCAGAGATATTGCTGGAAGTGGAGATGAGAGATGAGTCATCAGCATATTGAATTAGGGAAGACTGTTTTCAGGATGTATGAAGTTCATTAGTGTAGATGTTGAACAAGAGGGGACCCAAGATGGAACCTTGGGGTACACCAGATGTGACTGGAAGGTAAGGTGAACAGGAGGAGAGCCATCTGACAGACTGTTGCCTATGAGAGAGGTCACTAGAGAACAAGGCTATGGAGGTAGAATATAGACAGAGGTTGGCAAGTTTAGATAGAACTATAGGGTGAGAGACAGTGTCAGAAGCTTAGTAGAGGTCAAACAAAAGACAGGATATGAGTTGGTTGTTATCACGGGCCTCAGTGACAGTATGTGTAAATGATAGGAGGGCAGTAGCTGTGCTGTGGGTTGGGCTGGAAGCCATGGTGAGTGGGTGTGAGAATGTTTTCCTGGAGGAGATATTTAGAAGCTGTATATGAATGCATTTTTTGAGTATTTTAGAGAGAGGGGAGAGGATGGCAATTGGTCTAAAGTTAGATGGGTCAGTTGGGTTCTCCCCTTTATGCTGGGGGATGGTGAAGAAGGATTTCCAAATGACTGGCACTGTTGCTTCCTGAATAGATCTATTGATTAACAGGGATACTGGATAGTCTATGGATTCAGAGGCTAGTTTGAGGAATGTAGGTGGAAGATTGTCAGAGGAGGGAAAGCAGGGTTTAAGTTTCAGTAGAAGTGATTTAATGTAAGAAGTAGGAACAGGGTGAAAGGTGAAAAGGTTTTTGTTAAGAAGATTGGGAGGGGTAAAGGGGGGTATTTGTGTTGGAGTTAGAGGGTGTGAGTCTTTGGACTGTGTCAATGAAATGCCTGTTGAGGGGGGTAGCAGTTTCTAGAGGGGTGTTATTTGGGAAAGGGGAGGGATTGGAAGGGCAACCTGGCCAGAGAATTTTATTTAGGGTAGTCCAGAATTTACGTGGATTGGATTTGCTATTGATTCTGGGAGAGTTATAGTAGAATGTTTTTGTCCTTATTGATTTGGTTTTTGACAAGGTTCTGAAGTTCTTCCAAAGTTCTTTGTAGTTTTGTAACAGTGGAAGTTCTTTGGTTTTAGTCCAGGATTCACATTTGTGCATAAGAGATCTAGTTTCCTTAGATAGCCAAGGAGCATAATTTGATTTGATTCTAATTCTCCTGGAGGGGAAAAGGGAGTTAAGGGTGTCTAGGAAAAATTTGATTAAATTTAAGCACTGCTTCATCGAGAGGGATCTGCTTGAGGATAGACCAGTCAGTACAAGACAGAATTGAATTAAATTGGATGATATTAAAGTTGGAGAGTTTACGACAGTCTCTACACAAGTGTGGTTTGGGTAGTTGGACAGAGTGTCGTAGGATGGAGTTAGGAAGATGGTCACTTAAGGAGTTTGGTAAGGTATTTGGACTGTGATACAGATTAGGAGAGTTAGTAAACATCCAGTCAATAGTAGAGTTGGAAGAAGAGGTACTGTGTAGGTGGGTGGGGGATGTTATCATTTGGTGGAATCCCTGTAAGTTGATAGTAAGTTGTGAAGAGTCAGTTGTAAGTTTGGACCAGTCAATGTTGACATCACCGAGGATGAGGGTTTCATATGGTATGTTGTGGGAGAACCAGGACAGGATATTTTCCAGGGTTGGAATATTCTTTCCAGGGGGGATATATATGGAGGCAATGGCAAATTTATTGTGAGGGTTAAGATGCCAATTTAGAATGATTAGTTCAGCTGGGTGGATATCTGGAATAGGGATGGTGATAGGTGAGAGGTTAAGGCTCAGAGTAGAGTATGGTGATGCCTCCCCCCTTTTTTGAGATCCTGTTAGAGCAGTAGATTATAGCCAGGTGGGAGTATTTTGTTGTTTGTGATGTGGGGTTTTAGCCATGTTTCGGCTAAGGTTAGGATGTGAGGGCAGGTGTGGGCTATTCAGGTATGCAGCTCAGTGATTTTTGTTAGTGAGGCTTTGAATATTTAGGGAATAGATAGCTAGGTGTTTGTGTAATGAAGTCTGATGATATGGGGGATGGGGAGAGTGTGACTGATGAGGAGAGGAGGAGGTACAGGAAGACTTGTGGGGTGTATGGCTATGGGCAGGGGTGAGGGGGCCAGGACTAGGGTGGACGTCCCAAGTGAGAAGTATATTAATAGAAAAGAAGTAAGAGGAGTTAGTAATAAGAATTGGTTGTATAGTTTAGATTTGGACTTACAGGACAGAGGGTAGTTCTGTAACATACTAAGTTTATGAAAGCAGTTATTGGAGAAGTTGAAGAGAGATGGGGAGATTATGAAGGATTGAGAAGTAGGAGGAGGTTTAGGGATACATGAGGTAGGAGAGTACATATAAGTCTGGGAAATTTTGGCATGACGGGAGGTTAGAGCAGAGAGAGGTATAAGAAGTGGAATGGTAAAGTATAAACGTTTCATTTGAGTTTGTGTGGAGAGTGTAGTTGTGGAATGCGTGGAAGAGGACCTTTTGAAAATAGGAAGTGATGTAATTGATAGTGATAGTGTAAGGGTGGGAGTGGTTACAGACAGGAAGTGGAGTGTGAGTGATTGAGTTGGCAGGAAGGGGAGGAATTGGATATGATAAAGGTAATTGAAGTGAGGATGAATGGGAATGGGGGTAGGGTAAGGGAGTGAAGTGAGTCCAAGCGCAGCGAGTGCAAACGGAGCGTGGCTACACCCCCAGAGAAACTCAAGAAACCCCAATAAAGACAATCTGTGATGCAGGTAAGTTTGGCAGCAGTGGAAGCAGGAGAGGCAGGAGGGAGTAGAGTAAGGCACAGAGATGTTCTAAATAAGTCAGTAGGGAAAGGAGGTATCAGGACAGAGTAAAGAAGCTAGCAAAGAACAACAGGATAGAGTAGTGCAGGAGGGTCAAACTAGAGTATAATTATCAGAGATGGGAGCACAGCAGACAGGGATCTGAAGAGTAAGAGTAATTGTAGAAGGCAGGAGAGGGGAAGAACAGGTCAGATGGAAGAATAGGGAATGGCCCAGAGATGTGCAAGAAGCAGCCACAAGGGGACCAGCAGCACTGGCATGAGATTAACAAGTAACTTTTAGCAGGACATACTTTAATTACACTCAAAATGGAGTGAGGTAATCTTTGAAGGAACTTAACAGCAGGTAGTCCAGGCAGGGTAGGTATGTGGGCTTGAAGGTATGGTTATTGCTAACCTAAAAAAAAAAAAAGAAGAGGGAGGAGATGGGTTAGGATACGGAGGGACCAAGTAAGAGTAAAAATCTGGAACGGTGATTGTGTGCATGGAAGGGGGGATTGTAAGGGAGTATGAGGAATGAAACAGTGAGTGCTGGTAAGAGCTACGTGGGACAGTGGTAGGAGATATGAGCAGAGTGCAGGAGAGACTCTGATAGTGAAACGTTGAAGGGAGTAGATGCAGGTTGGAGTATGAAGCTGGAAATGAGGAGTGGAAGTATGCAGTGAGGCCTAGGTACAACAGTGACAGCAGAAATACTGACTTTGGAGCAGCAGTACAAAACGAATGCAATTTAAACATTAAAAAAGCAGCACAACTAATAAATGCAGTACTAACACAATACATGCTCATACACATTGCACAGTCAGTAGGCACTAGTACAAAAGTAAGCAGCATCAGTGAGACAATTTCATTAAACATTAAAATGCAGTGAGATCCGAAGCAGCAAAGATTAGTCTTACAAAGTATATAACCTTGCAGATGGGTAGCAAGTGATTACATAACAGTCTAATGCAGAAGGTGATTAGGATATGTAGGTACAGCACATAGTATAAGTACACTAGTGCTCAAGTGTAGGTATAAAGCTACCTCTGAAAGGGTATACACCGCTCAGCAGATTAAATGCGACGTGATGTATAGATCATTTTCCAACAAACACTAGCGTTAGCATTGAAAAACAGCTGCTGACATCCAAAAAATGTAAGCCCATCATCAGCAAACAAATTAAACTCATATGATAGCAAGCACAAATTGAATACAAGCACTGGCAATAAGTAAGTAAGGAAAAATATAAACTACAATTGAACAAAAAAAAAAAAAGAAAAAAACAAAACACACTTTATGGCAGGCAAGGCAGATATCAAAAGTATGAAGAATTCTTTCTGCTGTGTTTTTCTTTCCTTCTTTTTTTTCTTTTTTATTCAAGGAAAGAACACAGAAAGATGGATACATTGATTTAATGTAAATTCAGAAACTACTTTGGGCATAAATGAAGGGTTTGTTCTTAAGGTTTCCCTCTTCTTGTGGAAGATAAGGAAGGGCAGGATAGACAAAAGACCTTGCAACATAGATACTCTTTTTGCAGAAATCAGAGCAATGAGCAAAACAGTCTTCCACATTATAGGTTCATAGGTTGGTACTAGGCTATTGGCCCTAGGGCCTATACAAGCCTAGCCATAACAATTCCCTGGCTATTTCTTCCCACACTATTTACTTCCCTGGACCCCTGTCTAGCAGGGTGACTGATGTGATCCCCGGGGTGAATTACCTTTCTCCCATCCAATCGTCAAGGTTTCTTTCGAAGAGGGCCAAACAGGATCTCTGCTTGACATGTATGGGCAGTCTATTCCAGAGTCTGGGGAGTCTCTGGGTAAGAAACCTATCCCTCCAACATATTTTGTTTATTGTGATGACAAGGTTTAGATCCCTGGCACATGTGGCTCTGAGGGACTGGGATTTCTTTATGTGTAGCATGTCCAACAGCTCTGGGTTTGACATGGCCTTGTATGTTAAGCAGAGATCGCCTCTGAGTAGACAATATTCAACAGAGTATAGCTGGAGTTTTTTAAGGCACTCAGCATAGGACAGCTGCTTTAGGCCTGTGATTCTTTTAGTGAGATATTTCTGCGTTCTTTCCAGTTGTTGCAGATGTCTTGAGAGCTACATACCAAACGGGGAGTTGTATTCTACAATGGGATTAATGAGGGATGAGTGCAGTGGGACAATGACATCCTGGATGAAAAGCCCTTAGTGATGAGGTGTGCTACATATTAAGAATTTCAAGTCAGCCTGAAAAGCTTGTTCAGAAGGTGGAAGAATTAGTTTTTCCAGAACAAAGTTAAGATCCCAAGATGGAGCTACCTGTCTTCTTTGTGGATGAACATATAAAAACTCTTTCAGAAATGGATTTTCTTGGAACAGGGAAGGAAAAGTGTGATCCACTGGCAGATAAGCAGAAATGGCCAATAGATGCACTCTGACGAATGTGTAAGTCAGACCATATTTGAGCAATTCACACAATACTGGACAGCCAGAGAGGCCTCTGCTTTGGATGAGTCCTGGTCTCTTCTGTAGCACCAACTAGAAAATCTCCTCCATTTCACCAAATATAATTTTCTAGTAGCATGCCCTTTAAAAAAAAGGTGCCTAAATGAGACAGTCAGATGTAGGTTTAGTGGTTGGGATGTGTCAGTGATTCTCTGTCCTGTGTGAGTAGGTTCACTCCATGAGGTAGTTTTAGGTAATTGTTCTTTACCAGTTTCATGGGAAGGGAGAAAAAATGTCTGTGTCAAAAATGAGTTACCAGAAGAATCTTTAGGGAGTCCTTCTGTATCTTTAGAGCTCTGGCTATCAGTGGAAAAGGGGAAAGGCATAAAGGTACATTCTTATCCAGGAAAAAGAAAAAGCATCAGTTTTCCAGGCCTTTTTGAAATGCCTCCTGGTACAGAATTTATTTAATTGTCTGTTGGAAATGGAAGTAAACAGATGGAAATGGAAGCAAAAAGATCTACTTGGGAGTTTCCCATATGTGGACAATCTCCTGGAAGACCTATGGGTGTAAAATTAATTAATCAGGATCGATCCTGAAGTATCTTATATAGCCTGTTGCAGTGTTCTGCTCTAATGGAATATAGATTGTATATCAGGAAGAGATCACCTCTGAGTACAGCTGGAGTTTTTTCAGTCGGGCTGCATAGGGCATCTGTTTGAAGCCAGTAATCCTCTTGGTGAGGTACTTCTGTGGTCTTTCCAGCAGTTGCAGGTGTCTTGTAAGGTACATCCCAAATGGGGAGTTGTAATCTATGATGGGTCTGATGAGTGATGAGTAGAGGGGCACAATAACCTCTCTTGTTCTAGATGCGAACCCTTTTGTGATTAGGTGGGCCACATCGAAGGATTTTCTATCCACTTTGGCAATATGATTATCAAAGAAGACATTACTATCTACTTGGGTCCCCAGATCCCTTATTACATTTTCTGTATTTAGGGGACTACCACGTATGTGGTAGTTCATGGGTACTTTGTTTTTTCCAAAGGGGATGATTATGCACTTTTTGGCATTTAGCTTGAGGCCATGATTTTGACACCAGGTATCCATCTCAGTGAGACCCTTCTGGAGGATGTCTGTATCAGCCAGAGAGTCAATTGTGGCCCCCAGTTTGCAGTCATCTGTGAACTTGGTCAGCCATACTTCTCCTGTGCTTGCCTGTACCTCTGAGAAGTATATACCGAACAGGAGGGGTCCCAGGACTGAGCCCTGGGGGAAGCCACTTGTAACTGGTTTAGAGTCAGACCTAGAGCCTGCAACTCTCACCATGTGGATTCTATCCATGAGCCAACTGACAACCCGTCTCGTGACGTAGGGGTTTATGTTCAGGCTGGTGAGCTTGTCTACAATACCAAAATGGGGAATGGTGTCGAAAACCTTTGCGAGGTCTAGGTAGGCTGTGTGGACCTCCTTTCCCTCATCTAAAGCCTTGGTAACTGTCTCAAAGAAGTCCACCAGGTTTAGGAGGCATGATCGGCCATTAACAAAGCGAAACTGGGTAGGGTCCAATGTTTGGAGGTTCCCAATGTCTCTGTTAATGGGTTCCATGATGATGCACTCCATAGCCTTGCAAACTAGGCTAGTCAGGCTTATAGGGTGATAGTTGCCAGGGTCCATTGTGGCTCCACCTTTGTGGAGCGGGATAACTGTTGCTGTGCGCCACTCTATGGGTATGTAGCCTGTACAGAGGCTGAGTTTGAACAGTGTGTTTAGGTGAGGGGTTAGTTCATTTTGGAGCTCATGTAAGACACAGCCTAGGACACTGTCCAGTCCCATTGAAGCTGTGTTTTTGGCTTTGGATAGGGCTGTTTTAACCTGTGTGTCAGTGATTGCCGAGGCTCTACATTCTTCTGGTATGTTTATGGGCCCTTTAGGGGGTGAGAGGGGGGGTGAAGTTTACACTAAACCTGTCTGCCAGAATGTTGGCAATATCAGTCGGTTTTCTGCACTAACTCAGAGCAGATCTGAGAGTTTCCACTTAGGGTCTTGACATAGCTAAAGAACGCTTTGTGGTTATCTTTGGAGTCCTTGGCAATTTTTCTTTTGAAGCTAGCCTTAGATGATTTTATGAGGGATCGTAGTTTCTTGCTGATACTGATCAGAGATGTCTTTCCTTCTTGGGATTTTACTCTTTTCTGTACTAGTTTCCTCCTTCTATTGTATAGCTTGTTTATGGCAGAGGTCCACCAGACTGGTTTCCTTTTCTTGGAGGAGTGAGTCTTGATTTTGCTTGGGATAGCACAATCCATGCATTCTTGCAGGTGCTCATAGAGTGCCTTTGTAAGGGATTCAGCAGCTTGGACAGCATTGTCCTTTAGCATGGGGGTTGTGAACCTTTCCACGTCGGTCTTAAGTAACGTGATGTTTGCTTTTGAAAAGTTTTTCACAGTGGTTTCCTTGATTGGGGGTGGGGGCAGAATGTGGATATCCAGAGTGATTAGTCTATGGTCTGATCTAACCAACGAGGGGTTGACCTCTGGTGTGGAACACCGGTCGCCCATGTTGGTGATGACCAGGTCCAATATGTTGTCACCTCTGGTGGGGGTGTTGACCAGTTAATCCGAGGCATTTGAGTTTATAAATTCTAGGAAGCGTTGGGCAAGGGAGTTAGTACTTGAGTAGTTCTCCCAGTTAATGTTTGAGTAATTGAAATTACCCAATATTAGGGCATTTGGTAGGACGGGTTTGAGTCTACTACTTGAAGTGGCTTCTCCTATTTTGACTAGGTGGGTTCTATCAGGGAGTCAATTTGATACCCATCTGGTAACATATGGATTGATGCCTAGTTGAGAGAGTTTATTTATTATACCTGAGTGGGAAATAGTATTGAAGGCTTTGGCCAGGTCAAGGTAGACAGTGTGCACCATCTTCCCTTCATCTATGGCCTTGGTGACTGTCTCAAAGAAGTCGACCAAATTTAACAGGCATGACCTCCCCTTGACAAAAACAAACTGTGTGGGATCAAGTGTCTGGAGGTTGCCAATGTCCTTCTTAATGAGGTCCATGATAATCCACTCCATGGCCTTGCAGATCAGGCTAGTTAGGCTGATGGGTCTATAATTTCCTGAATTGGTGGACACTCCACCTTTGTTTAAAGGGATGACAGTAGCTGTCCTCCACTTGGCTGGAATGAAGCCGCTACTCTGGCTTTGGTTGAATAGGGTGCCTAATGGTGCTGCAAGTTCCTGCCTGAGTTCATGTAGGATGCAGCCAGGGATGTTATTGGGTTCCATGTAGGCTGTATTTTTTTGCCTTTGAGAGCGCAGTGATCACTTGCTTCCTAGAGATAAAGTGAGGAGGGCAGGTACTGGTGATGTCCTATTTTACTGATGGGGATAGAGGAGTGAAGTTTTCACTAAACCTGTCTCCCAGCAGGTTGGGTATATCTACAGCATTTGTGTATATGATGTCCTTGACCTCCAGTTCTGAGCATTTCTGGGTGTTTCCCTTGAGAGTGCAGACATATGTGAAGAAGACCTTATGATTGTCTTTAGTAGATGTAGCCAGTTTGGACTCAAAGTTTGCTTTGGAGGATTTCACTAGTGCTCTTATTTGCTTATTTAGGCTAAGGAGAGATTGCTTCTAATTAGGCACCTGCTCCTTCTTGGTCCTGGACAGCAATATTTTCCTTTTATTATAGAGTTTATTTATTGTAGATGTCCATCAGACAGGTTTAGTCTTCCTTGAGGAGGAGGATTTCATCCTGTCTGGTATTCCGGATTCCATGCAGCTATATAAATGCTCATATAGTACTTTGGTGTAGGTTTGGACATATGTGCCACTTCCTATGGAGGGGGAGGGGGCTGTGAAGCTGTTTATACCTTCCCTCAGGAGGTTGTAATTAGCTTTGGAGAAGTTTTTTTTTTGTTTGACCCTAGCTGACGGGGTGAGGGTCAGGGGAGATGGTGACTTTGAAAGTGATTGCTTTGTGGTCGGATCTTAGCTGGATGCTGACACTATAAGGATGCTACAGTGGTTACTCAAGCTGGTTAATACCAAGTCCAAGATATTTTCACCTCTTGTGGGGGTGTCATCCAACTGGTTCAAGGTATTTCCATTGATGAAATCTCTGGGCATTTGTGTTTTAGCATGAGTATTTCTTCCAATCTATGGTGGGATAATTAAACCTGCCCAGGATCAGGGTAAAGGGTTGAATCTTGATATATTCAAAGAGGTCCAGATAGGTGGAGTGGGCATCTTGAGTCAGAGTTGAAGGCCTATAGCTAGCTATGATTTGAATAAGGGTCTTATCAATTGCTAACTGTACCTGGAGTGTTTCTTGTGCATCATTCTGTTTGACCAGCCTAGAGGTGTGTATGTCTTTTATAGCTATTGCAACTACACCTCCCTTTTGTTTTGCTGCCTACAGTTTGGGGTATGAATGAATGATAGGATGAGTAACCTGGTATGGCTGGGGTGCTCTCCGCAGCTTTGAACTAGGATTCTGTGACTGCACAAATATCAGCTTCTTCCAGGGTTGAGAATGCTTGCAATGAGTGCAGTTTCATATTTAGACTCCTAGCGTTTAGCAGCATGACCTTTAATTTACGTTTTGATAAAATCTTCATGTTGGTAGTTTTGACCTCATGGCATTGCCTAAAAAAAGGTGCTATGGAGGAGGCAAGATCCTTTACCAGGAGCCTGAAGTGCAGGGGAGACAGATGCAGGCCATCTCTGTCAAAGCATCGTGTTTGTCAGTCATGTCTTCCCAGACTTTCAGGTACTGGATCCCCTTGGAATGACACCAGAAACTAAGCCAATTGTTAAAGTCAATCATTTTCTGTTTGTATTGAGGCATCATTCTGGGTGACGGTAGAATGTTGCTTAAAGCTAGGAACATACCTGCCTGGGACACATACTCAATATGCTCGATCATGTCTCTTTTCATATAGTCCAGGGAGGTGCATCTCAAGTCATTTACTCCAACATGGACTGTGACAGAGTCATAACAGTACCTGTTGAGAGACTCGAGTGCATTGGTGATATGTTGGATTCTGGCACCCGACAAACACCATGACTTTCTCCTTATCCAGCCTGGTGAGGGGCACATCTGTGTCTCACAATGGAGCCTCCTATGACTAATATGCTGGGTTTATGTTTAGGTCTTAGTGGCTGTGAGACACAGGTGTATGGACTATGTGTAGTGTGTGGTGTAGTGGGCCATGGAGTTCGCGTGCGTTTATGCCTTGTATGTCTCTTTTGCTTGGGTATGCTTTTGCTGAGGACCGCCGCATATGTGGGGGTGTGTTGTGTAGGTGCGGATGATGTTTGAGGTGTGGTGTTCATGTTGCCAACCTTCTCAGTGCCAGATGCACTGGTTTGTGGGGGAGAGAGCAATGACACTAGGTGCTTGATGTATTTGCATATCTCACAAATTGTGTTCCAAGGTGGTAGTAGTAGAGGGTTGTCCATGTACATGAGGCAGTTGCTACACTGTCTTGGGATACCCATATCAGATATCAGCTACATTAGCAGGAGAAAATGTAGGACATTAAATGAAAATACCACTGGCAACAGTTCCAAAAAATTTATTCACCAGACCTTAGCGCTTCAGCTATCACAGCCTTCAAGAAGTAAATTACATACAAATACATTCCCCTTAAATAGATATTAAATGTAATACTCTTGCTCCTTATGGATTGAATCTTGAAATTAATTGGAGATATTTACTCTAATTGCTTTTAATTATTTTTTTAATTGCTTTATTGCTTTATTGGTATGTGTATTTAAGGGGAATGTTTTCTGTATGTAATTTACTTCTTGAAGGCTGTGATAGCCGAGGCGTTAAGATCTGGTGAATAAATCTTTTGTAACTGTTGCCAGTGGTATTTTCGTTTTTCATTTTGTGGATGTGTGGCTGTTGTTGCATTGAATAATGGCAACAGATCCTACTAATAACATTCCTTGTGTTTTTCTTGATGAATTTATACCTTCTACCTCTGGTTTAGGGTTTGGTGGTATGCAGTGTTCTATTGACAATTACCTTGTTCAAAATACTCAAGAAATCTTGATAAATGGCTCAAATGGTGAGAATCAGCGTTACCTAATACTGGGGAGTCTTCTAATGGCTTTCTTAACAAGTTTGTTAACAGAAGAGCCTGCAGACAGAATAATCCTTTTGCTGCTGTGGGAGCTGTAAGTACTGTATCTTTTCCTGTCGAAGTGCAAACCCAGTTGGAGCACTTTGAAAGACTTTTATTTAAAGAAACTAAATGTCATTTTAATATTTTGGGGCTGCAGTCTTATTTGGAACTAGACATTTCCCCTCGGGGACTGCGTGCCTTTAAATCTTCCTCCACTCCCTTTGATACCAGTGATGGGGGTGACAAGGTATTTAGAGATCGCTGGTTGGCTGCAACCCATAAATGTGCAATAGAGTGACTTTCTATTCTCGTTGAGAGAGATCAGTTATATCAAAATAAAATGAAGGAGGAAATTTCTAAAATACATATTGACTTGGTGCTGAAAAATGGTGTTCAACGTGTTGAAAATGTACTTTGTAACATCAACGATAAACTTCAGAAATGAGTCTGAACTGATCACTAAAAAGCCAATAAGATCCAGATTAATGTTCATGATTACAATGGAGGTCGGGCTTTCCTTTGGAAAGCTAATCGAAAAGCTGTAAAGTCGGGAAACTTGCAACATCAGAAGGGAAGTTATAAAAAACAACATGTCTGTTTCCTTTGGATCCTCACAGGGTACATCATATACAATGGATTCTGAGCAGGGGAATAGATCTTTTCCACCACTCCCTTCTGTTCAGCAACCAGAACAGTATGAACAATGTTTTTGCTCCCACGGGGATGAAAGGACAACAATAGGAAAAGCGGAACTAATGCAGCTGTACAAGCTGGTGAAGAACAATTTAGACAAACATACAAAAAAGGTAGATGGTAGTAATGTGGACATTAATGATGCTTCTTTTATTGTTAATTTATCTGGTAGTTCCTTAACTAATGAACAGTGGAATGTTTTAAACTTAGGGCTTAAGTTTGTGCCTACAGTTTTTCCACATTGGTATGTATTGGAGCAAGAGTTATTTTGTTTTTCATGCAAATTGCAACTAAAATGTTATTTTAGTGTAACTGGAAGTAATAATAACATGAGCATGACAAAGGATGATTTGTTTTATTCCTGTGTATCTGATTTGGGGGATGATTTGTTGTTAGATGATTATGGTGAACTAAATGCTAACTGTTTATTTGATACCTCCAAAATTGCATATAAAAGTACTTTTATACCTCCCTACAATAATGAGTGCTTTAAAAACTTTATTGTTTCAACAGTTGTTGAAGCATTTTTATAATGATAATAGGAATGGTTGCTATAATTTGAACAAAGTAGAATGGATGGTGCTTAAAGAACTATCTGAAAATAAGGAAGTGGTTATAAAACTGGCTGATAAGGGCAACAACATTGTTATATTACATTTTTCTCAATATATGTGCATGTGCTATCAACATTTAAAAAGTACTGCTGTTTATAAGGTAATTGATATTAATGTTTATCAGAATGCCATGGAACAGTTTTCTTTATTATTAGCTAAACGTATCAGATTAGGCTATCTTACTAAGGAAGATGTTAATAAAAAACTTAATCCTGAGGGTTGTGCTATGGCAACATTTTACTGTTTGATAAAAGTTCATAAAGATCTTCACAACCCTCCTGGCAGGCCAATTGTTGCTGCAACTAAGCATTTCCTTCATAATATTGGAATTGTCTTACATAATTATCTGTTGCCGTATGTACAGATATTAAATTCATATATCAAGGATACTTTTGATTTTTTTGCACAAAATAGCTTCCATTCGCTGGAACTCTAGAATGTACTAGGTAACTTTTGATGTAACTAGTTTATATACCAATATTAGATGTAAAGATGGCTTAAAAACACTGCACTCTATATTACCAGATAGTTCATAGGTTCATAGGTTCATACTAGGCTATCTGCCCTAGGGCATTTATAAGCCTAGCCAGAGTTGTGTGGCTTTCACCACCCCTTAGGTTGAAGAATACTATACCCATTAGTTTGCCGTGCCTCTGTCCAGCAGTGATACAGAGATGATCCCCAGGGTAAACCTACGATCTCCCATCCACTGGTCAAGATTCCTCTTGAACAGAGCCAGCGAGGTGCTCTGTCTCACATGGACTGGGATTCTGTTCCACAGCATAGGGAGTCTCTGGGTGATGAATCTGTCCCTCCAACACGTCCTATTTATATCCGTGTTGAGGTTTAAGTCTCTTGCTCTTGTGGCTCTGGTGGATTTGGATTTTTTGAGGTGGAGCATGTCCATTAATTCCGGGTTGGACATGGCCTTGTATGTCAGGCACAGGTCACCTCTGAGCAGACGGCATGCGACTGAATAGAGCTGGAGTTTCTTCAGTCGGGCAGCATATGGCATATTTTTGAGCCCCTTTATCCTTTTGGTGAGGAACGTTTGGGGTCTTTCCAATTGCTGCAGGTGTCGGGTAAGATACATTCTGAATGGGGCATTGTACTCAATCATTGGTCTGATAAGTGAAGAGTACAGGGGAACAATGACCTCCCTTGATCTGGATGTGAAGCCCTTCATAATCAGGTGGGCAATGTAGAAGGTCCTCCATATCGGTTCCAGGTTCCATATTGAACTATATTATTGAGCTAGTGAAATTCTGCTTGACTAATAATTATTTTTCTTTTAATAATGAAATCTTTCACCAGTTGCAAGGAACTGCTATGGGGCACCTCCCCCTTATGCAAATTTATTTATGGCATTATTTGAAAGAGAATATATTTATAAACATGAGTTCTATAATAAGTATGTTCTGTATTACTTTAGTTACATAGATGATTTGGTCTTTATTTGTCAGGATGGTATGGAGGAAATAGATGATTTCCTAAAAGATTTGCATAATGTTTATAATCTATCATTTGATGGATTACAGTTTGTTAATGAGATTAATTTTTGGATGTATATTTAACAGGTGCAAAAAATGGACAAATTCTTATGTCTGTATACAGACAATTTGCTGATGGAGGACAATTTGTGCATGGCACTAGTTGCCATCCAGCACATTTAATTCATTCCTTACCTTATGGGGAATTTTTACATCTGTATAGGATTTGTAATAATTATGAAGATTTGGGCAAGGAAGTTGGGCGGCCATGGTGGTACAGCAGTCAGCGTTGCCACCTCATAGCAAGAGGTTCTCTGGTTCGATCCTTGGTTGGGGTGGCTTCTGTGTGGAGTCTGCATGTCCTTCCTGTGGTCGCCTGGGTTTACTCCGGGTGCTCTGGTTTCCTCCCACATCCCAAAGACATGCTGTAGGTGGATTGGACACTCTAAATTGGCCCTAAGCATGAGTGCGTGCATGTGTGTGCCTTCTGTGGAAGGTTGGGTGCTGGGCTAGCAACTCAACACCATAAAACTCCACTGCCAATCATGAGCGGACAGGTGATCCACTGTGGTGACCCCTAACTGGGAAAAGCTGAAAGAAGAAGAAGGGCAAGGAAGTTGTACTGCGTACATGTTTTTGCACAGAGGTTATGATCTGAGTATCATTTATGAAGCTTTAGAAAAAAAATGTAAGAAAAGTGCTTCTAATCAGATGTATTTAAATAAGTTTTGTAAGGAAAAGGTCGATGTCCCAGAAAAAATATATTATGTGATGACTTATAATGTCTTGAGTGACAGAATATTTAAACAGATTAAATATTTCTGGAAATTTTTGATTAAGGAAGAAAATTTGGGTAGAATGTTGTGTAAATATCCTGTTGTATCATATAAGAAGGGACTCAGTATAGCAGACAGATTACTGAACTATTATTTTGTTGCATCTGTAGTTAACTTAAGTGGTAATTTAAAGACCTGTGGTACCTTGTCTTCTGGCAAATGTAATATTTATAACTATGTAGTCTGTGGCTTTAATAACATAAATAATATTAGATTTCAACCTGGGGGTTCTTATTCATGTATTACTGAAGGCATCGTTTATGCCCCTCGCTGTCCTTGTAACTTAGTATATATTGGTGAAAGTAAGAGAGCTTTTCGAATATGGCTACAATAGCATATACGTGATATAAAGAAACAAAAAACTGAAAGCTCTGTAGCCACTCATTTTAAAGAGTGTCATAATAGTGATCCTAAATTTTTACAAGTAACCATTCTAGAAAAAGTTTTTATTAAATTGGGGGATGAAGCTTTAATAAAACAAAAACTGTTGTTTAAGGAATCAGTTTTTATTTTAAAATATAGTACTCTTGCTCCTTATGGATTGAATATTGAAATTAATTGGAGATATTTACTCTAATTGCTTTTGCTTATTTTTTAATTGCTTTATTGCTTTATCGGTATGTGTATTTAAGGGGAAAGTTTTCTGTATGTAATTTACTTCTTGAAGGCTGTGATAGCCGAGGCGTTAACATCTGGTGAATAAATCTTTTGGAACTGTTGCCAGTGGTATTTTCGTTTTTCATTTTGTGGATGTGTGGCTGTTGTTGCATAAAATGTAGGAAGTTGTCTATCCATATTTGTCAGAAACTGAAAGGGCTAAGAGGGTAAAGGGAAGAAGTTCTACGAGTAGTATTACTAGATGATAACACAAGTGCTACTAAGGGAAAACTTGTCACTGGAATACCTCAAAAAGGGTTAAAAAACATGCAGCTGAAGCTCTGGATGCCACAGACCTGTATCTAGACTATGCTACTCAATTTTAAGTTTAAGAACACAGTAAAACAATCTCATGGTTTACATATTTCTTTTGCAATGTGGATCCCTGGTTCCCTGAACCTTGATCCTCTAAGACACTGCCCCTCAGGCAAAATATGAAGCATCCATCATCACAGATTATGTTGAAGTTGGGGGAGCATTTCTCCCAATCTCCAAGTATTAAAAATCATAGTACTGGCCTTTAAAAATCATAGAGGAGGGTCGGAAAGAGGAGCACTTTCTTACAGCAGAAGATCTTTATGAACTAGAACCTATAAAGTAATTGGTAGTAAATCTTTGTGTAGGCTTAGCTTATACCTTTAATAAAGTATTCATACTCAGGTCTGATTTTATGAAGAACATCATAAATCTAGGGGAAGCAAGGCTAAATCTGAGGGCCAAACTTATAGTGTTATGTGTAACTCAGTTCTGTATCATTTTGTCAAAGGTAGGCTTGACTAAAAGAAAAACTGTAGGTACAAATGTCTGAAAATATATTTGAATGAAAAGCCACTTTGTTGAAAACATTATATACAAAATATATACCATCAAAATTTTTTGCAGTGGGGCAAGCCCCACCTGCATCCTCCAAATGGGGGCTCTTTCCTCCCACATACACTTATTTATATATTCTAACTCCACAACTGGGGAAGAAATATCACACACATAGAATCAGTGTTGGGACATAAACACAAATATCTACAAATATGGGGGTAAAACATGATGGTGGACATTGCCAATCCACACAAAATCTTCCAAATTACATCTTTAACAACTCCCATGATCAAAAATGACACCAGAAATACCATCTGCAGATATCTACCCTGTTTAATGATATGTTTTTTTCAGTCAAATGTACTTTCAGTCATTTCTTTTTTTGGCCATTTGTGTTTCAGTCAAATCTATCTTTGATGAATTGACAGAAAGCTGCATAAATAATAGCAGTTGAGAGGTATGGGGGACAGAAAGGAGAAGACCTGGAATAATCTAGACCTGGTTTGTCCAATATAAGAGTTCCCTTTGTATAAAACTCAGCAATAGTACATGAAAGGAGAGAGCATGCTGGTGCTAGGTCCAAACTCACTTGGGGAACCATTCAATTTTCACCATATAGAACCTGGCTAGGAAACCCTGAGGATAGCTGATGCAATGGTAGCCTTGGATCCTGTGGTAATCCCTTGCCATGATTATAGACCAATGCGCAATATCCAGGAACTGAAGATGTTAATGCCACTTCTGTTAGAAGATATGCTATTACAATGGATGTGTCCAGTAGATATTTCAGAAAAGTCAACCTTAGAAGGCATTAGAAAAGCTCTTGCTAGGTTGAGTTTGAGTCCTAGGCTTTGAAACAGATTTATTATACAGAACAAGGGACATTTGGGAATTTTGAAGGGATTCTGCTAAAATGAGACAATCATCCAAATACAGATAGGTATGAATCCCTTGCAGTGTGCAAAACGTAATTACCGGTGTCAGACACTTATTGAATACCACCAAAGCTGTTGAAAGATTAAAAGACAAGAAAGTAAATTTGAAAATGTGATTAAAACAAAGAAATATTATAGGAGGAGATGATATAAAAATGGTGATGTATAACCAATTTACAGAAAAGTCCCCAGGCTTAGATGGTATTGCTCTAAACGTCTGGAAGCTAGGAGGGAAAAATGATGAAGATCTGGAAAGTTTTGTTTGGCAGAATTTTAAGAGGAGGAGAAGTACTAACATCCTGGAAGAAAGGGGTGGTATCTGTAATACCTAAAGAGGGTAAAGATCCATCAGATCTAGCTTCATACAGGCCCATTTCAATTCCTGATTATAAAGTGTTTATGTCTAATAGCTAAAAGAATGGCAAAAGTGATGCCAAAACTGATAAATATGGATCAATGTGGTTTTGTGGAGGGGAGGTAAAGACAACATTAACAGAACATTGATGATCCAGAAAGAAGCAGAATGTAAGAAAATACCACTGTTGCTGGTGGGTCTTGATGCAGAGAAAGCATTTGAGAGAGTAAGCTGGGACTTTATGAGCAGAACAATGGAAGCATTTGCATTCTCTGATAAAATTACAAGGTTGATTAGGAGGATATATGAAAGATCAGAGGCAAAAATTAAAGTGGGTAGTGTCCTCTCTGAAAATCTCTGCTAGATCAGATGAACCAGGCAGGGGTGTCCTCTCTCCCTTTTGTTATTTGCATTATATTTAAAACCATTGGCAAAGAAAATAAGGAACTCAGAAATTCTCAGATATAATTGGTATGGTAGTCAAGAAAAGCTGGCTCTATTTGCAGATGACATTATTTTCTACCTGACAAAACCACAAAGGGACATTACAGTGCTGTGGAACATACTGAGACAGTTTCAGACCTTTTCAAGATACAAAATTAATGAAGCAAAAACAAAAGCAATAGAGGTAAATTATGTACTCACATACAAATTGGTTCAGCAATATCTATATTTATGGGGACATGATAAAATGAAGTATTTAGGAGTATGGATTAAAAATGATATTGGTATGGCAGCTAAGGATATGTGGGAGGAGACTAAACAAAAGATAATACAAAAACTGAGAAAATGGAAGCTCTGTTATATGGATATGGATTTTAAAATACAAACAGTTAAAATGTGTTTAGCTCCTTTAGTCTTATACACTGGTCAGGCATATTTTTATCAACCAGAGGAGATGTTGTAGATAGCAATTAATAAAGAGCTGAAAGATTTTATCTGGGAGGAGAAGACAGCAAGAGTCAAGTGGGATAAGCTTATTCTTCTAGTAGAACAGGGCAGATTGGGATCACCCAATTTGAAGAGGTATTTCAGAGTGGGTCTATATTAGAACATTGAAGTTTCAAAACTTTGAATGTTCTAATATCGAACCCTATTCAGCGAAAGCTGAAAATATCGAAGCAACAGAAAACTAAATTTTTTCCTAGGGAAAGAATTTGGTTGTCTGTTTCTTTTGCTTCGGTATTTTCAGCACTGTGGTGGAAAGTTACGGGTTGGATTCAGGTAAGTGTGCGATTGAGTGTGGGTTAGGGTAGTTAGGGTTAGGACGCGGGTTAGGTATTTGTGCGATTGTGTGGACGTGAGGGTTAGGGCGGGTTAGGTGAGTTAGGGCTAGGGAGCGGGTCAGGTAAGTGTGCGATTGTGTGGACGTGAGGGTTAGGGCAGGGTAGGTGGGTTAGGGCTCGGGTGAGGTGAGTGTGCGATAGTGATGGACCTTAGGGTTAGGGTTTGGATTAAGGTAAGTGGATAGTTACTGGTGTGTGTGTATAGTTTAGTGTAGGGTTAGGTGTAAGATTTTAGGTGTATGTGTGTGGATTGCTGTTTGTTTGGTGTGCTTGTGTTGTGTGTATGTGTTTTGGAACAGCTAATTTTTTCCCTAGGAAAAAATTTGCCGTTCTGTATGTTCGATGTTTTCAGCTTTCGCTGAATAGGGTTCGATATTAGAACATTCGAAATTTTGAAACTTTGATGTTCTAATATAGACCCTTTCAGAGCAACACAGTTAAGGCTCCTATACATAGCACAAGCAGAAAACTATAATTCAAAGTGAAAAGAGATGTATAATTCAAAGTGAAAAGAGATGATGATGAAACAGGGGGAAGCTCAAGTAACAAGGAGAGACTGGACGTTTGGATGCAGACGTTTAAGAACAATAATAATCATTCAGAATATTATATTCATAAAGTAGAGGAAGGTATTCTAAGAACTAAACCAACATGGGAATGGAGAAAGGAGATTCTGATGATAGGGATGACTGCAATTAGGGATACAGACAATAGGCAAGAGGGGGCAGGAATATATTGGAGAAAACTTGCAAAGGAACCAAGGTACTGGGAGCAAATAACAAGAGAGGGAAAGGTAATAGAATGGGAAGATACCAAGAATTTATTATGAAGGTAAGTTATTGGTATACAATTTTTAGGATAACTTGCAGGTTCACTCTTAAGTAGGAGCATTGTTTTTCCTGTTGTTAGTCACGTTGGTGTCTGTTTGGGATGTGCATATAAATAGTTCTTACTCATGGCTAAATCTTTATGCAAAGATGTTAATACTTTTAGCCAGAAGTTAGGCACTACATCTGGGCCGGCAGTCTTCCAGCTGAAGGCTTTTCTTAGCTTTATTGCAATCTCTCTGGCTGTTACATCATCCTATTTCATATCCTGTACCTTTGAACTTATTCTTTCTTTTACTTCTTCTATCCATTTAGCATCTTTATTATGTTCCACAGGATCTTCATAGTATTTCTCCAAAAGGTATCTATTTCTTCTTTTTTGGGTGGTCTTTCAATTTCTTTTGCTTTGTTTCCCATTCTCTATAGAACTTTTTGGGGTAATCAATAAATTGTTTATTTTGTACTTTTCCTTTTTTTTATCTGTGTATCTCCTAAGCTTTTCTGTCTGTGCTGAGATTTTTAGTTTATTTGCAATAGTGCAAGATAGATCCTGATCCATTATAATACTGTGCATTGCTTTTATCACGTCTATCTTTCTGAGTATTTTTGTTGATCTGTTCCCTCTTCTATACTCTTCTAACAGTGACACTTCTTGTCTTAATTGCTTTATAGCTTTCTCTGTTAGATACTTCCATTATGGTATTCAATTTCTCCCCTTTCTTTCCCTTACTACCCTGTGTTCTTGTGGTAGAATTTTATCTGTTATTAATTTAGCTGCACAGTAATATATCCTGTTTACTTCTATTGTATCTCATGGGTCTCTATGGACAGCCCTAATTACTGTGTTCATTTGTTTTATCAAACTTTTGTCTGACATTTTGGGTTTTATTGACCTTCTGCAATCTATTTCTTTCACTGATGTTACTATGTCTATCTATCTCTATTAAATAAAGCAACTCTTCTTTTAGCTCATTTTCTTTTAAACTGAGGGCGCATTTTTTATTCTCCATTCCCTGCGGGCATTCTATATAAAGTTCTACAGCATTTTCCTGTGGCACATTCTCTTCAATTTCATCCTGTGTGATCAATTCCCTGTCATATGGGAACTCACTGGCCTATCACTCCTCAACATTGACTGAGTCAGAGTTGCCACCATTTCCTGTTCCTTCCCTTGCTGTCCAGCTTCAAGTGAATATTTATACTGGTTTCCTTTGGAAGGCTCCAAAAATCTTCATATGGCAAATGACCAGGTGCTTCCTGTTCCACTGGCTTCTCCTTAATTTGGATGTCCATTGCTCTATCCTGCTGTGGTGTTTTCTGAGTTAGATTTTCTACACTGAATCCTTCACTTCGCAGGTACTCCAAAACCACAGTTTCTGTTTTTTAACTTGTCCATTACTAATTTTCTCTTCTACTTTTCCATAGGTTCATAGGTTCATAGGTTGGTACTGAGCTATCTGCCCGAAGGCATATATTAGCCCAGCCACATTGTGCGGTATTCACCACCCCTTTAGTAGTTCACTAGACCCTTGTACTAGCAGCTAGTACCCTTGGCCCCTGTCTAGTAGTGCTGTTGGTGTGATCCCCGGTGTGAACTTTCTGTTACTCATCCACTCATCAAGGTTCCTTTTGAAGAGTGATAGTGAGGGGCTCTCTCTTATGTAGATCGGGACCCTGTTCCATAGTAAGGGAAGTCTCTGCGAAGGGAATCTATCCCTCCAGCATGTTCTATTCATTGTTGTGTTGAGGTTTATATCCCTAGAGCATGTAGCTCGAGTAGATTTGGTTTTGCTAAGATGGAGCATGTTCAACAATTCTGGGTTGGACATGGCTCTGTACGTTAGACAGAGATCACCTCTGAGAAAGCGGTATGCAACAGTGGAACAGGAAGCACCTGGTCATTTGCCATATGAAGATTTTTGGAGCCTTCCAAAGGAAACCAGTATAAATATTCACTTGAAGCTGGACAGCAACAACAAACTGTCTTAGCTTTTTCAATCGTGCTGCATAGGGCAACTGTTTGTGGCCAGTAATTCTCTTGGTTAGGTACCTCTGTGGTCTCTCCAGCTGCTGGAGATGTCTAGCCAAGTACATTCCAATTGGTGCATTGTACTCAATAATGGGTCTGATGAGGGAAGAGTAGAGGGGCACCATTACATCCTTAGATCTTGACGCAAACCCTTTCATGATCAGATGGGTCACACAGAAGGATTTTCCAACCACTTTGGCAACATGGTTATCAAAGGAAAGCTGGCTATCTACTTGGGTCCCTAGATCCCTTATTTCTTCTTCAGATTTCAGGGGATTACCTCCTATGTTGTAGTTTGCGGGTACTCTGTTTTTTCAAAAGGGGATTACTATGCATTTTTTTGCATTTAGCTTGAGACCATGGCTTTGACATCATGCATCAGTCTCATTTAGGCCCTTCTGGAGGATGTCCATGTCGGCCAGAGGCTCTTTTATAGCATCCAGTTTGCAGTCGTCCACAAACTTAGTCAGCCACAGCCCTTCCATGCTTGCCTGTACTTCTGAGAAGTATATACCAAACAGGAGGGGCCCCAGGACAGAGCCCTGAGGCACACCACTTGTTACTGGTCTGAATTCGGACATAGATCCCGCTACTCTTACTTTTCCTCTGTCTTCTTATTTTTTTGTATTGTAAACTTTTCCATGTTTAGATTTGCCTGTATTTCTCTTCAAATATATTTGCTGCTGCTCTTTTTGTATTGATTAGTTTTGCTCTCTCCTTTACATAAATATTACACCATAATAAATCTCTTTTTTCCCCATGTCCATATTTCTTCTTCAGATGTCTCCTGATATTCCTGTTTCTCCTTACTTTGGGGACTCGTTGCATCATGCTGTAATGTAACCTGTGGTAGAACTACTACACCATATCCTTCACTTCACAGCCATTCCAAAACTTTAACTTCTATTTTTTTAACTTCTACTTTACTAATCTTCTTTTCTACATTCCCTCTTTGTAATATTATCTTTTTTTATTGTGAAAATTCTGATATCTGGATGCCTTTGCCTGTATTTCTCTTTGAATATCTTTAGGGCTGCCTTTTTTTGCATTGATTAATTTGACTTTTGACTTTGCATAAATATTGCACCATATCAAATCTCTCTTTCTTTCCCATTTCCATATTTCTGTTTTATACTTTTCAAAAATCTCTAGGTTTTGTTGTTTATATTTTCACACTTCCTCAGATGTTTTTTTTCCAAACAGATAAATGTTTCTTGGTCTATATAATGTTTTTCACAAATCTGTTGTATTAGTGAACATACATTTTTATTAGGGATGTCCAGTGAGGGAGAGACAGTTTCCATGGAGGAACAAGCACATTCTTTTAAACAGGGAGCCTGTCAGTTTATTGATAGCAATTCGACCAAGTTCTGGTTGATGCTGCTGAAATAACTTTCTCTGACAGTGGAGATTGCTCTTTTCTCCACTGTACTACCACCTTGGAGAAGGTATATATAAGTTTGAGGGGGTACCTCCACATATGGCATGCAAGGAGCCTTGCCCCCTGCAAAAAAAAAAATAAAATAAATAATAATAAATTCCTTCTAGGATTGCTGAAAGTTGTTTTGGCAAGTTTTTTTTCTGCTATGTCTACATTCAGTAGATTAGCTGTCACTGGATCATCATACTTCCCTTTAAATGTTGTTTCTCAAGAAAAAAAATATTCAGGCTATTCGGCAAATATGAATTGTCTTGGGTGTAAACAAACAACAAATCTCACAAAACTGGAGAACAAGCCATGTGAGAATCTTTGTAAGGGATTTGCCTACCACATGGACATTTCCATTTTTTGCCAAAAATAAGAACATGTTACCACAGCCCTTTATTCAAAAGTAGAAGAAATGTCCCCTCTGGGGTACTTATCTGCCCAGAAGCTGATATACTAGCCAACCACCAAAATGAAGCTACAGTGTAGACAAGTGCTTGACTGATCTCTCAAATGGCAAGAAAGTTCTGAAATTTTGTATCTGGACATCCCCTTTTATACTAGCATTCCTCTATTCCAGTGGACATATTGGCATAAGGAAAGTGTCCAAATAAGCTTTTGTATCCTGGATGGACATCTGATCCGTGGTGTCATATGTCCCATAGAGCTAGAAGATACTGCAACAGTGATCTGAAAGCAAACTTCTGCTTAACCCAGAGAACTCTGTCTGTGAGAGGTGTAAGTACTAAACTAAAGAGGAGGTGTCCCTCCCTCAGCCAATTGCAAGGAATGAGCTAAACACTATCTTACCCCACCCATAGCCATGTAACATCAACAGACTGTAAACACAAAACTGTCTTATGCTGATACAGTTCAATAACCAGGGCTCTACCCAAGCCTCCTAAAACTTCTAAGTCTAGGCATCAGCCTAAACTCTTAGATCTATCTCTTGCGCTCTACCATCCATCAACAGGTCATGGTATGCACAAAGAGCACTCTGTTACTGTAAAAAAACACAGCTAAAATGAGTCACACACCTGATATATAGAAGCCTTTAAGGCAGTAATACCAAGTTAGTACTTCCAGCATGTCTTCTTCATAGGTGACTCCATAGTCAGACATACAAATACTTCACTCTCCAGGCCGTACAAAGACATAGTGATGGTAAGCTGCTTATCAGGTTCCAGAGTCAACAGTATTACTAAATGCTCAATTTAATTCGCCCTAGGTACACGTATGACCTGGTCATTGTGCACGTGGGAGGGAATGACTTCAGATGCACTGCTTTGGATCATATGAAGAAGGTCGTGATAGAGCTCTCAATATATGCATTTGAAATGGGTGTGAAAAGTACAGTTGTGTACACTTACCATAAATGTAGTTGTTCGAGTGTCTTCACTGTTGCAGTCATGACTGTAGGGTTCTCCCCTGCCGGCAGGCAGTCCTCGGTCGGCCAGAATCCCAAAGTCTGGGTCCGGCGTCGGCTGTTCAGCCATGCTCCCTGATGTCAGAGTGCCAAGAGTACAAAGCTGACAGCCGACGCCATGTTCTCCAGTTTTTCTTGCCCCAGATGTCAGGAGTCCCAAAATGAGTAAGGTCCCATATCCTTTGCAAATACACCTCAGAAGAATGGTGAAAAAAGGAACCACACAAAAGTAAAAATAAGAGGGGACAGGAGGGAGGGAAACCCAGACTGCAACAGTGAAGACACTCGAACATCTACATTTATGGTAAGTGTACACAACTGTACTATGTTCATCGTGTTTCACTGTTGCAGTCATGACTGTAGGGTAGAATCCCAAAGCAGAATGAAAGGGAGGTGGTCATAAAGAGGAAGGGGCGGCTAAAAGGCCCTGCAAGACTGCAGAAGCAAAGCCTGCCCTAGACTTAGAGTAGAGAGGTAGATTGTAGTGCTTTGAAAAAGTATGCACTGAACTCCAAGTTGCGGCTTCCAAAATGTCTTTGGTCGGAACTCCCCTGAGGAAGGCAGCTGAAGTGGCAGCAGCTCTGGTGGAATGAGTCTGTATACTCCCTGGGATTTTCTTTCCATGGTGTGAATAGCAAAATCTGATTCCATGAGCAATCCATTTAGAAATGGTCTGTTCTGAAATGGCTTTACCTTGGGAACTTGAAGCATAAGAAACAAACAATTGCTCTGATTTTCTGATGTCCTTGGTTCTGTCCAGGTAAAAACGTAGTTGTCTGTGTACATCCAAGGAATGTAAGATCCTTTCCCCTTTATTTTGAGGAGTGGGGAAAAAAGTTGGCAAGTGAATAGTTTGATTTAAAGCCACTTTGGAAATCACCTTAGGCATGAAAGTAGGATTAGTCCTTAAAGACACCCTGTCTTGATGAAAAATAATATAAGGTTCCACAGCCATAAGAGCTTGCAACTCTGAAACTCTCCTGGCAGAGGTCAGAGCTAACAGGATGGCTGTTTTCCAAGATAAAAACTTGATGTCAGAAGAGGCAGCAGGCTCAAAAGGAGGTAAGGTGAGCTTTTCCAAAACATAGTTGAGATCCCAATCAGGAATGGGAGGAGATCTAGGAGGTCTTAAGTTCTTAGCTCCTCTGAGAAACTGTCTCATGAGCTGGTGGGAAAAGATTGGAGGGTCTGTATTATAATGAGCGGAAATAGCAGAGGCATGTATCTTAATGGAAGAGAAAGAGAGACCCTTATGTAAGAGATCTGTCAGGTAAAGTAAAATCAAAGGAATGTTAGGAAGAAGAGGATCAGAATCCTGAGCCTGCATCCAGGAACAAAATCTTTTCCATTTTCCTGCATAAGATTTTCTAGTGCTAGGACGTCTGGCTTCTAAAATGACATCCATAACCTGCTTGGGTAGGAGAGAATGAATCAAAGACCCTGGATTAACCAGGCCGCCAGGCTGAGAGTTCTGACATGGGAGTGTAGAACCTGACCCTGGTGCTGGGACAGAAGGTTCGAAGTTTGTGGTAAAACCCAAGGGGGCTCCAGACATAGGTTTTTCAGAGTTGGGTACCAAAACTGTCGAGGCCAATTTGGGGCCAGCAAGATTATCATCATGGGTTTGTCCTGTTTGATCTTTAATAATACCCGTGGAAGAAGAGGAAGAGGCGGAAAGGCATATCCCGAGAGGTTTCTCCAACTGAATGATAGCGCATCCACTTTCCAAGCTTGTTCGTGGAAAGTCCTGGTACAAAAAATCTGTAGTTGATGATTGAGGTGGGATGCAAAGCGGTCTATATGAGGACATCCCCAGACTGCTGTTATCATCCTGAATATTTCGGTGTCCAGCATCCACTCGTGTGGGTCCGAAAGGTTTCTGCTCAGACTGTCTGCCAGGAAGTTTTGCTTCCCTTGTAGAAACTGAGCTTGAAGGCCCAGATTGTAAGCTAGAGCTGTGTTCCATAGATCCATGGCTAGTCTGCAAAGGGGGTAGGAATGAGATCCCCCTTGCTTGTTTATGTACCACATAACTGTGGTGTTGTCTGTCCGTATCAGTAGTTGTCCTGGTTGTAGAAGATTCCTGAAGGCCAATAGAGCTTTCTGAATGGCTAACATTTCCTTTAAATTGATATGCAGGTGCTTCTGATCCTTTGTCCAAAGGCCCTGCAGACAGTTGCCCTGAAAATGGGCTCCCCATGCATAATCTGAGGCATCCGTGGTTAGTATCTGAGTGGCCGGAGGCAGACAGAAGGGTTTTCCTTTGTTTAGAGTACATGCCTTGGACCACCAAAGGAATTCCTTTTGAAGACAAGGCAGGACAGAGATCAGTATGTCTAAACTGTGGCAATGCTGCGACCACACACTTTTTAGGTACCACTGTATTTTCCTCATATGTAGTCTTACATATGGCACGAGAAGGATTCAGGAGGCCATGTAACCCAAAGCCTGCAGGAATCTCCTTGCAGATAGCTGAGTTAAAGTTGCCAAGGTTTTGAAAGTTGAAGCCAGCTGTAACTGTTTTTTGTGTGTCAGAAATGCCATCTGGGTTGTTGTATTTAGAGAAGCGCCCAGAAAAATTATCTGTTGTGAGGGTGTCAGATTTGACTTTTTTATGTTTACAGTGAATCCCAGGAACTTGAGAAGATTCTGAACAAACTGTAAATGCTGGAGTAAGACCTCCTTGCTGTCTGCCTGAATAAGACAGCCATCCAGATAAGGGTAAATTTGAATTCCCTTGAGTCTGCAATAAGCTACTACTGGAGACAGGCATTTGGGTGAAGACCCTGGGCGCAGTAGACAATCCAAAGGGCAGCGCAGAGAATTGAAAGTGCCTCGATCCGGGCTTGAACCTGAGGTATTTTCTGCGTTCCTGCCTGATGGGAATGTGTAAATATGCCTCTTTTAAATCCAAAGTTACCATCCATGCATTTTTGGTCAGCATTGGAAGTAGCTGCTGTAGAGTTAGCATCTTGAATTTTGGTATCTCTAGAAAAGTGTTCAAGACTGACAGATCCAGAATGGGTCTCCATGAATTTTGCTTCCTGGGGACTAGAAAGAGCCTTGAGTAAAAGCCTTGTCCCATCTCTGAAAGTGGAACTAGTTCTATGGCTTTCATAGCCAAAAGAGCTTCCACCTGGTTTAAGGCCTCTGTCCATTGATGTTTTGGAAGATCTGGCCATCCGCTTGGCCTTGACAGGGTATGAAAATGGAATTTGTAACCTCTTGAAACCACATCCAGAACCCACTTGTCTTGGGTTATATGAGTCCAATTTAGGTGAAAAAGAGCAAGTTTTCCTCCAAGAGGGGCTTCCAGGAAAGAAGTTCCTGCAGCCCAACAGAGGGAGTCATTGAGTCTGTTTCCTATGAGCTTGTGACCTGTCCTCTCCTCCCCTAGGGGTGGAAGCAGTCCACTGTCTTGGTCTATAAGAGGCTTGTGTTTGAGGCCTTCCTCGTGAGCATCTGTATCTACCCCTCTGAGGCCTGTCTGAATTGGGAAAGGACCAATTTTTTGTAGGCCAATTCCTACTAAATCTGGGTGGCTGTACTTGTAAGAAATCTTTAACTGTTTGCATGGATTTTGCCTTGTCCTCCATCTTTTTAATTACCTCTTCAGCTTTAGATCCAAACAAAACATTATGCTGAACAGGAGCATCCAATAATTTAGCTTTTACTTGATCTGGCAAATTTTGTTCCTTTAACCATGCATGCCTTCTGATTACTGTGCCCGAGGCAGCAGCCCTACAAGAAGCCTCCAAGGCATCAAATCCACAATGTAAACCATGCTTCCCAACTTGTTCAGTGGCATGCATTAAGCCATGTAATTCCTTATCATCTGCACAGGTGGAAATGGAAGTTAGCTTTTGTTTTAAAACAGACAGGAGAAATTGCTGGTATTTCAGCATATGAAACTGACAGTTTAAAGCCCTAATAGATAAAGTAGCAGAAGTGTACACTTTTTGGCCCCATCTTTCTAAAGATCTGGAATCCTTCTCAGTGGGAATGGGGTTTTTAGCAGAAGCGGCCTTAACTCCCTTAGGACCCTGAGAAATGGTTTCAGGGTCAGCAGTAGGGTTCTTGTATAAAAACTGGTGGGAATCAGGAACCCTGTAATATCTGTCAGGCTTAACAGGAGCTGGAGGAAAAGAGTCAGGGGTTAAGTTAGCCTCTGAAAAAGCATCATCCACAATATCCAAAATAGGAGGAATAGCCAGGGGTCTATGTTGGGAAAGAAGAAGAAAATCCCTTAGTCTTTTCTTAGATTCCGAATACTCCTGTCCTTCCCAGTGAAAATGTTCCCTAATTTCATGCAAAGTTTCCCCAAAAGAGAAATCCTCAGGGGGAGAAGCTGAAGGTATGGATTCCTCAGCATCAGAATCCTCATAAGGAGGGAAAGAATATTCCTGGTCAGAAGAAGAAACTGAAAAAACAGAAGCCTGATCAGAGGAGTCATAATAAACTGCCTGCCTTGGCCTTTTATCTGGAGGGGGATGTGAACCCCTAATCATAGTAAGTAAGTCCTCCGCCATCTTAAGTAACTGTTTCTGTGACTTGGGAGCCGGATCAGAAGAGGCCTGTGTTGCAGTCTTTGATTTGGAAGGAGTCTTTGCCTTTGTCTTTGGCTTTGCCTTTATTAGAAGCTGAATAGGCCTGAAAACCCCTTCGGAAGCTAGTACCTGCACAGCGGCTCCGGACCCATCCGAAGGAGCATTGTCCGAAGGTCCTGCAACAGAAATATTCAAAGGCCTAGTTGGCTCCTCGTGGGAGTCCGTTTCGGCCATCGGTTCCGAAATGGCCGACGACATGGGCTGCAAAAGCGCCTCACTGATGACGGCCGAACCTGAAGCTGGCTCTGCTTGTACGATATTGTCAGATTTGGACCTCGGAGGCCTGTCTTTGTAATTGCGTCGTTTGTGAACTCCGGTAGCCGGAACCATATCCGACGACATTTTGTAATTAAAACGCCTACCAAAGTAATGAAATGCAAAATTGTACCTTCGTTTAATTGTACGTTGATTGAATCTAGCACAAAACCGACAACTAGCTACGTCGTGGTCAGGGCCTAAGCAAGGAATACAGTAAGAATGAAAATCCTTATGAGGTATTTGCTTCCCACATGAAATACAATTATTAACTTTTTCGGACATCGGACTGGAGCAAGAAAAAAGTTTCCCCAACGGAGTACTTAGCTTTGAGTAGGAGAAGAAAGTCTTCGGACAGAAGTTTGTTCAGAAAAGATTGTCAGGAGTCAGCCGACCGGCACTTGTGAACTGCTATCACCGCACAGCAAGAAATACTGGAGAACATGGCGTCGGCTGTCAGCTTTGTACTCCTGGCACTCTGACATCAGGGAGCATGGCTGAACAGCCGACGCCGGACCCAGACTTTGGGATTCTGGCTGACCGAGGACTGCCTGCCGGCAGGGGAGAACCCTACAGTCATGACTGCAACAGTGAAACATGATGAACATCTAGCAGTCAGCAGTATTCTACCATCAGCAAGAAAGAGGGCTCATTAAAAACAAAAGATAGTTAACTTTAATTACCGGCTTAACTACTGCTGTCATTTAAAGGGGATACAATAAATATCAGACCAAGACAAGAGGACTAACAACAACCCATGCTGCTTTGCTAGGGACAGCCTGCAGCAGTAAACCATGATGCATACCTAAACAAATTGACATCCCTCACTATAGAACCCAATACCATCCTCTCAAGCAACTTCAACTATCCCACTATTAACTGGGGAATCTACACTACCACAAATAAGTATGCACAGTGATTCCTGTATTTCATTAATGCCAACTTCTGAGACTATCTAATGCAAATCCCCAAAACTGTCTCAAAACTATTTTTCCTGGTTCTTACCAATGTAGCACCCTATATTCTGCGCCCATAGTTAACCAAATCACTGGTCAAAGCAAACCGCCATGCATTAACACTTAAAGTATATAACCTGAACTACTTCTAACTCCTCTGTCTTCAGAGACTACTCCAAGGCAAATCTACTCCAACTAACTAGCAACCTGATGAAATTCAAATACTCTCCTCACCTCAATGATCTCACATCACATGCAGCCATATTCATGGATAAGATCTATGCTTACCTCCAAGCTTGCATTGAGGCCTCTAACCCCATAAGGCAAAACTGCAGTGCCAATTTAAAAACAAATCCATCTGGTGAAGACACAGTATTAACTAACTGTACAATAAGAGGAAAAAACTCATAGCCCGTAAAAGCAAATGCAACACCCATTGGCTATAGAAGAACTCTAAAAGATAAAAAAAAACTTAAAAACAAAATCCTCCAAAAACAAGTACAAATTGAGAACTTCCACTCATGCAAATGATAACTACAAAGCCTTCTTTAGCTATGTTTGGAATCTTAGAAGTAATGTCCAACAATGTTGTTGTTGTTGTTCTTCTTCTTTCGTCTTTTCCCGGTTAGGGGTTGCCACAGCGGAACTCCAGTCCGCTAATGATTGGCAGTAGATTTTTTTATGGTGCCAAGGTGCCATCTTGACGCCCAACCTTCAGCGAAGGCACGCCCATTCTACGCATGTCTTTCCCAACAATGGTCTGAATCAATACAAAATAACACAATAAACGCACCCCTGAGGTCATAGCCAACATCTTAGCTGACAATTTTGTTCCAGCTTTACTCCTTTACTTCTCCCAAACTATCCGCAGAACATTAGCTTCCCAATGCCACCTCCCTGATCACTTCCGAGCAAGTTTTAAGTGCTTTCTGCAAGGCTAGGAACACCAACTCTATGGGACCAGATAATGTATCAGGCTGTCTTCCTGTCAGCATTAAACATCACTGGCAGACCCAATAGTAAGCCTGTTCGGTCTCAGCTTCTCCTCAGGTTTTGTGCCAGAGATATGAAGAACTGCTGTGATCATCCCTTTCCATAAAGGAGGACCAGGAAAGTTATAGAACCATAGGTTTTGCTAAACTTATCCCTTAAGCAGTGGAACACATCATTATGAAACTTATTACCAAGGACATAGACAATATTTAAACCCTGGAGCTAAACAAGTTTGGGATTATCAAATGTTGATCTTGCATCCCTAATCTGGTGAAAGTTTTTGAACAAGTCAGATGATTGTAAATTGGGTTTTGTTATGCAATCTTCAACTGACTTATAATTACTCCAAGATGGATTAGACCATGTTCATAACTGGTGCAAGGACAATGGTCTGAAATTAAATGTAAAAAAATGTAGCATAGCTCATTTTGCTGCAAAGCAGTGTTATTTATTGTATAGGAGATGCACCTCTCCAATCAGATACTGTTGTCAGGGATTTGGAAACTCTTGTTGGTAATTCCTTATCATTTGAACATTATATCTCCAGAGAAGTTCAGAAAGCCTTTTATCTGGCCCATATAATTTCCAAAGGCATCTCTACTAGAGCCAAAGAAGCCTTAAGCCTCCTTTACTGATCTTATTAGACCCACTCTTGAATATAATGCACCTTTTGGCGTGTAACGATCTAAACATATCACACAACTTGAATGATTCCAGGGATTGATAACTAAAAATATTGGTGGACTCAACAATCTTAGTTATCAGGGGAGACTGACACCCCTTTCTCTGAACTCAGTCACTTACCAACTCCTCCATGGATAGCTATGCGTAGCTTTTGTGCCTTAAAAGATCCAGCCCTATTGTATCTCTTACTCTTTCACAGAACTAATGGCACATCAAATACTTGGTTAAAGGAACTAAAGCATCATCATCATCATCCTCAGATAATCAGGACGAGTTGACATGATAGATTCTTACCCCAATGTATTCCTTACCTCTAAAGCAAACTTCCACTACATGACAACCTGGATAATTGTATGGGCAGCCTCAAATTATCTCCCAGTCTATCTAGGTCTATATTACATCACCGAACACTTAAAAAAAGTGAGCGGTGATTAATCGACCCTATGTAAGCGAAAGCTTACAATGTCGAATTGTCAGAACAGTGATTTTTTTTCCAAGGGAAAAAAATTGCTGTTCCAACAAAAATAAATAAATAAATAAAAAAAGAAAACACTTTAAAACATTACATTAAGTGGGGGGCTTAACCACAACTTTCTACTTAAATATATCAACTTAAGAGACCGCACTACAATGCCAAAAACGGCAAAGTAATGAGGCGGCCAAGCAAATTCTTTCCCAGGGAAAGAATTCAATTAAAAGCCGCTTCCATATTTTGCCTTTTGAGTCTTTTATGTTTGACCAAGACGCATTCGGTCTTGTAATAGGAACCTGTCTATCTTATCTTGCCCTCCTTGAGGCTAGATGGAAATTTTGAATAGAGATTTTTGGCTAGGCTTGAAATGGTCTGCCTAGTACTTACCTATGACTCTGTGAACCAAGTCATTAGACTAAGGTAAATCAGTCCACACTGCAAGATCTGTGATGCTATTGTATATTCCAGTATTACTGAGAAACTAATTCAACTAAATGGAACCCCTGTGTTACCTGCTGGATAGCCAAATGGCTCACTAATAGAACCCAGTCTGTCAGTGTTTGAAGTGCACTGTTATGTAAAAGAGTAGTTACCTGTGGTTCTCCCAGGATTGTCCTAGGACCACTCCTATTTGGTGTCTACTTCTCTGAAATCAAGGCAGACCCCAAATGCCTGTGGCTGATAATATTTGCTGAAGGCTGCAACCTTGGGGCTGTCATAAATATCCCAGCTGACCTCCAGATTCTCCAGGAAGGCCTAACATACACTAAACAAGTGGTGTATGGATCAGAGCCACAAATTAAATGCAAAGAAACACAGCATTGTGTCCTTTGGCAAACCTCAACACCCATGCCCCTATCATGTAAGTGACATCCCTCTACAACCTGAGCTTGACATCAGGGACTTAAGCACTTTCATTGACAATGAACAATCCTTTTATATAACTAAACTTCTTCTTCTTCTTGTTCTTTCGGCTGCTCCCGTTAGGGGTCGCCACAGCAGATCAACTGTTTCCATTTCTTCCTGTCCTCTGCATCTTGCTCTGTCACACCAACCACCTGCATGTCCTCTCTCACCACATCCATAAACCTTATCTTAGACCTTCCTCTTTTCCTGTTACCTTGTAGCTTCATCCTTAGCATCTTTTTCCCAATATACTCTGCATCCCTCTTCAGCACATGTCCAAACCAACATAATCTTTCCTCTCTGGCTTTGTCTCCAAACCTTATAACCTGGGCTGACCCTCTAATATACTTATTCCTAATGCTGTCCATCCTTGTCACACCCAGTGCAAATCTTAACATCTTCAACTCTGCCATGTCAAGCTCTGACTCCTGCCTTTTTGTGAATGCCACTGTCTCCAACCCATATAACATTTATATAACTAAACTAATCAGTAAAAATATATCATCTAGATGCAAGGAAGTATCACCCCCATCTTTTCCTCCCTTATCAGACCAGTAATAGAGTATAATGCCCCCATTGGTATGTACGTATCCAAACACATGAGCCAACTCAAGAGACCACAGAGTTTTCTTACTAAGGCAATATAGGCGTGTCCTCCCTGAGCTACCCTGATCACCTTAAAGTCTCTCATTCTTTTCTGTTTCCTGTCTACTTCTGAGAGGAGATTTCTGCTTAACCTACATAGCAACTAAGGATCTGCTCTTATGCAACCTCCTACAGACCCACAAAACTAATAGTACTGTAAACACCCACTCAACGGATCTAAACTTCCCCTGTAACATAAATAGCACCTGTTGGCATAATAACCATCTATCACAGAGAATAGACTCCCCTTTCATATAATGCTTAGTAGTTCCCCGATCCCCTTCAAATGCAACACAGATGACTGGATGGGCAGTTGTAAGTATACCCCCAGTATGGCCCATCAAGTGCTTATGGAAGGGCACTAGTACTTCAGTCTGTTGTGGGTTGTTATTAATTCATGTCTTGGTTAATTAATTTGAGATTGTGTGCTAGACTACAAATGATCCGCAGGATTAAAATTATGAACCATACCAGCTAACTGGAACCATTTTCCTCTAGAGTTATGTAAAGAGCCCCTTTAACAACTGTTCTAAAAATGTTTGTATACCTGAAAGATAACACACTGCTGTAAATACATCATTGATAATGAATCATACCTTATGTATCAAGATTATCTCTGCCTCACTGGCACCTTACAACATGCAATACTTAGAAAGTTAGCTGAACTGGGCCCAGCCAGCAATGAAGCTCCATGTATATATGCAAACAGCATGCATTCTGTAATTAAGGGTACTAGTTTGTTTGTGTCTTTCGGCTTTTCCCGGTTAGGGTACTAGTATTACTAATAATGTAGTATGGCTATGCAATTAAGTTCTTTGCTTTCTAACAACTTCACTGACTGACTCATGCTAACTAAATAAAAACTTGTAAATACTAGTTGTCTAAATTTCTACAATGTGCCTCATACATCCCAGGCTTTACTATATTGTATTAGAATAATGCACATATAATTAAACTTGTAAGAAGCATTTTGTTCACAGTTCTTTTGTGTGTAACTTTTTACTACTTCTTCTCTGTGTTTAGCAGTGCACATATCTAGTGTGACCTTTCACAGATTGCATATTTGAAAGCTAACATCCTGCTGTAGATGTATCAACAATGGCTCATACCTTATATATCAGGACTATATCTGCCTCACTGGCACTTTACTACTTGTAATGCTTGGGAAGTTAGTGGAACTGGGCTAAGCTCGGCTTTCCACTTGTCAAACACTTTTTTTTTCAGTAGACAAACAGTCCAGTTTCCCTGTGGAGAGTTACTTGATTATATATATATATATATATATATATATATATATATATATATATATATATATATACTACCAAAACATGGTGTTTCAAGATGACTTTTCTGTCCTTTCTTCATGGATCTTGGCTGAAAAGGGTCCCTGGACCAGCTTGCCTACCCAGTAATCCAAAACAAACAAACCAATAAATACATAAATAAACAACTGAAAACAAATAGGTGAATAGCCATCTGCCCCCCCCAAAAAAAAAAAAAAAAAAAAAAACCAACAGTAATAGCAAAAAAGAAAAAAATACATATTACTTCTTGCGGCAGGCATAGCCCCAACATCTTCCACGGTGGAGGTGCCACCTGTTTATTACCATGAACTCTGAGGGTTTACAACCTGGAGAAAGGGGTAATTATGCCTCATTAGAGCTGACTACCATGCACGTATGCAAAAGCCACATTGTAAAGTGTAGTCTGACATACAGTAACCTGTTTGCACAAAAGCAGTATTACTACAACCAAAAGTTATAAATAAGTAGCAGAGCTCACAGTCACAGCAATGGTTTGGGATTAAAAACCTAACAGTAAACATTTGACAGAATTAGGACAGAATGTGACTGTACTATTGTATTCAAAGCAAACTGTTCAAGTTGCTGAGTCTGAGCACAGTACAGCAGGATTATGAACACAATGGGCCAGATTCAGGAAGGCTTACACGGAGTTCAAGAGTAGTGTAAGCCTCCGTGTAAGCCCCCCGATTCAGGTACAGCCCAAACCTCCGTGTAAGAGACAGCTAACACGTCTCTTACACGGACTGGGCGTGGAAATGCTCAATACCTCATTTGCAGCTCCAAGATATGCAAATGAGGTATTTGAGCGATCCACGAAGCAGAAACCAGTCCGTGTAACGGACGTGTTAGCTGCAGAAATGTACTCAGCTGACAACTGAGTACATTTCTGCAAAATCAAAAACGGAGCTATGTCAGCTCCAAATAAAGGGTGCATATGTGTCATTAAGCATGCCAATGGCCAAATATGTGGCCATTGGCATGAAAAAGTGTTGCAAAAATAAGTTATTTAACTTTTTTTTCACGGATTATTGTGTTTAACTGCAGCGCACACCAGCGCAAACGGGTGCGCTACCTAAAACTGAAAACCGAAGCTTATAAGCCCACAATTGTGGGATTTATGTATTACATGGAATGTCAATGGAGGGACTTGCAGACTAAAAACAATATGGCCTCCGTTTAGTGGTTGTCAAGGGGAAGCTCCGTGTAAGATATGTAACTAAGCATTACTAGGCAATCCTATGTAAATGAGGGTTACAATACTGAATCACACTGCCACATAGGTAATGAGCACTTTCTGAGTAGTGTAAGAGTTAGAGAAGGGGAGGAACAGAGTAAGAGGTAGGTGACATCACGGAGGGAAGGATAGAAAGAAATGTCCCAGATTGGAGGGCAATGTAAGGTAACAGATGACAGACAGACATCATGGGGGGAGGTGTGTCCCAACAGAACACTAGGAAAGTCAAGAAATTGAGGGTATACGCTATCCCTACACTCCAAGTTTCTTGATATACGTGTATGCGCACGTGCAGCGTGTAAGGCAGGTTCAACATGTGGGGCGTGTTACAAACTGTTTACAACGGTTTGCGCAGGCGTGCACGTGTGTAAGGCAGTGTGCGCGTGTTTTAGCATGAATCAGCCTAGCTAACACCGTGTAAGGATGTGCGCGCGTTTAAGTGACTGTGAGCATGTTTAAGCTGGTGTGCACATTGCTCCCCCCTCAGGAAACAGAGAGGAAACAGGAAACAACCAAAATACAGGGAAACTGCCAGGGAATACTGCTGGAGTTAATTGGTGGAAACAATTACAAGCAGGCAATTACACAGGCAGACTAGAAGCCCAGCCCAGCACTTAAAACACAACAAAGAGCAGTGAAGGCTGTTTCTCACAAGAGATACTGCCAGAAGCTAAGCTATCAGAATTGAAAACTGAAATAAAGCTGAACTCAGAGCAGAAATGCTAGGGGCTGCCATGGCTATTATAATCAGGCATAGGCGAATTGCTGAGGGTGGTGACAATGCAGATGCTGACAGACAACCCAGAGTGAGGAGAAGGAGAAGAGTATACAGGCCCAGGGTCACCTACCATGGGTTACATGAGCTGGAGATAGTAGAGCACTATAGAGTGGACAGAGAGCTCCTGCAGCAGATTGTTGAGCTGTGCAGGCCACACCTCACACACAGAACCAACAGAGGGGAACCCATCCCAGTGGAAACCAAGGTATGTGTTGGCCTAAGAATACTAGCAACAGGTACCTTCCAGAGACCAACTGGTGATATGATGGGGATATCACAGGCATCAGCCTGCAGGGTACTGCACCAGTTCCTGGATGCCATGTCACCACATGTCAGTGATCATATATATGTCCCTAATGACCGTGAAGTTGTGGCCAGCAATATGCGTCTCTTCCAGCAAATAGCGGGATACCCTGAGGTGCTGGGTGCAATAGACTGCACGCACATACGCATCAAAGCACCAGCCGGTGAGCCGGGTAGAGCCTACATTAACCGCAAGGGATACCCCTCCATCAACTGCCAGGTCGTGTGTGATGCCCAGGGCATAATAATGAATGTGTGTGCTGGCTGCCCTGGGAGCTACCACGATTCCCACATCTGGCATCTGGCGCAGCTGTACCAATCATTTGCCAATGGGGACTTCCCACACGGACACCTAGTGGGGATGCAGGTTATGCACTTGAGCCATGGCTGATGACACCCATCAGAAATGCACACACACCTGAACAGGAACGCCATAATGAGGCACACGCACAAACACGTAATATCATAGAGTGTGTGTTTGGGCTGCTCAAGTCACGGTTCCGGTGTCTGGACACATCTGGTGGAGCTTTGCAGTACACACCAACTACATGTACCCAAATGATCATGATATGTGCTATGCTACATAATATGATCCTGCGGAAACAGCTGCAGCAGGACCAGCACAGGGCTGGGCCAAACATCCGCCCACCATTGCCAAGGCCACCACAGGCAGGGGTGACTCGGAGGAGGAACAACCTGACCTTGTCCGAGTAGGCAGAAGGAGGCGTGCCCAGTATGCCCTGGCCTTGGCAAAGAGGCAACGATAGCACATACGCTTGGTCAGTAGGAACACTGGGACTGATACCCGCTCTGACTCACTCATACAGTAACAGGGATGCCTAACATGACACAACCTGCTTCCAAATGTACAGGAGTGTAGTATGTGTATCCGACAGAGGTGGCCCTGCAGCACCACCTGAGGCATGAATGCCATGTGTTAAGTAATGTAATATCATGTACAATATGCACACCTGAGGACCCCAACTAACATCCATATCCGCATATGACCCTGTGGAAACAGCTGCACGTCATACAGTGATGTACATGTGCAAAAACATGGAACAAGATACAAAATGAGGGTGTCTAGCAATAAATAGCATGGATAACCACACACCCATGTTTGTACCACAACAAGAAGCAACATGGAATAGCCATGGTCAAAATACAATGGCTAAAACTGACTACTACTATATAGCCTGCTGCAGACCACTGTCCTAATAGCAGGAACTGCCCCAGGCCTATGTCCATAGGTTCATACTAGGCTATCTGCCCTAGGGCATTAATAAGCCTAGGCCAGAGTTTTGTGGCGTCTGCCACCCCTGCAAGTTGATGGATATGCCCATTATTTTGCTGTGCCTCTGTCAAGCAGTGATACTGAGGTTATCCCTGGGGTATACCTGCAATCTCCCATCCATTGGTCAAGATCTCACTTGAACAAAGCCAGTGAGGTGCTCAGCCCCACATGTACTAGGATGTTGTTCCACAGCATATGGACTCTCTGGGTGATGAATCTGTCCCTCCAGCACATCCTATTAATATCTGTGTTGAGGTTTAGGTCTCCTGCCCTTGTAGTTCTGATGGATGTAGAGGTCTTGAGGTGAAGCATGTTCATAAAGTCTGGGTTGGACATAGCCTTGTATGTCAGGCACAGATCACCTCTGAGCAGTCAGTAAGTGACTGAATACAGCTGGAATTCCTTCAGTCGGGCAGCATAAGAAATATGTTTGAGACCCTTTCACCTCCTGTCGAGGAATTTGTGGGCCCATCCAATCTGAATGGGGCAGTGTATGCAATCATTGGTGTGATGAGTACAGGGGAACGATGACCTCCCTTGATCTAGATGTGAATCACTGCATGATGAGGTGGCCAATGTAGAAGGCCTTCCAAACTACCCTGGCAATGTGAGTGTCAAGCAAAGGTCACTGTCAACCTGGGTGCCCAGGTCCCTGATAACCTACGTTGTGCTTAGAGGATTGCCACCTAGATGGGAAGTAGTGGTAACCTTGTTCTTCCTGAAGGGTATGGCTATGCATTGTTTAGTGTTTAATGTAAGGCCATGGCCGTGGCACCAGTTATCTGTGTCTATGAGACCCTTCTGAAGGATGTCTGTGTCAGATGGGTTTCCAGCTATGCTTCCCAGTTTGCAGTCATCTTCAAACTTTGTCAGCCATAATCCTCCTGTGTTTGCTCGTACTTCTGAAAAGTAGATACTGAACAAATGTGGGCCCAGGACTGAGCCCTGTGGGACACCACTTGTGACAGCTCTGGAGTGTGAACTGGCACCAGCAACTTTGACCCTGTGTGTTCCGTCACTTAGCCAATTTGCAACCCATGCTGTGATGTATGGGTTCACAATTAAGCTGGTGATGTTTTCAATGATACCTGAGTGGGGTATTGTGTCGAAAGCCTTTGCCAGGTCAAGGTAGGCTGTGTGGACTGCCTTGCCCACGTCAATGGCCTGGGTGAGTGTTTTGAAAAAGTCAACCAAGTTTAAAAGGCATGATCTGCCCTTGACAAAGCCAAACTGGATTGGATCCAATGTCTGCAAGTCCCCTATGTCTTCATTTAGAATTCCCATTATGATCCTCTCCATAGCTTAGCAGAACAGGCTTGTCAAGCTAATGGGATGGTAGTTTCTGGGGTTGGTGGAGGCACCTCCTTTGTGAAGTGGGTCCACCATTGCTGTATGCCACTCCTTGGGAACATATCCTGAGGTGAGGCTAAGATTAAACAGCTGCCCTAACTGCGGGTGTAATTACTCATTGAGTTCATGGAGCACACAACTGGGGACACCATCTGGTCCCATGGATAAAGTGTTTTCTGCCTTGGATTGAGCAGTTCCCACCCCAGCAGTGGAGATGTTTGGGGGCTATAATCCTCTGGTGTACATACCCCCCCAGTTGGGGGGGGGGAATCTGCACTGAACCTGTCAGTCAGTATGTTGCCAATGTCTGTAGGTGCAGTGATATCAACATTATTCTGAACTAAGTCTGAGCATATCTGGGAGTTTCCTCCCAGGTTTCAAACATAGGTAAAAAGGCCTCATGATTGTCCCTGGAGTCCTGAGTGGGTTTACTCTCAAAACATGCCTCGGATGATTGTATGGGGAACCCAGTGTTTTACTCACAATGAGCAGGGTGCCTTCCCCACGGATTACGCTCTATCTTGTAGTAGCTCCTTCCTTGTGTTGTACAGCTTGTTTATGGCTAGGGTCCACCAGACTGGATGCTTGCCTGTGGTACAAAGAGTCATTATTATTTGGAATTGCCTGAACCATGCAGTCCTGGAGGTGCTGGTAGAAGGCATTTCTAAGTGATACAGTGGCTTGGGTAATGGTGTCTGCTGGCCTGGGGGCCTTGAAAGAGACCACACCAGTCCTCAGAAATGTGAAGTCGGCATTTGAGAAGGTCTTCACCATTTCATTTCCCATCTGGGGTGTGGGTGGGATGTGGACTCCCACTGAGAATAGTCCATGATCTGATCTCACCAATGATGGGTATATGTCTGGTGTTGAACAGTGTGACCCCATGTTCGTGATGATGTGTTCTAGTATGTTGCCTCCACTTGAGGGGATTGGGACCAGTTGTTCCATGGCATTTCAGTGTATGAACTCTTGGAACCTTTGTGTTAGAGTGTTGTGGCATGATTAGTGATCCCAGTCTATATGTGGATAGTTGGAATCACCCAGTAGGATGGTGTTTTGAGATACATTTATCCCCTTCAGTGTTTGCAGGATAGCTGTGTGAGGTACCTGAGTTTGAGCGGGTGGCATGTAACATGCTACAAACTGCAGAGCAGTCTCAGCCACGGTCACTGGCACCTGGATGGTCTCTGATGCATCGTGTGTTGCCACCAACCATGAGGTGAGGGTGTCCTTGATGAATATGGACACCCACCATCCTTCTTGGTGTTGTCAGGATGCTGGTGCCAGAATGCATGATATGAGGTAACACCCGATAGTGCCGGGGTGCTGTCAGAAGCTGTGAACCAGGTTTCAGGCACAGCACAGACATCAATGTGCTACATACTGAGAAGGGCATAGAGTGTGTGCAGCTTGAGGTTGAGACCTTAAGCATTGAGCAGCATTACCCTTAGTGTCTTTCCTTTACTGTGTTCTAGGGTGGTAGGTGTAGAATCTGAGTCTTGCATAAAAAGGCACAATGGGGTGGCAAGAGCATCATCTGAAATCCGGAAGCCCAGGGTGACAGGTGCAAGCCGTCCCTTGCAAATCCCGTGGCCTGTCCAGCATGTCATCCCAGGCAGACAGACATTGGACCCCTTAGAATGACACCATAGTCTAAGCAAAATACTACAGCTGATCATCTTGTCTCTGTTTATGTGGCATCATACTTGGTGAAGGTACGATACTGCAAGGTCAGGGTCATACCTGCCTGGCCTACATAATCAGAGGGATCCTCTATGTCTCTTTCCATGTAGTCCAGGGAGGTACATCTCAGGTCGTTCACACCAGCATGGATTATGACTGGGTCAGACCTGTACTTGCAGTTTAGTGACCTGAGTGCTTGCATTATGTGGTGGATTCCAGTGCCCGATAGGCAGCTTACTGTGACCTCCTCTGTACCTGATCTGGTGAGTGGGATATCAGTGTGTCTGACTATGGAGTCACCTATGACAAGTGTGTCCGGCATTGTGTTTGGCCTTAAGGGCTGTGACTGTTTGGCACACCAACTCTGTGGTCAATGTGTTGCATGTGCTGTGCCCTGTGGAGGCAGTTGTGTGAGTGTCTGCTGTGGTGGCCACCGCCATTCTGGTAGACTTCTGATCAGAGCCTCCGAGAGTGTCTCTGTGTGTCTATGTGTATGATCTTAAGTTGTGACAGTGCCATGTGAGACTGGATTAAAGATGTGTGTGTGGTTACCTTCACCCTCTCTGGTCTTGCTAGTCCTATGTTGAGAGAGCTCAGCCTCCACTTTGGCTATATAGTTGCATCTCTCACATGTTTGTGTGTTTTATGGCAGAAGGAGAGGGTTGTCAGTGTACATGAGGCAACTGTAACAGTGCCTCAATATTCCCAGGTTCACCAGCTGAGCAGGAGAGGACACTAGCAACTGATCCCTAGACATGCTAGAAGGAATAGACAAAACAATGTTGGAATACAGGGAGATATCAAGCCCCCAAGCCACATCATACTGTTTGATTGACAATAGCTACACATACACCGGTGTTTCATAGTGTCATAGTGTACTACTAGGCTATCTGCCCTAGTGCATGTATAAGCCTAGCCATAGTGATGTGGCTATTGCCACCCCTTATAGTGGTAATAAGTGTACAGAATAGATTCTGAATATTGTGCCTCTGACTTAGTAGTGACACATTATGACCCCTTACGTAATTGAATAACATGACTGTGTCTCTGTCTAGTCTGTGCCTCTGTCTCATATGCAGTTGTCCAGATGTCTCCTGAAGAGAGTCAGTGAGGGACTCTGTCAAACATGAACTGGGATATTCTGCTAGAGTGTGAGATGCCTCTGAGTTATGACTCTGTCCCTCCAGCATGTCCTATACATGTATGTGCTGAGGTTCAAATACTCAGCTCTCATGGCTCTGGTGGATTTGGATTGCTTGCAGTGGAGTATGTCCACCAAATCCTGATTGGACATGGTCTTGTATGTCAGGCATAGGTCACCTGTAAGTATGCGGTATGACACTGAACAAAGCTGGACTTCCTCTATTCTGGAAGCATATGACATGTGTTGAAGAACCCTGATCTTCATGGTAGGTACTTTTCGGGTGCAAAGGTGCAAAAGGCAGGATCTGCCCTGTACAAAGCTGAACTAGGTGGGAACAAGGGTCCGTAGGTCAGTAATGTGTCTGTGTAAGAGCTCCATGACTCCTCCCATATCTTTGCAGACAAGGCTGGTTAAGCCTGTGTGGTGGTAGTTGCCATGGTCTGTGGAGGCATCCACCTTGTGGAGTGGGACCACTGTTGCCGTATGCCAGTGTTCAGGTACATATCCTGTAGCAAGACTAAGGTTAAATAGCAGTTGTATATATGGGTCCAGCCCCTTCTGGAGTTCACATAGCATGCAACTGGAGATACCAGCAGGTCCCATGGATGCTGTGTACTTGTCTTTGCTGAGTGTGGCTCTCACATGGACATCCAAGATGACAGTGAGGTTACATACAGCAGTGATAACTATCTTGTTTTGGGGGTGAGGGAGGGTAAATCGCACTGAAGCTGTCCGGAATGTTGCCAATATCTGTCAGGTCACTGGAATATATGTTGTTGTGTACCAACTCTGAGCATATCCGAGGGTTCACAACCAGGTGTCTGACATAACTGAAGAAAGCAGTGTGGTTACCTTCATTGTCTTTGGTGATTTATGTCCCCAAGTTGACCTTGCATGTCTTTATGAGATAATGTAGCTTTCTACTAGTGCTGATCACAGCTGTCTTCCCTTTTGGAGATGTAGCTCTGTCTTGCATTAGTAACCCTCATCTGTCATACAGTTTGTTTATGGCTGGGGTCCACCAGACAGGACACTTTCCCTTTGTGGAGAGGGTCCTGTTTCCAGTTGTGATTGTATGGTCCATGCTGTCTGACATCTAGCTAAGGGGAGGTCATTCCAGTTTTGCAGTTATCTTTCATCAGCAGTAGAAATGACCACAACAGCCCCTGTGGGGTGTACCTCATGCACACACATCCAGCACCTGTAAAGTCCACAACAGTACCTCACCAGGAGTATGACAGAGCTGGAACACATGTAATGTGTAGTCTGATTAAACAGAGTGCAGCTCCACACACTGCCATGCTGTCCACCCAGATGCAAGCTGTGCCTGATGTAGAAAGCCATGTCCAAGCTGGAATCAATGCACATGCTGCACCTTGTACAATCTGAATGGCAGGGAGCTATGCACATGAGGGACCTGAACCCCAGCACTGACATATATAGGACAGGCTGTACTGCATTATCCAAAACACAGAAGCCACCCCACACATGAGTAAACTACCAGTACAGGTTGTCCATAGAGACACTGGTTGAGTCCCCTCAACAGGAATCCTAATGAGTGGATGGGAGATGGGAGGTTTACCCTGGGTATCAATGTTATGTCACAGGTAGACAGAGGCACAGTATACTAAACAAGACATATGACATGTCGAACTACGCTTACAATGTGTTGATGGACAAACACATTCTCCGACTAGCATTAGGTCAAGATACCTCTTGAACACAGCCAGCAAGGTGCTCTGCCTCAAATGGACCAGGATTGTATTCCACAGCATAGGGAGTCTCCGAGTGATAACTCCATCCCTCCAACATGTCCAACATACATCCCTGCTAAGGTGTAAGTCACCTGCACTAGTGGTTCAGGTGGATCTTCTGAGTCTGAGGTGGAGCATGCCCATTAATCTCTGTTTGGACATGGCCTCGCATGTCAGGCACGTCACCTCTAAGCAGACGGTATGTGAGTGAATAGAGTGTGAGTGTCGTCAATCTGGCAGCATATGACAGCTGTTGGGGTTCCTTGATCCTTTAGGTGGGGACAGTCAGGGTGTCTCCAATTGCTGCAGATGTTGTGTGAGATACAGCCAGAATAGGGCATTCGACTCGATCACCGGTCTGATAAGTGAAGAGTACAGGGGAACAATGACCCACTAGATCTGGATGTGAATCCCAGCCTGATCAGGTGGGCAATGTAGAAGGTCTTCCTAGCCACTTTAGCAATGTGAGTCTCAGAAGAATGGCGACTGTTAACCTGGGTCCCCAGGTCCATGATAACCTCCTCTGTGCTTAGAGGATTGCCACCTATATGGTAGCTTGGGGTCACCTTGCTTTTCCTGAAGGGTATGTCTACACATGTTGTGCACTCTGACTTCAGGCCATGGCCCTGGCACCAGCTATCAGTTACTGTGAGTCCCTTCTGAAGGATATCTGTGTGTGATGCACTGTCCACTATGGTGCCCAGTGTGCAGTCATCTGCTAACATTGTCATCCAAAGTCCTCCCATATTGGCCTGTACTTCTGGGAAGTACATGACAAACAATGGGGGCCAAGGACTGAGCCCTGTGTGACACCACCTGTGACCAGCCTGGAGTCTAACATAGTGCCAGCAACTGTAACCCTGTGGGTCCCGTCCTTAAGCCAGTTTGCAACCCATCTTGTGACATATGGGTTTACATTTCAGTTGTTAGGGTTTTCCACAATACCTGAGTGGGGTATTGTGTTGAAAGTGTTTGCAAGGCCAAGGTAGGCTGTATGGACTGCCTTTCCCCAACAATGGCCTAAGTGACCAATTTGAAGATGTCAACCCAGTACAAAAGGCATGATCTGCCCCTGACCAAGCCAAAATGGGATGGGTACAATGTCTGCATGTCCCCTATATCTTTGTTTATGAGCTCAATTATGATCCTCTCCATAGATTTGCAGACTACACTTGTTAAGCTTATGGGGCAGCAATTAACAGGGTCTGTAGAGGCACTGCCTTTGTGCAGATGTGCACAACTGGACCCTAACCAGGCTGTTGTGCACACTATGGAAATGTAAAGCAGTGATAGGACTAAAGGCCAGGATACTGACCACCACAGTGAAAGTACTGAAACACTACACTAGACAGTGCTACAGTGTTAGGTCAGTATGAACGGATGTTGACAATTGTGTGCAAAGTATCCCATGCAAAACCTGCAGGCACAGTATACTCCCTGTTTTGTTCACACAAAAGCATTCGGACAGTAACTACACAACATGGCACAGAACACACAACCATAAACTTCAGGTATTTGTTGAAGGTCACACTCATCCACAAATGTGATGGGCTGCAGAGTTCAACATATGTAAAGCCCACACTGGGCATGCTCACACACTTAGATAAATGAGACATCTTTCACACAACATGCCACGGGAAGGCTGAACTGGGCATGCTCACACACTTGGTCCAAATGTTACCCCTAGCAAATGTGAAAACACACCAGAGGATGCTCATCCCTCTTTCTAGACACTGATCATGTAAGCACCCTATAAGTATATTGGAGAAAAGGATTCTCTCAGTAATCCAAATAGCGTGCCGTGCTAATGCGTCCGTCTCTAGTGTCATAACATAGTTAGGTAGGGGTTTGAATCCAGCAGGTGGCAAGTGTGTGTGATGGGGGGTAAGTGTGTATGAAAGAAACATCCCTTTTGGCAACTGGGAAAACACACCACAGGATGATCATTCCACTTTCTACACTCTGATGATGTCAGCACCCTATAAGTATATCAGGGGAAAGGAAATTCCCCAGTAATGCGAATAGCAGGCTGTACTAATGCATCCGTCTCTAGTGTCATAACATAGTTAGGTAGGAGGTTTGAATCCAGCAGGTGGCAAGTGTGTGTGAAGGGGGTGTAAGTGTGTATGAAAAAAACATCCCTTTTGGCAACTGGGAAAACACACCACAGGATGATCATTCCACTTTCTAGACTCTGATGATGTCAGCACCCTATAAGTATATTGGAGAAAAGGATTTTTCTCAGTAATCCGAATAGCGCGCCGTACTAATGCATCCGTCTGTAGTGTCATAACATAGTTAGGTAGGGGTTTGAATCCAGCAGGTGGCAAGTGTGTGTGAAGGGGGGGCAAGAGTGTATGAAAGAAACATCCCTTTTGGCAACTGGGAAAACACACCACAACTTTCTAGACTCTGATGATGTCAGCACCCTATAAGTATATCAGGGGAAAAGAAATCCCCCAGTAATGCGAATAGCTCGCTGTGCTAATGCGTCCGTTTGTAGTGTCTTAACATAGCTAGGTAGGGGTTTGAATCCTGCAAAGGGAATGTATGAGTGTGGTTTATGTGTGTGCACTATGGTGGGAGGATTAACTGCCTTTTGCCAACTGGGAGAACACACTACAGGGTGCACATCCCTCCTCCTACACACAGATGATGTCAGCACCCTCTAAGTACAGCATTAGTAAGGATTTCTCCAACTACTGCAAATAGCACACTCTGCTAATGTGTCTGTTTCTACTGTCATTGCACAGTTAGGTATGGGTTTGAATCTTGCAAATGGAAAGTATGTGTTTTACTGTTGGTGGGGTTAGTGTGTGTGCACAATGATGGGGTGGGATGTGGCTTTTGCCACATGGGGCTATGCACTGCAGGGTGGTCATTACCCTTAACAAGCAGTGATGTTGATAGCACCCTATACAAACAAAACTACAAAACAGAAGGTGGTGGTACTGATAACACATGTAAGGTAACACTTCTTCAAGTAATGTCCACAAAACGGAGTAGGATAATCAAACAATTCTTTTATTGTATACAGACAACATGACAACAGACAACTAACTGCCAGTACTCAGTATAGTGTTACATGCTACTGTAACACGCACATGTACCCGAATATACCTAGATAGTGTTCTGAAGCCTGAATGTGGCAAGTGTGTGGATGTGGGATGTGTCTGTGTGTGCATTTCCGTATGGGAAACATGTTTGCTGTGGCAATCAGGGTACTACAGTACCTGATGCACATTACATCTTCCAACTGATGAGGTTGCCTGAACCCTGTGAGTACAGGTAGAGAAGGGGATGCCAGTAGTAAACAACATAGTGCACTTCTGAAATGTGTACCTGTCATGTATCAACAGCTACTCATGTAGGGTGATAAATAATGGGAATGGCAGGTGAGTGTGTGCATCTGTGTGGGTAGCAGGGTGTGTATAGATGCATGTGTGACAGAACAGATACATGTAGCTGAATCTACATAACAGCACAAGATGCATTGCCATAGTCAATGTTAGCATGTGATGGTGTGCAGCTGGTACACTTTGTTAAGTAGTATGGGTGCAGATAACAATTGAGGACATTCATACAGTTACTGCAGCAGGACTGCTGGGATATACACACATTTATACTGCAACAGTCAACAGTTACCAACATGTTACTACTTATACACATCTATGTAGTCACCCTGTGCATCAGCAACGTGTTTACCTTTACCTGCACCGATGTTGTAGTATGCAGGAGGTGGCACAGTGTCATCATATGCACAGGGTGTGGGTTAGGTATGCCCAAGCCGGCTACTGGTAACACCAATTGACATGTGTGTGTATGTGTGTTTGTGAGGGGCAGCAGTACAGGGTGGACCGTTGTTGGTGCAGTGTGTGTGTGTATGTGTTTGCCCTAGGTGTTAGGTTTCCAGGTTTCTGCATGTGTGTAAGCACGCACACAGTCCCACACAATGGCTGCCATGTACAGGGTTTTGTGGACAGCCACAGACTGCACCTGTCAGGTCATCCAGATCAGTGTCTGTGGGCACGGACATGGTACCTGTGCCTGGCAGGGTGCTACGGGCGTATCCGGTACTAACCCAGACTGGGTACTGTCATCGGAAGCAGGGGTGTGTTGACTGGACACAGTTCCCTGTTGGGACTGTCCAGAGCCACGCACGCGTGGTCTCCTGGGGCGTCTGGATGACAGCACAGACCCAGCATTGCTGGGGCTGGTGCTGGCACTTGAGGCGCGAGTGGGCCTGTTGTCGCCGCGGCCACTGCCAGCTGGTGCTCTTGCTGGCATACGCCACGCCGACGCCGCAAGCGCACACCATCGCCCTGGCCCATGGACATCTGGTTGTGGAGCAGCTGTTCTATGCCCCACAACGTCTGTCAACGACATCTGTGAAGTTACGGATAGCATTCGCAACATCATGCATGCCGTCTGTCATGGCTATGCGACATGCTCTCAGCTCCCTCAGACCCTGTCTGGTGTACCTTTCCATACGTGCCTGTGCCTGCATGACAGTTCTAAACATAGTGGAGGTTGACATACCTCCTTGGGCACGTCGGCCAGAGGCAGTACGGCCACGGATGCCTCCACGAGAACCCATGGGCGACTGTCTGCGTGGTACCATTGGAGGCCTCTGCACATGGCTGCCTTGTGAGGATGCATGTACCACAGGTACCACATTACCCTGATCTATGCCCACTGCTGACTGTCCATCACCTAGGGACAATGGTGACAAAGGATGTAACGGCAGGATGACTGTGCGATTGACGGGTTGAAAGCTGTGTACTGTCAATTGGCTGACCAATGGCGGACCCAGACACACCTTCCTGCACCATTACAGACATTTCATCATCATCAGTACCTGGGGCACAAGATTCAGGTTCCCTGCTGCAGGTCACCAGAGCAGCACCAGAACCTACGGGAGGAAAACATGGAACACAGATTACAGTCTCAATACATATTTGAAAGAGATGCACTTCAATACTAATGCACACATTCAGAAATGGACACATGCACTCATGGACACTAACACACATGCACACTTGGGCACAGGCACACTTGCACACATGCACACCCCACAGTAAACACACACATCAGTACCGTGTTACACTACTCAATTTACTACCTGTCAATTACAGTTATTGTGAACACAGTCACCAGCATGTCTACTACAGAGTTACACTACTCTTCCTAGTTTTATAAATTGTTTTACAGATAATTTTACAAGACTCACCAGCATGTATGGCCTGCCTCATTGCTACATGGGAGGGACCTGGAAGTGTGAAGAGAGTAATGTCAGTGGGCACATGTGTGCCATTCATTTTGCACATGATACAGTACAGTAGTACACTAGTTCCCTTATACACATCAGCTGCACATCATGTCTGTATATATATCATGATGACAGATACATACCACATGCACACCTTATGCGTGCATGAAGTAACAGCGTACAGAACAGTCATATGTACATACCAGGAGTTAACTCTAATCTCACCCTTACCTCTCTTCAAACGTCAACTCAAACTGTACTTCCAAACCCACTGGCTTTGTTCTTCTTGGAGTCCAGGCTAACGTCCCTCTCCCTACCCTCTCTTCACCTTTAACCCCTCATTGTGCATAGAAACTAGCTTCTACCCTGTTTCTTTCACCTTGATGTCCTTCTATGCTCTGACCTACTTCTCCCATCCCTCCCACCTCCTCTTGACTGTCTTCCTTCTTTTCCTCACTTCCCTTCTTGACTCCTGCCTCTTCCATATCATTGTATCTGTCATACTCCTTCTACTTCTCTACCCTTCTGAGCCCTAACTATTATGTATATGGCTTTTGCCTTATTGCATAACCATTATGCTTTAGGTAGGATTGCTTTGAAACCAACGGTACATTGTGTATGACTCTAAACTGTTTGACTTCCTTACATGTATGTTGATTTAATTAACAGGCTGGTGTACAATTCTATTATGTTGGCTGTCTGTAATGACAACTTGTCTGTCTGCCTTTATTACGTTATGTGTGGAGCTTTTCTCCACAGGCCTCTACTGAAAATGAACTTATATCCAGCTAGACTATCTGGGTCAACAAATGTAAAAGTAATAACAATAAATGAATATGGCATCTTACCTGCACGCTCACTGTCTTGCTGCTGTGTGGATCCAACCTCCATCAGGATGCATGATGGTTGCTGTTGTTCTGGGGCTGGATCCACAACACTTAGCAGTAGCCCCTCCTGTCTGGTGAGGGGGGGATGTGTGGCCACCCCCCCACCTGTGGCAGCCTGTTGCCTGCGGATATCTGCAGCACGCTGGCGGACATTTCTTATCAAATCACTGCAGTGATGTCTCACCTGCTCATATGTCCTATCATGCATGCCAACATCATTTATCCTGCTAACAAGGTTTTGCCACAGTGCAGACCTCTCCTGCTGATTCTGGGTGGTGCGTGAGAACAGGATGGCATAGTCACGCACCAGGCTCTGGTGGATCACGTCATCCTCTGCAGCAGCGTAGGCAGGATTCCGTTTAGGTGCCATGTCTATCTGGAAAGGTACACAAACAGGTTATCAGCATAGTATCTCAACAATACATGGTACACATTCTATACAGGTAGTGTTAACTTCTACTTATTACTGATTGGTTAAAACCTGATTACAGTGTAGCTATCATTCTATGTCATTTGTACTAAGTACTTGGCCTTCAGACCAGTTGTTTTACATTAGGGAGGTTGGTGGCAAGCACTGTGGTGGCAGGACACATATCTTTCATCCATTGAAGTTGGGAACTGCTGATTGTGGGCCCAGTGTACAAGTGTATTACTTCTGGTATGGGCAGTTGGCCTTCAGGCCAGTTATTTAACATTAACGAGGTTTGTTGTCTGCACCCATGTGTGACAATAGGCTGTACTCTGCCATTCATAGCTGGGGACATCTGGTTTCAGGTTTATAGTGCCTGCATATCTGAGCTGTATCTTACTGACATTGCTACACCTTGTTTGTTGTAGCAAACACTACATCCAGGCCTCCTGCATCTACCTTTGTTTATATGCTTGTTATCTGTTAGCTTGTTATTTCACTGGTATGCTACTTCCACATAGTACACATCTTTGCAACACATCTGTGACTCACTACTGTTATCTGCATTGCTTACTGTACGTACTTCCATGTTACACATGACAGCAAGTGACTGCTTGTCATTGTTGCATTTACTTCATTGTGACACATTGCACTTAGGTTACCTGGCATTTGCTCACTGACGCTTTTATATCAGTCAGCAGTTGTAGGTAATGTCAGTACACCCTCACTCCCCACTGGACCTTGTTTTCAATCATTAGTGATTACAGAGTTCACAATAGTATTCTAGCATGTCCAGAGGTCAGTTGTCAGTTCCCTCCTCAGTCCAGCTGGTGAGTGTGGTACTCCAGAGACAATGTTAGAACAGATGCATGTACACAGACAACCCCCTCCTCCTAACAACAAATTCAAACTCATGTGAGTGATGCAACCATATACCAGACTGGAGGCTAGGCTCTGTCTAGTCAATACCGCCATAACCAGTCACGTGGCAATGGGGATCACTCACTACACTTCCAGTCTCACGTAGACCTACCACAACAGCAGACCTAACACATGATCACACATGATCATACTTGTAGGCTCAGACCACAGCTCTGCCTATGCAGCAGAGACCTCCTAAGCAGACATCCAGGCAACCACTACCACATAAACGAACATGTGCAACACATATCACACAAAGCCAATGTGCTGAACACTCACAGCCATTAACAGTTAACAACACACCTCATACACCTGTACTAGGTGCCTCTATCATCAGGCACACTCACATCACGTTCACCAGGCTTAACGAGGTGAGGGTCACGGTGTGCAGCCTGTCAGGCACTATGAACTGCCACATAACACAAACAGTCAGGTAACCCCAAGGCAGGTACAGGTATGACTCAGTCAATGTCCATGCTGCTGTGAATGGCCTGACACATTCCTCCCTGGACTACATGACATGAGACATTACAGAGCTCTCTGAGCACGTAGCCTGAGACAGTTTGACCCTGACCTTGAGTAGCATCCTACCCTCACCTAGAACAATGCCACAATATCAAGGCACGATGATCCCTTCCAACAATTGACTGACATACTGGTGTCATTCACAGGTGTGCCAATGCCTGCCATCTTGGGGTGGTATGCTTTGCTAGGGACAGCTTGCACCTGTCACCACAGTCCTATTGACATTTGGTGGAGCCTCCTGCTACACCCATAGTGCCTGTATTAGGCAAGGCTCATACGGCAAACCCACATCCATTTGTATCACAAAGGATGAGGAAGTAAGAGTGATGCTACTCAACACTGGACATCTAGACCCAAGGATGCACGCACCCAAAACCCTACCTAGCATTCTGGACATCGATATCTGTGCAGTAACATGAACCTGTTTCAGGTTTCACAGGAGCACACCAGTACTACCACGTTATAGCTGTTACCATTCTTGTCAGCCACAACACTTGAACAAGGGAGGGGGAGTATCAGTATTCAATGCAGATTCCCACGCCTCAACATTGGTGGCACAGTACAACATATGTGTTAGGGCATTGAGTACAGAAGACGTAGTTGGGGACCTGGGGAAGAAACATGGTAGCAGTCTGTCATTTGTCTACCACATGGCCAACGTGGATTGACAGACATGTTATATAGCCCAGCTAATCATGACTGATTCACATGTATGGCAGGGGAGGTCATTGTGCCTCTGTACTCATCCATCATCAGGCCTATAATTGCGTACAATGCACCTTTTGGGATGTACCTAACCAGACACCTACAGCAACTGGTACAGGACAACAGTACATCATCAAGGGGATGCAATGGCTCACACAGATGTCATATGCTGCCCAGGTAAAGTGAATCCAGCTGGACTCAGTGGCATACTGCCTGTTCAGAGGCAATCTTGCATGCCATATACAGCCATGTCCTACCTAGCAGTAATGAACGTGATGCACCTCAGGCAATCAGAGTCCCATACAGCCACATGCTCAGGAGAGCTGGACCTCAGCACTGACATACATGGACATGCTGGAGGGGCATATTCCTAACCGAGAGGCTCCCTTCACTCTGTAATGTGCTCACACTACTGGTTAGGCAGAGTCCCTCATTGACTCTCTTCCATAGGAATCTGGATGAGTGGATGGAGATCATAGTTGTACCCCAGGTATCACTTCTATGTCACTGTTAGACAGAGGCAAAGTATACTAAAGTCGGACAAGGGCATAGCAGCATAAGATGTGATTGGGTGGCAAAAGACAAACACATTCTACTAGGCTTACCAATGCCCTAGGGCAAATAGCCTAGTATGAACCTATGAACTGTTCATTCTCAACTGTTCGAGCTCATTACAGAGTGAAGGGAGCCTCTCAGTTAGAATTTGCCCTCCAGCATGTCCATGTATGTTCTATTCAGTCGCCACCGCTTGCTCAGAGGTGACCTTTGCCCAACATACAAGGCCATGTCAAACCCAGATTTGATGAATATGCTTCACCTAAAAAACCTAGATCCATCAGAGCCACAAGGGCGGGAGACTTAAACCTCGACACGGCTATTAATAGGACATGCTGGAGGGATAGATTCATCACCCAAAGACTCCCTATGCTGTGGAACAAAATCACGGTATATGTGAGGCAGAGCACCTCGCTAGCCTTGTTCAAGAGAAATCTTGACCAATGGATGGGAGATCGCAGATATACCCCAGGGATTACCTCCGTGTCACTGCTCGACAGAGGCACAGCAAAATAATGGGTATGGTTCCCCATACTAAAAGGGTGGCGTAAGCCACAAAACGATGGGCTAGGCTTGTAAATGCCCTCGGGCAGATAGCCTAGTATGAACCTATGAACATGTGTGTACTGCTATAGTACATCTGCCATATGTTGCATGTGTGTGTGTTGTGGGGATGCACAGGTAATGGCCAGATACTTCTGCACAGGTGACACGTCTGACACATTCTGGGTGTTCATCCATACATACTGGATGTGTGCTGCCATCCAACCCTGTGATGTGGACACACATTACTCAGCCTGGATATACATATCTGAACAACACCACAAGCACAGTACACTACCTTGCTATGTATGCATGTTATTACACAGTTATTCAGTAGTTATGACAGTGATGCTATCCATGCAGCCCACTGGGCCAGTGGAAGCCACAACACACACCGCCAGCACCTTTGCATATGCGTACCACAGACATCCCACATACTGCATGTACTGTGCACACAGTTATCTAACCCAGAACAACTGCACACCACTTATTAATCCTGTCCAGTGGACTACAGATACAGGCATATTGTATAACAATAGTAGGAGGCTACTGCAGCACAGGGCAGATTCACATGACGGGAAGGCATCTGTTGTCTGCAGTGTTAAGATGCTTCACATTCACCAAATGCACAGATATTGCCAACATTGTTGCAGACAGTTTAGGTGCAGGTACCCCCCATTGTCCTACACACGTGTTATTAGTTATCCCAGATGACTGTAACCTCCCTATCCTCTCACATGTCCAGGTGAGAGCCACCCTCATCATTGCAGAACACATATCATCACTGTTACGAAATGGTATCCCTGGATGTGTGCTACATTCACCCCTGGAGGACATAGCACCACATGACAGACTGATATTAATCCCTGGCCATACTACAGGATATGTACCTGAACAGTGCCATACATACACAGTGGTCCCACACCAATGAGGAGGAACCTCTACTGACCCTGGGAACTACTGCATCATATGCACAACTGGCCTTGTGTTCTAAGCTATGGAAGTGTTAGTTATGGCCCACATGTACAACAATATTATATATGTTTATATTTCATGACTATGTACACACAACCTATCTCATGGACATACCTATAGATAGTGAACTATGATACATTTGGAGGTGTCACAGTATACACAGGATTAACCTGCTACTTTGCATTACCTGTGTTTGTGGCAGCTGTTGGTGTGTCACTGGTGCTGCTTGAAGTTTGCTGCTGCTGCTGCTGCTGGTTTTGCTGCTGGCTGTCTTTATTTCTGTTTTGTTCTGTTTTGTTCTCTCTCTGTCTCTCTCTCTCTTTCTCTGTCGGTTTTGTGCAATGAATGTATTGCATGAGTGTAGTGTGGGTACTCATTGCTTTTGTAGGTATCTGCATAGGTCCATGTGATGGCCTCTGCACCAATTGTAAGGCAGCATTTGCTAATTGCATGCAGCTGGGTGTGTACTGATTGCATGTCTCACTGTGATTTCAGGACACTGCTATAAAAGGGTATGTGAGATAGGCGTTGCCCTTTCAGATTGTAGGGCGTGGACCATGCTGGTATGCTGTTGACAGTGTTTTGTGAGTGTGAAGGTTAGTACATCTACCATGCTTCATGCTGTGTTGTAGATTCAGGTTGCTGCATTTATCTTGCCTGTTCCCTATAGTGAGTGTGTATGCATACTGACACCTACAACTATATGTCATATGTATTGCTATATAAATATATATATATATATCTGTGTACATATACATACTTTCATATATGTACATTAGTTGACATTATTGGGTACAAGCTAACAATTAGCAGGGCTGTTTCTGTTAACACTACACTAGTATGGGAACCCAGTAATTGGGACTATAAAAGTCTGCATGACATGCTTTGGGTAGTAGACATACTATATTGCCTTTATCTTCATTCATACTATTACGTGTTCCACTTATTTAGCACTATATTCCTGTATGAGAGTCATGGCTTAGTGGTAGGTCATACAGACTAGTGTTACAATGGTCTTGTGGTAGGGCCTACTAGTATGCTCATATTCTGCTTTTGAGTTGAGTATAGGGCCTATCAATCAAAGTGCTGGAGGCACCTTTAAGCAGTTAAAGGGCTTAGTAGGTCTCACAGGAGCCAGGCTGTGTTGCAGATTCTGGTTGCTGCATATATCTTCACTATTTCCTGTAGTGAGTGTGTATGGCTACTGAGACCTACAACTATATTTCATATGTATTAATATATATTTATATATATGTATGTGTAGATATACATACCTTCACATATGTACATTACCTTACATTATTATGTACAAGCTAACAGGTAGCAGGGCTGTTTCTGTTCACACTGAACTAGTATGGGAATCCAGTAATTTGGCCATTAAAACTCTACCTGACATGCTTTGGATAGTACATCTCCTATATTGCCTTTATACTGATTCCTACTATTACATGTTATATTTATTTTAGCACTGTGTTCTTGCAAAGCAGGCATGGCTTAGTGGTAGGTCATACAGACTACTGTTACCAAGGTCCTGGGTTTGAGACTGACAGTGTGAATTTTTTACTTTGCAAACTTTCAAACTGAGTACAGGACTTGTCAATCAAAGTGCTGAGGCCACCTTTAAGCAGTTAGAAGGGTAAGTAGGTCACACAGGGGTCAGGCTGTGTTGCAGATTCAGGTTGCTGCAATTATGTTCACTGTTTCCTGTAGTGAGTGTGTATGGCTACTGAGACCTACGACTATATTTCATATGTATTAATATATATTTATATATATGTATGTGTAGATATACATACCTTCACATATGTACATTACCTTACATTATTATGTACAAGCTAACAGGTAGCAGGGCTGTTTCTGTTCACACTGAACTAGTATGGGAATCCAGTAATTTGGCCATTAAAACCCTACCTGACATGCTTTAGATAGTACATCTCCTATATTGCCTTTATACTGATTCCTACTATTACATGTTATATTTATTTTAGCAGTGTGTTCTTGTAAAGCAGGCATGGCTTAGTGGTAGGTCATACAGACTAATGTTACCAAGGTCCTGGGTTCGAGACTGACAGTGGGAATTTATTTTTCTTAGCAAACTTTCAAACTGAGTACAGGACCTGTCAATCAAAGTGCCATAAAGGCACTTTTAAGCACTTTAAACCAGGTCTGCGCTTTTTGCTGGAGCTCACGCATGACTGGCGGTGAGCTCCGCTAACACAAGCGCACACCCGCTAATTTCTTTGAAAGAAAAGAAAAAGGGGTGACAGGAAAGTGGTGAAAAGGGGTCACAAAGAGGGTAAGACAGTAGGGAAACAAGCGTGGGATTTTCAGGAGGGATGTAGGTAAGGCCCATAGATGCCCATGTCTTTGGCAGCAACAGCTGTGCATTTCCATGTATTTTGGTGAGACATTAGAAACCTTTCACCCCTGAGAGAGGTGTCAGGACAACATTAATAGTTGTTGTAGAGCCAATTGTAATTAACTGTTTCAATGTCAAGCAGACATGTGTGCGACATGGACAGCTATGTATGGGGCGTAATTTTTTGTGGGTACAGAGTGCCCTTTTTTTTTTTTTTTTTTCAGGTGAGAGTGGTATGTCAGGTGAAGGAAGTCGGTATAGCTGGGGAGGTAGGTTGGGTAGGTTAACAGACAAGACAGACAAGACGCATACAGGGGCGGTGTATGACACACTTGGGGGTTACACAATTGACGGGACGGAGGTTGGGATTTCCAAGATGCATGAGCCCACAGATGGCAACAGTGGAACTGATATCCCCACCCATAGGCAGTTGCCACTGTTCCTTCACAGCCCAGGACGGGCTGTGCTGGGGCTGTAGGGGCAACGGCCGGGCCGTTAGCTGTGCCACACGAGCCTCGAGCTGGCGAGGGGCCCAAGAACAGTGTCTTGGATCTCCTTCGCACCACAGACCGGACACCGCGGAGGGTGAGTGGACGAACCCCTCCGCGCACACTTGCACACCGCGGACGTGCCCCATCCCCTGCAGCGCTTCCACCCGAAGGTGGCACAGGGCCACCGGAGGGGGTCCGCCTGGGCACTAGTGCCAGGTGCAGTCACCAGCTGAGGTGGGAGAGGTGGGTCCGCTGGGACCTGCCTTCCCAAGCGTTCTAGGTTTGTGAGTAGTTATGTTAGTTTGGGTTAGTGGCATTGTATTCCATTCAGATTAGTTGTAACAGCATGCATTGGTATTCCCATCAAACAAACACCCAGATATTAACACCATTGAACAAGGGGCATATCAATATCACATGCATTATTTGAACAGAAATACACAGTCAAACAACATGCAGGGTTGATTAATGGCAACAGGCCATCAGATTTGCAGGTATGAACAGGGCACATGCACGAACAGACATGCATATATTTTGAAACGGACAAATGTCCATGATTAATGAAATGTTCACATACCATTATTTAGTGGGTGTTGTTATATGGAATTATAGGGTTGGGCGGAGATAGAAAGTGATGACACATTCATATGTTACACATTGATTTACATTTATAATAGGTACACAATTAAGTTGAGGCTGATGTTTCAAAATAAATTTTATTTGACTGTCAAGCTACACCTGTTACAAATACATCACTATCCTACTTATTTTGAATCTGATCAGATACATCATCCTGCTACACTTTGATGACAGGACAGGGGACAACTATGGCTATTTAGTCTGTCAGATAATCATTCATTCTATCTGCAAATTGTTTACTGTGATCACCATATACAGCATTTGGCTAGACATTCCAGATTCTGACACACTGAAATCAGTTTGGTATATTAAGTTGTACTTCCCACATGCATTTAGTTCTGTAGAAACACACTGGGGCTAATATATTCCGGGGTTATTACTACTTTATTTATTCATACATGACCCTTTCTGTCAGTCTCACACTTCCTGCAAATTCACAGTTCAGGTTGCTACTTCTAGGCTTTGTTCACATGTTAGACTAGTGGTGATTCAAACACTTTCCAACAGCCTCACTTCTGTCATGATTCAGCATTTCAACAGGGATATATCTCACATGTGACTACCTCAGATTCTGAAGCTGTACTCTTGAGACTACTGCAGGTTACACTATATTTAATTAATGGTGGGACATCTGTATGACAGCACTGTTTAATTCTATCAATTATATTTCCAGTTACACTTGCATACTGATGAACGTGTTGCAGCCATACCTGCAGACTTTCAAATCTTGCTTGCACATTATATTACTTTTAATCAATACACTGCAGTGTTCTGATACATGCTACAGTATAATATTTATTTACAAGTACTGGGTGGGGTTACTAACCTGCACGGTGGCGCATCCGCACCAGCCTACGGGCATGCATCTCGCGATTCATAGAGTGGACACCTGCAGCTGTAATACAAAAGAAGTAATATTGGACTACACATCTCCATGGTATCAGCTAGTTGAAATCCTTACATACATAAGTAAAATGTAACTTACTCAGTAGTGGGCGTTGGGCATATCCCGGGCCTCCTGGATCCATTCGGACAACTGGTCTTGCTTGCGCTTCAAGTCCGCATGGTGGTGACGGACCTGCTCACCAGTGCGTGGAATGCCAGTAGCACTGGTCAGATCACGAGCCAACTGGTCCCATGCCTCTGCCCTATATGCTCCCCATGAGACCTGGCCCTGCATGAGTTGGGCCTCGTGATGGTGGACAAGGAGCCAGACCATGTATCTGGACTCCTCAACGCCCCAACGCTGTGCTCGAAAGCAACGCCCCTCACCTACTCCACTCATTCTGACTGCAGCTCTGATCTACAATCGTTTCTGCTGTGTATTCCCGCCTATGGGGCTTATATATGCCGATTTTCCCGCACATTTCTCTGATTGGCCATTTTGGAATTGTATCTACTTCACTGAAAATGCTTTATCATGCTCCATTCTGGATTTTATCCCATATATATGCTATTTCTGCATCTCTAGGTATTGCTGTCATGGCTTAGTGGTTTAGTACCTTGACTCTAGTGCATGGTATCCTGGGTTCGAATCTGGTAACTGATTTTGATTTTCCTGACAGAAATGAGTTGAGACCTGTCAATCAAACATGCCAAAAGCACTTTTAAGCACTTAAAACCAGGTCTGCGGTTTGCTGGAGCTAACGCATGCGCACTGGCAGTTAGCTTAGGGAGCGCCGCAAATGGTGTGCGCTGGGATAAACCTTAATTGGCTAGTGACACACATGTTCAGCTAAGCACAGCTAGTTGCAAACAGTTTCACTCTGTTAAACCGATGCCTAGCAACAGGCACGCAGTTTACAACTTTTAAACACTACTCAGCTACGGGCACTGTCTCACAGCAGCTTACCTATCAGTACATTTCTGACTATTTTTGTTATTGTGTTACTTCAGAATATATGCTCTTTCATTCCATTTTACAAAAGGGAATACATGTACATGTGTACAATACTGTCAGGGGCTTTTAGTGCTTATTTACAAAAAAAAAAAAAAAGGTTGTTGTGGGGGCTCGAACCCTGCCTGGCTACTCTTACACCGGCAACTCTACCGCTAAGCTATTAATTTTTGGCTTACTTTGCATATTTAGTTCTTATATCCTTTTCCACTGATTGCTAACTGTGATTGCGCTTAGTAGCACACCCACACGCACAGCACACAGTACACAGTAGCAACATTTACGGGGTTTTAAAAAAAAAAGGTTTTAATTTAATTTTATTACATCTCTTCACTTTATACAGTGATGGTCTATCGGGGCATGTGTTGTGTAGTGTGTTTATGCACATTTCCATGGCCTCTCTCGTGGCTGTTTACTTTCAGCCATTCTAGTCTTCCGGGGGCGTGTCCGCTTGCAGGGCTTAGCCTACAGACACACCCCCTACTCTCTTACATGGACCGTGTAAGAGTTACTAGTGTGATTCAGCATGCCTTATGCACCTCATGCATATGCATGACATGCTGACATCACACAGTTTCACTGCAGCCTCCGTGTAAGAGTTATAACTCTTACACGGAGGCTTCCTGAATCTGGCCCAATGTTTTACATGTTATACGCCGTATATTCACACAATGATATGATACCGTAGTGAGAAGAATATCACTTGTCTTAGACACTAAATAATATTTACTGATCTACCTCTGCTTTTTGGCATGTTATGCCATTAGAGCCAATAGCCAACTGAACAAAAATCACTCTAAGGCTTCATCTTGTAATATCTTCAGCCCTTCAAGTAGCAGTTGATATATCCTATGGATAAAATAGTTGGCAGCAGCCATTATTTTTTTAAATTATTCACCTTGTACTGAGAAGGGAATGAACTAGACACAGCTTCAGCAAGTACTTAGAAGTAGGAAGTTGATATCTTTTGATACTCAGAAAATGTTAAAATTTAAAAAGGGTGACCCATTATATTCGAATCAATTCCTCTCAGCTAATAAAATAAGTTCTGCAGACTATTTGATACGCAGATATAGTTTGGAAAATTGTGATTTTCTGGACATCCATACTTATAAGGATTTTATACATACTAAGCTCGTACCCTCATTAGATTTTATCTCAACAATTATTAATAGCTCACCCAAGAACACTGCATACATATCTGTTACTTATAAAATTCTCAAATGATTTTAGCAAAACAGATGTTTCTTTTTGGAATTATTCAAGTGAAGTTAATAAACAATTATTCTCAGAAAAAGATACAATTCTTTGTTTATATTCGGTGAAGGAATCCACGTCTTCCCTCTTCGGGTGTGTATACCCGTAGAAATTTTTACGTAGATGTTTTTTCACACCACATAGACTAGCAATAATGTGCAAGAAAGATGAAATGAAATGCTGGAGATGTGGACACCCTGATGCTGACTAGGTACATCAGGTTGTTAATTGCAAAATAATTTCCCCATTTTGGTTAGACTTTAAATGTATTTCTAAAGTTCTATGGAATGACTGTATAATTATTGACTCTCATCCTTTTCAATGTTCCTGTTTCTGAAGTCATTCCTAAAAACCAAACATTTCTACTATGGTCTATCCTCTCTATAGTAAGGAAAATTGTTACTAAAAATTGGAAATCCCAGTCTACTCCTGTCTTTAAAGTTCAATTTATTCATCTTGTGAAATACATTTGTAAGGATGAGATTGCTACTATAAAAGCAAGGACTAACAATATAACTCATCATTTAATTGCTTGGACAAATTAGTCTAATCTGTTAGAGACATATTAAATATTCTCCTATGTATATTGCTTTTTTTAATTATTATGGACATTGCATATAGTTTTTTTTTTCTTATTACTATACTGTTAAGTTATTGTGTTATAAAATGAATACAAACATTTTGAAAATAAATAAGTAAGAAGTAAAGACCTACTGCTCTTCCAATAAAAACTCACTCAAAACTATAATTCTACCTCCTCTTCCTACAGTAACACTGCCTTCCAAACCTTGCTCCACACTTTCTTCCTAGTATCTTCCTTCTGTCATTGGTCCAGTTCATGCTAGTCACCTCTGTTACATAAATCCTGCCCCCAGCATTTCTCTGAATTCTCCTTCTATGCTTTGATTGTACTCAGAAATCTATTCTGTTCTTATTGCCTCCACCAAATGGATGACAATCACGTTACTACATACTTCTACTAGCCCATTCCTTGCATCCTGGGTGGCAACCAGGTTAACAGCTTCTAAACTATTCTTCTTTCCTCAGTATATATCTCCTTTCCAGTCTGGGTGGCAGTCTAGCTAAGAAAAAATAACCCCAAAACTTCCTCTTTCCATCTCAATGAGCACTCCTTATTGCTTGGGTTGAAAATAGGCAATTAATGTTATCTGTGAGTTTTAGTTGCTTCACTATCTGCTTTATTACTCTTTTGAATAATCCTTTCCTTCTTCCTTCTAGCTGTTCTTCATGACTGCAAGGCACATTTGTAAAGCTTTCTAGATGCTTAATTCCACCCTTCTCACCTTACAGAATAACCTGCACTCTGGGTGGCAGACAGTCTGAGACAGATTTCTCAGCTCTGCCATTCATACATAACTCATTCCTTCAGTCTTCCAACTTACTGAGCTACCTATATAACCTGGGGGGCAGGCAGGCTAATAAGCTAAGTATTGCATAATTACAACTATCCCAACTATTCCTCCGACAGTCTACCCCATATACACTCAGTAGCACACTAGCTCTGATCCGATAATAGTGTTCTAGCATACCTTTGTGTCTTAATAATCCTTACAGTCTAAGTGGCAGGCAGGCTGAGTACATCTTCACTATCTTAACATATCACCTTCCACCCTACACTGGTGGAAAGTGCCCTTCCCTGCCTATAATTACACTCTTAATCCCTAACTCACTATGACTTCCTCCCTCTACCACATTGGCTAACATTCACCCTTCATTTTCCCTCTGCAATTTCCTACGTAATTTATCTCATTGACATTGAATACCATCCATTTTACATCAAAATCACAGCTCCACACTATCTACATTCCTGCTCACATTTGCTCACACACAAACCCTTTGTACATTCCTTCTAATAATCTTCAGAGCCCAAACAAATTTCACTCAAAATTAATGCAACAATGAATCCCCTTCATTTTTCCTTATCACTAGCCATCTCACTATCAGTCCTAATAGGGTCTCTCTTACTGTTAGACACATTTTCAACATACTCTTCTCTGCAAAGTACACTTACCTATTCACTACAATTACATCTAATTAATAGACATTCCTAAATACTGTAATAACTATGTCAAAGTACTAAAACTTAATAAAGATACAGTATGTAATATATTACAAAACTTTCATAATCACAATACCTGAATAACCGCCTAATTAAAACTCTTCTATTTAAGATGCAAACTCTATTCCTCAGAGGACATACAATCAAATCCTGATTCACCTAATCTGAAAATTACTTCTCTGAATGTCTGCAGCATAAACAGTAAATTGACTATCTACTGGCATGGCTTACTAGTGAACAGCCTCATGCACTAACTACTATTAATGATTTTAGACCTGGTTATAACTGCACTACTATTAATGACTTTCAACCTGGTTATAACTGCACTACTTAATGACTTCAGACCTGGTTATAACTACACTACTATTAATGACTTCAGACCTGGTTATAACCGCACTACTATTAATGACTTCAGACCTGGTTATAATTGCACTACTTAATGACTTCAGATCTGGTTATAACTGCACTACTATTAATGACTTCATACCTGGGTATAACTGCACTGTTATTAATGACTTTAGACCTGGTTATAACTTCACTGCTATTAATGACTTCCTACCTGGTTATAACTATACTACTATTAATGACTTGACTTGGTTATAACTGCACTACAATTAATGACTTCATATCTGGTTATAACTGCACTACTTAATGACTTCAGACCTGGTTATAACTACACTACTATTAATGACTTCAGACCTGGTTATAACTGCACTACTTAATGACTTCAGACCTGGTTATAACTGTACTACTGTTAATGACTTCAGACCTGGCTATAACTGTACTACTATTAATGACTTCACACCTGGTTATAACTACACTACTATTAATGGCTTTAGACCTGGTTATAATTACACTACTATTAATGACTTTCAACCTGAGTATAACTACACTATTAATGACTTCCAACCTGGTTATAACTGCACTACTATTAATGACTTTCATCCTAGTTATAACTACACTACTATTAATGACTTTCAACCTGGTTATAACTGCACTACTATCAATGACTTCAGACCTGGTTATATTATAACTACACTACTTAATGACTTCAGACCTGGTTATAACTACACTACTATTAATTAATTAATTAATTTATTTATTTCAGTTTGATTACCGGGGAAGTCCACTGGGCCATGATGTGCCCATTTTCAGTGGAGGCCCGGGGAGAAAAGCTCCAAGAACAGTATAATACAATATAGGTTACAGAATAAAGCTCCAAGAACGGTATAATACAATATAGGTTACAGAATGCAAATAAAGATTACAAAGAAAAAATACATACAATATAGTTTGTAAAAACAAGTAGGATTAATACATTTGAGAGTTGCAGAGAACTTGATGGCAGATTTTTTTTTGACTGAATTCATACCTGGTTATAACTTCACTACTTAATAACTTCATACCTGGGTTTAATTATACTACTATTAATGACTTCATACCTGGTTATAACTGTACTACTTAATGACTTCAGACCTGGTTATAACTGCAGTACTATTAATGACTTCATATCTGGTTATAACTGCAATACTTAATGACTTCAGACCTAGTTATAACTGTACTACTATTAATGACTTCAGTCCTGGTTATAAATACACTACTAGTAATGGCTTTATACCAGGTTTTAACTACACTACTATTAATGACTTTCAACCTGATTATAACTACACTATTAATGACTTTCAACCTGGTTATAACTGTACTACTATTAATGACTTTCAACCTGATTATAACTACACTATTAATGACTTCCAACCTGGTTATAACTGCATTACTATTAATGACTTCAGACCTGGTTATAACTGCACTACTATTAATGACTTCAGACCTGGTTATAACTGCACTGTTATTAATGACTTTAGATCTGGTTATAACTTCACTGCTATTAATGACTTCAGACCTGGTTATAATGACACTGCTATTAATGACTTCCTACCTGGTTATAACTATACTACTATTAATGACTTGACGTGGTTATAACTGCACTACAATTAATGACTCCATACTTGATTATAACTGCACTACTTAATGACTTCAGACCTGGTTATAACTGCACTACTATTAATGACTTCATACCTGGTTATAACTGTCTACTATTAATGACTTCAGACCTGGTTATAACTGTACTACTGTTAATGACTTCAGACCTGGCTATAACTGTATACTATTAATGACTTCACACCTGGTTATAACTACACTACTATTAATGGCTTTAGACCTGGTTATAATTACACTACTATTAAAGACTTTCAACTTGAGTATAACTACACTATTAATGACTTCCAACCTGGTTATAACTGCACTACTATTAATGACTTTCAACCTGGTTATAACTGCACTACTATTAATGACTTCAGACCTGGTTATAACTACACTACTTAATGACTTCAGACCTGGTTATAACTACACTACTATTAATGAATTCATACCTGGTTATAACTTCACTACTTAATAACTTCAGACCTGGTTTTAATTATACTACTATTAATGACTTCATACCTGGTTATAACTGCACTACTTAATGACTTCAGACCTGGTTATAACTGCAGTACTATTAATGACTTCATACCTGGTTATAACTGCAATACTTAATGACTTCAGACCTAGTTATAACTGTACTACTATTAATGACTTCAGTCCTGGTTATAAATACACAACTAGTAATGGCTTTATACCAGGTTTTAACTACACTACTATTAATGACTTTCAACCTGATTATAACTACACTATTAATACCTTCCAACCTGGTTATAACTGCACTACTATTAATGACTTTCAACCTGATTATAACTACACTATTAATGACTTCCAACCTGGTTATAACTGCACTACTATTAATGACTTTCAACCTGGTAATAACTGCACTACTATTAATTATTTTAGACCGGGTTATAACTACACTACTATTAATGGCTTCAGACCTGATTATAACTGAACTACTATTAATGACTTTAGACCTGGTTATAACTGTACTACTATTAATGACTTCAGACCTGGTTATAACTGCACTACTTAATGACTTCAGACCTGGTTATAACTACACTACTATTAATGACTTCAGACCTGGTTATAACTGCACTACTTAATGACTTCAGACCTGGTTATAACTACACTACTATTAATGACTTCAGACCTGGTTATAACCCCACTATTTAATGACTTCAGACCTGGTAATAACTATACTACTATTAATGATTTCAGACCTGGTTATAACTGCACTACTATTAATTACTTCAGACCTGGTTATAACTGTACTACTTCATAGGTTCATAGGTTTATACTAGGCTATCTGCCCTAAGGCATTTATAAGCCTAGCCCAAAGTTATGTGGCTTACGCCACCCCTTATGTTAGAAATAATGTGCCCATTAGTTTGTTGTGCCTCTGTCCAGCAGTGACACAGAGATGATTTCCGGGGTAAACCTACGATCTCCCATCCACCGGTCAAGATTTCTCTTGAACAGAGCCAGCGAGGTGCTCTGCCTCACATGGACCGGGATTTTATTCCACAGCATGGGGAGTCTCTGGGTGATAAATCTATCCCTCCAGCACGTCCTATTTATATCCGTGCTAAGGTTTAAGTCACTTGCTCTAGTGGTTCTGGTGGATTTGGATTTTTTGAGGTGGCGCATGTCCATTAATTCCAGGTTGGTCATGGCCTTGTATGTCAGGCACAGGTCACCTCTGAGTAGACGGTATGCAACTGAACAGAGTTGGAGTTTCTTCAGTCTGGCAGTATATGACAGGTTTTGGAGTCCCTTTATCCTTTTGGTGAGGAACTTTTGGGGTCTCTCCAATTGCTGAAGGTGTCGGGTGAGATACATCCTGAATGGGGCATTGTACTCGATCATTGGTCTGATAAGTGAAGAGTACAGGGGAACAATGACCTCACTTGATCTGTATGTGAATCCCTTCATGATCAGATGGGCAATGTAGAAGGTCTTTCGAACCACTTTAGCAACGTGAGTGTCAAACGAGAGGCCACTGTCAACCTGGGTACCCAGGTCCCTGATAACCTCTTCTGTGCTTAGTGGGTTGCCACCTATATGGTAGCTTGGGGTTACCTTGTTTTTCCCGAAGGGTATGACTATACACTTTTTTGCGTTTAACTTCAGGCCATGGCTCTGGCACCAGCTATCAGTTTCCGTGAGACCCCTCTGAAGGATGTCTGTGTCCAATGTGCTATCCACTATGGCACCCAGTTTGCAGTCATCCGCAAACTTTGTCAGCCATAGTCCTCCTATGTTTGCCTGTACTTCTGAGAAGTAGATGCCGAACAATAGAGGGCCAAGGACTGAGCCCTGTGGGACACCACTTGTAACCGGTTTGGAGTCTGACATGGCTCCAGCAACTCTAACCCTGTGGGTTCTGTCCTTTAGCCAGTTTGCAACCCATCTTGTGACATATGGGTTTACATTTAAGCTGGTAAGTTTCTCTATGATACCCGAGTGGGGTATTGTGTCGAAAGCTTTTGCAAGGTCAAGGTAGGCTGTATGGACTGCCTTTCCCTCATCAATGGCCTTGGTAACTGTTTCGAAGAAGTCGACCAGGTTCAAAAGGCAAGATCTGCCCTTGACAAAGCCAAACTGGGTTGGGTCCAAGGTCTGTAACTCCCCTATGTCCTTGTTTATGAGTTCCATTATGATCCTCTCCATAGCTTTGCAGACCAGGCTTGTTAAGCTTATGGGGTGGTAATTACCAGGGTCCGTAGAGGCACCACCTTTGTGGAGTGGGACCACAGTTGCCGTACGCCACTCCTTGGGCACATATCCTGTGGTAAGGCTAAGATTAAACAGCTGCCTTATGTGCGGGTTTAGTTCTTCATTGAGTTCATGTAGCACACAGCCGGGGACACCATCCGGTCCCATTGATGCTGTGTTTTTAGCTTTAGAGAGAGCAGCTTTCACCTGCGCATTTGAGATGTCTGGGAGGCTACACTCTGTTGGGATAGTTATCTCTCCTTTTGGGGGGGAGAGGGGGGTGAAGTTTGCGCCAAACCTGTCTGCCAGTATGTTGGCAATGTCTGTGGGCTCAGTGATTTTTTTATCATTTTGGACTAATTCTGAGCATATCTGGGAGTTTCCACCCAGGTTTCTGACATAGCTGAAGAAGGCCTTATGATTGTCTTTTGAATCTATGGCAATTTTTTTCTCAAAGTTGGATTTTGATGATTTTATGAGGGATCGTAGTTTCTTGCTAGTACTGATCAAAGATGCCTTCCCTTTTTGGGATTTTGCTCTATCATGTAATAGCTTTCTCCTCTTATTGTAAAGTTTGTTTATGGCTGGGGTCCACCAGACTGGACGTTTGCCCTTGGTGGAAAGAGTCTTGGTTTTATTTGGGATTGCCTGATCCATGCAGTCCTGAAGGTGTTCATAGAAGGCATTTGTAAGGGCTTCCGCAGCTTGGGTTGTGGTTTCCATTGGCTCGGGGGCCTTGAAGGATACCACACCTGTCTTGAGTAGTGTGAAGTTTGCTTTAGAGAAGTTCTTCACTGTGGTCTTTTTTGTTTGGGGTGGGGGCGGGGTGTGGATTTCTAGTGAGATTAGTTTATGATCTGATCTCACCAAAGAGGATATACTTCGGTGTGGAGCATTTTGTCCCCATGTTTGTGATGATGAGATCTAGTATATTTTCTCCTCTTGTGGGGACGGTGACTAGTTGTTCCATGGCATTTGAATTTATGAACTCCAGGAACCTTTGGGCTAGAAAGTTGGGGCTTGAGTAATGTTCCCAGTCTATATTCGGGTAGTTGAAGTCACCCAATATGATGGTGTTTGGTGATACATTTATACTCTCCAGTGTCTTCAGGAAGGCTGTGTGGGTTTCCTGAGTTTGAGAGGGTGGCCTGTAGCATGCTACAAATTGTAGAGCAGTTTTGCCTATGGTTAATTGCACCTGGATGGTTTCCGATACTTCGTGCGTAGCGACCAACCTGGAGGTGTGGGTATCCTTGATGAATATGGATACACCCCCCTCCTTTTGTGGTATGGTCTGGGTTTTGGGGCTGGAACGCATGATATGAGGTAAAACCTGATAGTGCCGGGTGCTCTCAGGAGCCTTGAACCAGGTTTCAGTCACAGCACAGACATCGATGTTCTCCATACTGAGAAGGGCCTCGAGTGCGTGCATTTTGAGATTTAGACTTCTGGCATTGAGCAGCATTACCTTTAGTTTCTTCCCGTTTTTGTTTTCTAGGGTGGTAGGTTTAGAATTTGAGCCTTGCCTAAAAAAGGCACTATGGGGGTGGCAAGAGCCTTAGCCAATATCCGGAATCCCAGGGGTGACAGGTGCAAGCCGTCCCTTGTGAAGCAGCGTGGCTTGTCAAGCATGTCATCCCAAGCAGACAGACACTGGATCCCCTTTGAATGACACCAGAAATTAAGCCAATTGTTAAAGCTGATCATCTTGTCACTATATTGTGGCATCATTCGTGGTGAAGGAAGGATACTGCTCAGGGTCAGGGTCATACCTGCCTGGGCTACATAATCAGAGAGATCCTCTATGTCTCTTTTCATGTAGCCCAGGGAGGTACGTCTCAGGTCGTTCACACCAGCATGGACAATGACTGTGTCATATTTGTACTTGCCGTGGAGTGACCTGAGTGCTTGTGTTATGTGGCGGATTCTAGCGCCCGATAGGCAGCTTACCGTGACCTTCTCTTTGTTCAGCCTGGTGAGTGGAACGTCAGTGTGTCTGACTATGGAGTCACCTATGACAAGTATGTTTGGTGTTGTATTTGGCCTTAAGGGCAGTGACTGCTTTGCACACTGATTTTGTTTTTTATGTGTTGTTTGTGTGGTGTCTTGAGTTTGCAGTTGCTTGGGTGTCTGCTTTGGAGGCCTTTGCTGTTTAGGTAAATTTTTACTCAGAGCCTCCGAGTATGTCTTAGTGTATTTATGTGTTTGATTCGGTGGTGTGGTTGAGTTATGTAAGACTTGTATTGTGGTGTGTGTAGTTGCCTTCTCCTCCTGCCTGGTCTTGCCAGTCCTGAGTTGAGAGAGCTCAGCCTCCATTTTGGCTAAATAGCTGCATCTCTCGCAAGTGTTAGTGTTATGTGGGAGGAGGAGAGGGTTGTCCGTGTACATGAGGCAATTGTAACATTGCCTCAGAATTCTCAGATTCACCAACTGGGCAGGAGAGGACGCCAGCATCTGACCCTTCGACATGCTAGAAAGAATTATGAGTTGGTATGAGACAGAAAAGTAGTGGGCTTAGCAGGGAAGTGGGCACTCCTGGGGGGTTTTGCAAGTGAGGGATTTGTATAATATAGGAGTGCTTGACCTGCAAAGAAAATGCTTATAAGACAAGAGATATGCTTTTAAGACAAGTGCTGAGCTTTTTGAGAAGAAAAAGCAATTAGGAACAAGTGCTGCGCTTTTTAGTGAAGGTGTAAACTGTTTAGGTTCCTAACAGAGCAGTTCTAAGGGAAAAATTGAAGAACAGACTTTATGGAGCCAGAAAAAGTTTAACCTTTTTAAACTGGCGCTGCCCGATGCTGCTCTAGTGGCAACTCCGCGCTAAATCGCGCTAAAGCACGTTAAGGCGTGCTTGATAGCAGGGGCTGGAAAGAAGCAGGAATAGACCCAAAATGGACAATAAAACAGTTTCAAGTCAGTAACCACTCCTACGAGGGGCAGGGAAGCTGCTCAATGTTATGCACTGCCACTGATCAACAGAGAAACTTTCCTTTAGCCCAAGCAAAAATGGCCTCACAGAAACTTACAAACAGTTCAGGAAACAGCAAGCCTGTAACTGAACTTTTTTAAATCTCAGAAAAGTGGGAAAAAAGCAAGATTTTTTTTTTGTTTTTGTTTTTTCAGAGATAGCAGAGGTTCACAGGTTATATCAAGTTATAACAGTGCAGTAAATGACCCCACACAAGAGTGCTAGGTCAAGGACAGAAAATATGCAAGTTTTGAGAAAAAAAATGATTTAAAATTAAGTGCAAACAGGAAATTCAATAAACAGCTTTTGGTTGTGCTCTAAATACAGCTACTAATGCAGAAATCAAGTTTAACAAGCCAGAAAATGCTCAAACTAGGCAGCTATGCATAAAAACTTAGCAAATAAACAGAGAAAAAATACTTAAAATCTCAAAAGTGGCTCCCTATTAATGACTTCAGACCTGGTTATAGCTGTACTACTATTAATGACTCCAGACTTGGTTATAACTACACAACTATTAATGGCTTTAGACCTGGTTGTAACTACACTACTATTAATGACTTTCAACCTGATTATAACTACACTATTAATGACTTCCAGCCCAGTTATAACTGCACTATTGATAATGACTTCCAACCTGGTTATAACTGCACTACTTAATGACTTCAGACCTGGTTATAACTACACTACTATTAATGACTTTAGACCTGGTTATAACTGTACTACTATTAATGACTTCAGACCTGGTTATAACTGCACTACTTAATGACTTCAGACCTGGTTATAACTACACTACTATTAATGACTTCAGACCTGGTTATAACTGCACTACTATTAATGATTTCAGACCTGGTTATAATTGCACTACTTAATGACTTCAGACCTGGTTATAACTACACTACTATTAATGACTTCAGACCTGGTTATAACTGCACTACTTAATGACTTCAGACCTGGTTATAACTACACTACTATTAATGACTTCAGACCTGGTTATAACTGCACTACTATTAATGATTTCAGACCTGGTTATAATTGCACTACTTAATGACTGCGGTGGTGGTGCTGCGGTAGCATTGTCACCTCACAGTAAGACTTTGTCCTGTTCGATTCTCAGCTAAAGCATCTTCTGTGTGGAGACATGCATGAATGGGCGTACCTTCGTTGAAGCTTGTGCGTCAGGGCTGGCAACTCGGCATGTAAATATCTACTGCCAATCATTAGCGGACCGGAGTTCCACTGTGGTGACCCCTAACCGGGAAAAGCCGAAAGACATAACAATGACTTTGGGCCTGGTTATAACTGCACTACTATTTATGACTTCATACCTGGTTATAACCGTACTACTATTAATGACTTCAGACCTGGTTATAACTGTACTATTAATAACTTCAGACTTGGTTATAACTATGCAACTATTAATGGCTTTAGACCTGGTTATAACCGTACTACTATTGAAGACTTTAGACCTGGTTATAACTGTACTACCATTAATGTCTTCAGACTTGGTTATAACTACACAACTATTAATGGCTTTAGACCTGGTTATAACCATACTACTATTAATGACTTCAGACTTGGTTATAACTACACAACTATTAATGGCTTTAGACCTTGTTGTAACTACACTACTATTAATGATTTTCAACCTGATTATAACTACACTATTAATGACTTCCAACCCAGTTATAACTGCACTACTATTAATGACTTTCAACCTGGTTATAACTGCACTACTTAATGACTTCAGACCTGGTTATAACTACACTACTATTAATGACTTCAGACCTGGTTATAATTGCACTACTTAATGACTTCAGACCTGGTTATAACTGCACTACTATTAATGACTTCATACCTGGTTATAACTGCACTGTTATTAATGACTTTAGACCTGGTTATAACTTCACTGCTATTAATGACTTCCTACCTGGTTATAACTATACTACTATTAATGACTTGACTTGGTTATAACTGCACTACAATTAATGACTTCATACCTGGTTAAAACTGCACTACTTAATGACTTCAGACCTGGTTATAACTGTACTACTGTTAATGACTTCAGACCTGGCTATAACTGTACTACTATTAATGACTTCACACCTGGTTATAGCTACACTACTATTAATGGCTTTAGACCTGGTTATAATTACACTACTATTAATGACTTTCAACCTGAGTATAACTACACTATTAATGACTTCCAACCTGGTTATAACTGCACTACTATTAATGACTTCCAACCTGGTTATAACTACACTACTATTAATGACTTTCAACCTGGTTATAACTGCACTACTATCAATGACTTCAGACCTGGTTATATTATAACTACACTACTTAATGACTTCAGACCTGGTTATAACTACACTACTATTAATTTATTTATTTATTTATTTATTTCAGTTTGATTACCGGGGAAGTCCACTGGGCCATGATGTGCCCATTTTCAGTGGAGGCCCGGGGAGAAAAGCTCCAAGAACAGTATAATACAATATAGGTTACAGAATAAAGCTTCAAGAACTGTATAATACAATATAGGTTACAGAATGCAAATAAAGATTACAAAGAAAAAATACATATAATATAGCTTGTAAAAACAAGTAGGGTTAATACATTTGAGAGTTGCAGAGAACTTGATGGCAGATTTTTTTTTGACTAAATTCATACCTGGTTATAACTTCACTACTTAATGACTTCAGACCTGGTTTTAATTATACTACTATTAATGATTTCATACCTGGTTATAACTGCACTACTTGATGACTTCAGACCTGGTTATAACTGCAGTACTATTAATGACTTCATATCTGGTTATAACTGCAATACTTAATGACTTCAGACCTAGTTATAACTGTACTACTATTAATGACTTCAGTCCTGGTTATAAATACACTACTAGTAATGGCTTTATACCAGGTTTTAACTACACTACTATTAATGACTTTCAACCTGATTATAACTACACTATTAATGACTTCCAACCTGGTTATAACTGCACTACTATTAATGACTTTCAACCTGATTATAACTACACTATTAATGACTTCCAACCTGGTTATAACTGCATTACTATTAATGACTTCAGACCTGGTTATAACTGCACTACTATTAATGACTTCAGACCTGGTTATAACTGCACTGTTATTAATGACTTTAGACCTGGTTATAACTTCACTGCTATTAATGACTTCAGACCTGGTTATAATGACACTGCTATTAATGACTTCCTACCTGGTTATAACTATACTACTATTAATGACTTGACGTGGTTATAACTGCACTACAATTAATGACTCCATACTTGGTTATAACTGCACTACTTAATGACTTCAGACCTGGTTATAACTGCACTACTATTAATGACTTCATACCTGGTTATAACTGTCTACTATTAATGACTTCAGACCTGGTTATAACTGTACTACTGTTAATGACTTCAGACCTGGTTATAGCTACACTACTTAATGACTTCAGACCTGGTTATAACTACACTACTATTAATGAATTCATACCTGGTTATAACTTCACTACTTAATAACTTCAGACCTGGTTTTAATTATACTACTATTAATGACTTCATACCTGGTTATAACTGCACTACTTAATGACTTCAGACCTGGTTATAACTGCAGTACTATTAATGACTTCATACCTGGTTATAACTGCAATACTTAATGACTTCAGACCTAGTTATAACTGTACTACTATTAATGACTTCAGTCCTGGTTATAAATACACAACTAGTAATGGCTTTATACCAGGTTTTAACTACACTACTATTAATGACTTTCAACCTGATTATAACTACACTATTAATAACTTCCAACCTGGTTATAACTGCAATACTATTAATGACTTTCAACCTGATTATAACTACACTATTAATGACTTCCAACCTGGTTATAACTGCACTACTATTAATGACTTTCAACCTGGTTATAACTGCACTACTATTAATTATTTTAGACCGGGTTATAACTACACTACTATTAATGGCTTCAGACCTGATTATAACTGAACTACTATTAATGACTTTAGACCTGGTTATAACTGTACTACTATTAATGACTTCAGACCTGGTTATAACTCCACTACTTAATGACTTCAGACCTGGTTATAACTACACTACTATTAATGACTTCAGACCTGGTTATAACTGCACTACTTAATGACTTCAGACCTGGTTATAACTGCAGTACTATTAATGACTTCATACCTGGTTATAACTGCAATACTTAATGACTTCAGACCTAGTTATAACTGTACTACTATTAATGACTTCAGTCCTGGTTATAAATACACAACTAGTAATGGCTTTATACCAGGTTTTAACTACAATACTATTAATGACTTTCAACCTGATTATAACTACACTATTAATGACTTCCAACCTGGTTATAACTGCACTACTATTAATTACTTTCAACCTGATTATAACTACACTATTAATGACTTCCAACCTGGTTATAACTGCACTACTATTAATGACTTTCAACCCGGTTATAACTGCACTACTATTAATTATTTTAGACCGGGTTATAACTACGCTACTATTAATGGCTTCAGACCTGATTATAACTGAACTACTATTAATGACTTTAGACCTGGTTATAACTGTACTACTATTAATGACTTCAGACCTGGTTATAACTGCACTACTTAATGACTTCAGACCTGGTTATAATTACACTACTATTAATGACTTCAGACCTGGTTATAACTGCACTACTATTAATGATTTCAGACCTGGTTATAATTGCACTACTTAATGACTTTGGACCTGGTTATAACTTCACTACTATTTATGACTTCATACCTGGTTATAACCGTACTACTACTAATGACTTCAGACCTGATTATAACTGTACTACTATTAATTACTTCAGACCTGGTTATAACCGTACTACTATTAATGACTTCAGACCTGGTTATAGCTGTACTACTATTAATGACTCCAGACTTGGTTATAACTACACAACTATTAATGGCTTTAGACCTGGTTGTAACTACACTACTATTAATGACTTTCAACGTGATTGTAACTACACTATTAATGACTTCCAACCCAGTTATAACTGCACTATTGATAATGACTTCCAACCTGGTTATAACTGCACTACTTAATGACTTCAGACCTGGTTATAACTACACTACTATTAATGACTTTAGACCTGGTTATAACTGTACTACTATTAATGACTTCAGACCTGGTTATAACTGCACTACTTAATGACTTCAGACCTGGTTATAACTACACTACTATTAATGACTTCAGACCTGGTTATAACTGCACTACTTAATGACTTCAGACCTGGTTATAACTACACTACTAGTAATGACTTCAGACCTGGTTATAACTGCACTACTATTAATGATTTCAGACCTGGTTATAATTGCACTACTTAATGACTGTGGTGGTGGTGCTGCGGTAGCATTGTCACCTCACAGTAAGACGTTGTCCTGTTCGATTCTCAGCTAAAGCGTCTTCTGTGTGGAGACATGCATGAATGGGCGTACCTTCGTTGAAGCTTGTGCGTCAGGGCTGGCAACTCAGCATGTAAAAATCTACTGCCAATCATTAGCAGACCGGAGTTCCACTGTGGTGACCCCTAACCGGGAAAAGCCGAAAGACATAAGAAGGACCTGGTTATAACTGCACTACTATTTATGACTTCAGACTTGGTTATAACTACACAACTATTAATGGCTTTAGACCTTGTTGTAACTACACTACTATTAATGATTTTCAACCTGATTATAACTACACTATTAATGACTTCCAACCCAGTTATAACTGCAATACTAATAATGACTTCCAACCTGGTTATAACTGCACTACTAATAATGACTTTCAACCTGGTTATAACTGCACTACTATTCATGACTTTCAACCTGATTATAACTACACTATTAATGACTTCCAACCCGGTTATAACTGCACTACTAATAATGACTTCCAACCTGGTTATGACTGCACTACTATTAATGACTTTCAACCTGGCTATAACTGTACTACTATTAATTACTTCAGACCTGATTATAACTACACAACTATTAATGATTTTAGACCTGGTTATAACTGCACTCCTATTAATGACTTCACACCTGGTTATAACTACACTACTATTAATGACTTTAGACCTGGTTATGGCTCCACTGCTATTAATGATTTTAGACCTGGGGAAGTCACTGTTACACTGTATTCAGCATTTGTCAAAAGTCATTCAAAGTAGTGCAGTTAAAAGCAGGTCTGAAGTCATTAATTGTAGTATAGTTATAATCAGGTCTAAAGTCATCAATAGTAGTGTAGTTATAACCAGGTCTGAAGTCATTAATAGTAGGGCAGTTATAACCAGGTCTGAAGTCAGTAATAGCAGTTCAGTTCTAACCAGGTCTAAAGTCATTAATAGTAAGTAGTGCAGTTATAGCTAGGTCTGAAGTCATTAATTGTAGTGTAGTTATAACTAGGTTTAAAGTCATCAGTAGTAGTGTAGTTAGGGTCTATATTACATCGTCAAACTCACAAGAGTTCAAACGATGTAATATCGAACCAGGAAGTTCGAAATGCAAAATGTACGAAAGCACAGAACAGCGATTTTTTTTCCCAGGGGAAAAAAATCGCTGTTCCAGTACAAAAACAAAAAAAAAAACACGTACACTTTAAACTTATACTAATGTGGGGGGCTTCACCCCCCCACACCCCCAATGTGGGCCCCCCACCCACCCACTTAAATATACCAACTCCAAGATCACACCACAGTGGAGGAAATAGCAAAACCGCAAAATGGCACACCAATATTTTTTCCTGAGAAAAAAATTGGTGTTCCGCGGCTTCGCTATTTTCACATTTTAAACATATGGGTTCGATATTACAATATTCGGACTCCTGTGAGTTCAACGTTGTAAACAGATCCATGTAGTTATAACCAGGTCTAAAGTCATTAACAGTAGTACAGTTATAACCAGGTAAGAAGTCATTAATAGTAGTGTAGTTATAACCAGGTCTGAAGTCATTAATAGTAGTGCAGTTACAGGAACAGGAAAGTCTTCCCTGGTTTGGCTCCTATGTATCTAATAGACAAAGGCAGCCTGTAAGTGGTTCATCTCCCAGGTCCCTGCTTGTAAATGTTTAATCTGCTAAGCCCCTGCTTACACTTACCAAGGGTACCAGAAGTTGTCAGAGATTTGAGATGCAGGGCTAGGCTTAAAAAGGACACCGTGATTGTTAGCCTAGACAACACCTATGAACATGTACGACAACTAGCTATATTTACAGTAACCTAAATGATGGGCTGAATGCAGCAGGGACATTAATTGATAAGATGAGGCCATTTGAAACAGTTATTCATAATCTAATATTCCATAAACTCAAAATAATTTACTTTGATGATAATACTACTTTGTTGTTCCTCAATTACCTAAAGGGCAGAACATTTCAAATTTACACCAATGAAAAACCTTTCAATAAATGTACATTCAACACAGGTATTCCACAAAGGTCAGTATTAGGACCTTTTCTGTTTTCAATATTTATTAATGAACTTGACCTTGACCTTCACAGTCTTATTCTGGTAATGTATGCAGATGATAGCCTCCTCCTAATATCTCATAAAGCTTTCAGTTATCTTCAATCCAACATACCAAACTATTTTCCCAAGCAATGAAACTGGACTACTACAAATAAGCTCCTAATAAACCCAAAGAAAACCAATGTAATGTTCTCAACTCCACCCAGAATATTTACAATGCAACCAATACTAGTGAGAGATAATAATGATGCTATCATCGCCAATGTTAAAGAACAAAAATATTCAGATCTTACCATAGACCCTGGCCTCAGCTTCGGAATGCATACTCCTATCACTTCCACAGTACTTTCTCAGCTAAATTTGTGTTATAGAATATCACTGCTAGGACCTTAAGAGTGAAAAAATGCATGGATGTCTAAATTAAAATATTCTCTACCCCTGCTGTAAGATAAAACAACACATGAAAATGTCAAATACTAGAAATACTATTTAGAGATGTGTCTTATTAGCAGATCCACAAAAACACCGCTGTGACACAACTGTCTTCCAGTACCCACAAGGTCCACATTATTGTTTGATACTCTTTTATTATTCAAAATTGTGAAGTATGGTTATTGTCCCCCTTTGAGGGATACCCACCTCCACCCCATCCAGAAAACTCAACAACTCTCTGAGAAGTAGTCAGGAAGATAACCTAATCCTACACAGATCGCCCTTAAAATCACTTATTGGTGAAAGAACCTTATCTTTGTTCAGACCTGTTACAAGGAATCATATTTCTGCAGTAATTGCAAATCATCAAGGAGTGAGACTTTTTAAAACCAGCGTAAAAGAGCATCTACTAAGGGAAATTGAGACTACTTGGTTTCATGGCAATGGATAAAGGTTATTAACTCATATATAAAACCCAGCTTGGTGTTTGCAAAGCTACTGGAAAATATAAAATGTTTTGATAGCAAATGTAATTGTAATTTCTGTGCATATATTATATTCATAGCTTCCACATACATTTTCCTCTTTCTAAGCATCACTGTGATGTAGTCACTTGTCAGTTTCGCATATATTATCTCTCTAAATTTTTGTATGAATTTACTCTGTAAATGTTTCTTATTCTGCTCATTTGAGCCAGGGTCATGTCTAAAAATGGTCTGCTGAACAGTTCACTTAACATGGCTTACAAATCGAAATGTGTTAAATAAATAGTGTAGTGGGGGAAATGAACTGAAGGAAATTATGTAACCTCTGAATATTATGCCCATGACCTACTTGTCCTGGATGATTTTGAGCCACTCTGTTATTTGGAGAAACAACCTTACTGCAAGTACCTCCAGAGAAGAACAGTTAGGGAAGATTTCAGGATTGCTGCTACTGCCTGGGAATCTTGATTGCAAATGCTGCCCTTTGCTCCTATGAAAATTGTTATTGTTGGTGAGGAGACTCTACCCCTGGGCCCTTCATGCTCTCTGCTGATGAGCTTGCAGTGGCCTGCATTGAAACTAGATCTGGAACTGGCTCCTCTTAGGAGAATGGAACTGCACACCCACAGCAGTCAGAATTGTACCTTCTTCTTCCATATTTTTAGGTGTTTGTTTACTTTCTCACCAAAAAGCGGAACTCCTAAAAAGGGGTGGTCTAGTAATGTCATCTTCATATCCTCTGCAAATTGGTGAGCCTGAGTCAAGCATACCAGTACATTCCTAAGTATAGCCACAGCTATGATAAACCCTCAGCCATGGTACAAATAACATGAATCATGGTTCAAGTCTGGTGATGTTGCAACTTCAGCTTTTATCTTCTTTTTCTGTAGCCCATCCGGAAATGCCTCCACTTCACAGAGAATTTGATCTATCAAGTGGACAAAATAGTTTGGTGTCCTCAGAAATAACTTAGAGGATGCAAAACATGCTTTTCTAGCCTGTCCATCACTCCTTTTTCCCAGTCCAGTGGATGGACTGCAGAGCTCTGAGTAATAGGAGCTCAGTTCAGGATGTTGCAGAAACAGGTCCAGGCTTGAAGTAAACTCTGACTAGATTGAGCAATCCTTTTTTATAACTTCCTGGGCATGTAGCTATATTGTCTTTGTTGTCTCAGTTAGTTTTAGTAACATTCCTTAATAGGATGTTAACCATTGATGGAAATGGGTTGGCCTACATATTTTTGGTGGCATTTCTCATAGGATGTTCACCAGTAATGGGAGCACCCAGGAGATCTAGGGGGCATACCTCTCAACCTGGAAACATCAAAAATCTGGACAAGGCCCATGAAAAATAGGTACAAATCTGTACGCTGTTTAACATAAAATTTGCATATATAATTATGTAATCCCACCCACTCCAATGGAATTATGGGATACCGACTTTTGCAAACTGAAGAGCAGACAACCTAAATATGACACCAGAGGCCCCCTGCAGCCATTCCAGTGTCCCATTACCTGGCTATTTCACCCCATTTACCATAAACACCAATGTGTGCATACTGTTTTACTCCTGCAGTGATTTGGATTTTATTTTTACATAGCACAATGCACAAACACCAATACACGTCTAGAATTGGCATTAAAACTTCTCTGCCCTTGAAACTCTCATTCATTAAAATAACATTGAAACCTACACCACATCCAAAGATAATGGATCTGGCCAGTGGTGGATAAAGATTACCTTTAGGCTGTTTTCAAATTATTAGCCACTTGCACACAAAACAAGAAATATAAATGTGTTTTGATACATCTTACTGACTTTAGTAAATTATATTCCTTGTATATAATAGCACATTTTAAATGTGTTTGAACATTTTTCAGTAGGCAATGAAACCTATGCATGAACCAATAATGACAAAACTGCCCAATTCAGAACATTTCCATCATAAAGGTCTACTCACACACACACCCACATACACTTACTTAAGTGTTTCACTGTATTTAAGAAAGTGCAGCAGTACCCAACTATACAATTAATGGAGACAATTCAGGTCAGGACATGTACTGGATTAATGAACAAAACTGAATTATCACAATTAATACATTTAATGATACTGTGAATATGCTGACAACCTTAATACTAGTAAAGATACTATAATTATTGCTGCAGCCTCAATCCAAAAGTGTCAAACTGTTCAGTATGCAACTTATTATGAGACCAACTCAGATTTAAGATACCAGTAATAACAGGTAATATCCGGCTGAGTATACTGTGCCCATCATATCACACAAAGAACTTCAATAATACAAAAAATAATCAAACTGAATCAGAGCAATTTAAGATTTCAAAATAAGGTAACTTCCAATCCTACACATGGAGAGGACTAGGCAGTTTAACATGTGACAAATATGAGATGACTTCATACTTAAGGTTTCAAACTTGTATTTGCAACACAAATTACAGACCTATTTACTTTTTTTGACTCAAGATTCTATTTATAATGAATAATTACATTATAGCACATTTTGATACGTGCAATAGAGCTCTATTTAAGTACAGAATCATTCATAAATGAAACAGTTTGCAGTATCCCTCATTTGTAATGACTTAAAGCCTTATAAAAGTTGTAATCGTCTGTCATAGCAACTTAGTACCAGCTCTTGGAAGAGACCAATACAAGAATGGCTGAAATAGTCAAAGCCTCAAATCTAGGCATCAGAAGATACTTTAAGCTCATCTTAGGCTCTCATCTGAAGACTAAAACACTCTGAACGTTAAACAATTTTACTTTCCATGATGCTGATAAATTTAATACATAGGCATCGAAGTTCTACACTTCCACTTTAAAAGGGAAAGTTGCCTTTCTATTCAAGAAAATTAATCTGACCTTGCACAGCCTACAACAACCTGCATTTCCTACAAAGGGCATTGACATTACTGCTTCCATTTGTACTTGCATTTATTTATCACAGACCTGTTCTCGCTCGTCGTCGGTTTGCCTGCCCTGATGTTTCTCGGCTGGTTGCATTCTCTTCTCTCATTTCTCTGCCCCTGTTCTCACTTCTCGGTCGTCCTGTCCTGATGTTTTTCTGCTGCTTTCCTGGGTCCCTGGCGGCGGCTTGAAATAACTGTACGTAGCACAAAAACAAAAGTTTCTGCCTGGCAGACTAGTGCCTGCACAGAAAACGTTTCTTACCGCGCCAGCTTGTAATTCAAATCCAGCCAGCCGGAAATGATGATGTGAGCTCCTTGAGCTCAATTCCGACTGGCTGGTAGCCTGACGGTGTTGACGTCATCGCGCACGTGATGACGTCAGCGCCGACAGCGCGAAAGTTTTAAAAAGGTTTAAAAAGGTTTAAAAAAAAGTTAAAATAAATCGGAACTGAAGGGGTGCCACTCGGGAATCGTGGCACCCCTTCATTTGGACCCCAAAACTCGGTAAAAACCGAGTAATTCGGAACGGTTGAGAGGTCTGCTAGGGGGTGAATCTGAATGCTTTTTACAGACTTCTTTGGGGTAATGGAATGAGGTTTGTGGACTGCCTCATTTCTATTGTACTAAATGGAGAAACATTCTGATATGAGGATGCTCTGCTGTGATGAGCAGGCCAGAGCAAGGTTAGTGGGCATGCCACTGTAGTTCAGTTTAATGTTGATTTGCTGAAGCAGGAGAATATAGACATTTATCAAAAATGGACTTAATGTTTCTTTATAAAATCATGAAAGGCTAGAACTCTCCTGTTATTAGCTATTTCTGTGACAGTGGAAATATGGAAACAATCAAAAATAATGTGAAAATGAGCCATGGGAGTCCCAAAAGATTTGAGAAGAATGACAAATGTGTCATTAGTTAGGTGAGATGTGGTCATAAGCATGATTAAAAGAAATGTTTATTTTATTTATTTATTTATTTTATTTTACATTTGTTAACCGGGCTAGTCTAGCTGGATATATTTCCATTTTCAGTAGAGGCCCGGGGAGAAAAGCTCCAACAAGATATAAAAAGTAAAAATATTGTTACAAGGTAAATGAAAGGATTAATAAAAAAAATACAACAAGTAATTATTACATACTAAAGATATTAACACTTGAGAAAAGCAACAGTAAAAATATTTACACTTAAGAAAGCAACAACAAAAAAATGTAGTACAGTAAGAATCATATGGAATTGTTCACATCAAGTAAAAAGATTTCAGCAGTAAGTTGATTAAACAGTACCAGTCTTGCTTACATGACTAAGCATTAAAATGTTTGGAAATTTGTTTGGAAGAGGAAGAAACAGTGGTGAAGAGGGTAGTTAGTCAGGGTTACTACAAGGGCATAACCAGTGCGTTTTGAGGTGTTTTTTTAAGTTTTTGTTTAAAGACAGGCAAGGATGTGATTAGAGTTAGTTCATTGGGTACACAAAAGCAACCAGAACAGCTAAACCAGGAAAAACAACAGCCAAAAGATCCACCAAAAACAATTTATTTTAGAACTCTGATGTCTCGGCCACAGCCTTCAAGGAGTATAAAACATGAAAAACCACAAAGCAATATATACTGAAGTAAAATACCAATTACATAATTAACTAATAAAAATTGGCAATTAATTAAACAGCACTTTCCAATTAAAATCTTCAAACCAAAAGGAGACATTGTTTTAAATTTCAACATATATACAGCTTCTTTATGCAATAAAAGTGACTTAATATCTACATTGTTATATTTAGAAACATGAATTTGTTCCAAAATAGTGCCCTGTAGGCCCCTGCTGTCACCATTATGCAGATTTAAAAAATGCATAGCTATAGGACTTGATTCTTTTTTATTATCAATGTCCCTAATGTGTTCCAAGAGCCTTACTTTGAAGGCTCGCTTGGTTTCACCAATGTAAAATTTCTTACATGGACGCTGTAATGCATATATAACACCCTCGGAAGTACAATGAAAGGTATGTTTGGTACTAAACTTGATATTATTAATATATGAAAAACAAGGTACAATAAAATTACATGCCTTACACTTACCACATGGGTAAGTGCCTTTGTTACCAATGTTATGATAAAGAACATCAGATGGTGAATTATATCTGCTTTTAACTAAGAAATCTTTTATGTTTTTACCCCTACGGTAAGAAAATCTAAGTTCCAAATTCAACCATGTCTGAACACTATCCAAAGAACATAAATATTCCCAAAATTGTTTAATAATTTTAACAAATTCTGCAGTGAAGCAACCAAATGTCGATACAAAATATATAACTTCTCTATCTTCCTGTAGCCCATTATAAATATTAGTACTTCTCTTAGACACAAAGCCAGGTTTATTGTAAATTTGTTTCCTGCCATTATTCAAACGTTCATAACTTTCTTCCATTACTTGTTTATTATACCCCCTGGCCAAGAAAGATTGTACCATAGAAGACAATTCATTATTAAATGTATGATGTTCATTACACAACCTAGAAATTCTTAACATTTCTCCGTAAGGCAAAGCCTGCAAAGTATGGGGTGGATGGCCACTAGTGCCATGTACATATTGAAAACCCCCTTCAAATTTCCTATTAATGGAAGTAACCAAGTTATGACCATCTGAAATATCTAACACTACATCCAAAAAAGGAACTCTAGTGCCAATCCTTAAACCATCAAATTGCAAACAGAACCTATTAACATTTAAATCAGATACAAATTGCTGTATAGAAGAGTAACCCCCTTCTACTAAAAAAATCAAATCATCCACGTATCTGAAGTATTTGATAACATGAGTACGAAAAAAGCTGTGTTTATAGACAACCTCTAATTCAAACAAACCCATGGCCAAGTTGGCATACGTTGGGGCAAATGCAGCCCCCATGGCTGTCCCCTTTACTTGATGGTATACAGTGTTATTGAATTCAAAAAAATTATGGGTTAATGAAAAATATATGAGCTCTACTATATATTCAATTGAAGGAGAAGCTCCCAAGAAAAACCTGATAGCTTCTATACCAACTTGATGTCTGATGTTGGTGTATAGGCTCTTCACATCAATCGTCACCCAATACATATTATTATTCCAGGTAATCCCCCTTATTTTTTCTAAAAAATCAAAAACATCTGTAATATAAGAAGGTAACTTAATAACATAAGGTGCAAGAAAATTATGTAAAAAAATTCCTAAATTGTGTAGAAAATAATTACATCCTGAAACAATAGGTCTACCTGGAGGTTTTCTTATATTCTTATGTATTTTTGGTAGACAGTAGAAGTGGGCCATTTAACAAACATCTATTCCAAATTTTTTCTTTACATCTGTAGGGCAAAAATATCCTAATCTAATGCCCTTATTTATAAGTTATTTATATTCCAACAAAGAGGCTACATATAACTCAATATTTACCACTTCATAAGTTGTAGTATCATTTAAATGATCCAAACACATACCCAGATAATATAAAGAATCCATAACTACTAATTTATTGCCTTTATCTGATGGTTTAAAAATAATTTCACTTTTGTTACTTAAAGCTAACAAAGCTTGCCATTCTTCAAAATCCATATTATATTTGATATTCCTTTTATCACACATAAAATCTGTGTAAGCAGTCTCCGTGAAATGATTTATCAAATTAATACAGTTACAGACATCAGAATTTAAAACATTTGGAATGAAATGGCTAGTAGAAGGAACATTATCAGTGTTAAATTTACAATAAGCGTTTACTGTTTCTTCTGAAGTACAAGAGTAAAAACTATCTGATGAAGTACTTTCATTGTCAACACTAAGAACACTGTCTAAATATCCACTCGACTGGTTAAAAAAATGTTTCAAATGGAGCTTCCTACCAAATGCAAAAACATCCTTTTGTATGTCATGTAGTCTTGTAACAACAGTGGGGATAAACTTTAATCCCCGATTTAACACAGAAAGTTCCACATCACTAAACGTGTAACCAGACAAATTAACAACATATTCTTGTAGATTTTGTGAAATAATGCCACCATTTACCTCTCTTAAATCCCCCCTGTCCATGTTGTTCACCTGCTGCATGAAAAAATTGTTCTCGTTGGCGTTTCTGTCCTTGAGCATTCTTGTATGGAAACGAAGATTCTCGTCGAAAGGTTTTCCGAAAACTATCTGCTTGTTGGGCTAATGGAAGCAAAGGAAATTCAGGATCCACATTTTCTTCCTCATATGAAGTATATCCCCCTTCCGACGCTGAAGAGTTGTGATAGCATTGATTGTCCGCTTCCTGATGAAACCTAACTTGCTTACGAGACCTACTACGATTGGCTCTTGAGAGAAAAGCTCTGTTGGTCTCGTAGTCCCTTAAATCTCTCAATAATTTCCCTTTCTTTCTCTCAATGAGTGTTGCTTCATATTCTTTAAGTTTCTCATTACTCTGTTTCAAGAATTCATCAAGAGTAGAGACAGAAACATTAGTTGACAAATCAGAACATAATTTTTTGATTTCAATGCATAGTTCCTTTTGTTTAAGCTGGTCGCGTTCTACCAGAATGTGTAACCAGTCTGTAACACATTTATGAGCTGCAGATACCCATCTTTTATGGAACACACATTCAGTCTCTACAGTCAAATCAAAAGGTGTAGTAGGGTCTTTAAAAATTCTTAGTCCCCTAGGTGTTGTTTCAGTTTCCAAATATTTCTGCAATCCACAAATATTAAAATAAGTGGCAGTCTCTTTCCACATTTTTTTTTCAAGTTCATCAAGCAATATCTTACTTTCTGTGTTCACTGACAAAGGTACTTTCCTTCCCACACTGGAGAATGGGTTCGAGGACCGCTTTCGTCTGTCCTCTTCCCATTTCTCCCAGGCAGATAAATTCTTGTCAGTCCCATTTCTTTGTACAAATTGACGCTCACCTCGATCTGATGAATTACTCAGAAAATTGTCCACCGAAAGTTGACTGCCATCCATATTTTCTCGAAAAACTCGAGGAAGATGAAGGTGGGGATCAGTCGACATGATAATATCCACAAAAGCAACCAGAACAGCCAAACCAGGAAAAACAACAGCCAAAAGATCCACCAAAAACAATTTATTTTAGAACTCTGACGTTTCGGCCACAGCCTTCAAGGAGTATAAAACATGAAAAACCACAAAGCAATATATACTGAAGTAAAATACCAATTACATAATTAACTAATAAAAATTGGCAATTAATTAAACAGCACTTTCCAATTAAAATCTTCATTCAAACCAAAAGGAGACATTGTTTTAAATTTCAACATATATACAGCTTCTTTATGCAATAAAAGTGACTTAATATCTACATTGTTATATTTAGAAACATGAATTTGTTCCAAAATAGTGCCCTGTAGGCCCCTGCTGTCACCATTATGCAGATTTAAAAAATGCATAGCTATAGGGCTTGATTCTTTTTTATTATCAATGTCCCTAATGTGTTCCAAGAGCCTTACTTTGAAGGCTCGCTTGGTTTCACCAATAATAATGTGAAAATGAGCCATGGGAGTCCCAAAAGATTTGAGAAGAATGACAAATGTGTCATTAGTTAGGTGAGATGTGGTCATAAGCATGATTAAAAGAAATGTTTATTTTATTTATTTATTTATTTTATTTTATATTTGTTAACCGGGCTAGTCTAGCTGGATATATTTCCATTTTCAGTAGAGGCCCGGGGAGAAAAGCTCCAACAAGATATAAAAAGTAAAAATATTGTTACAAGGTAAATGAAAGGATTAATAAAAAAAAATACAACAAGTAATTATTACATACTAAAGATATTAACACTTGAGAAAAGCAACAGTAAAAATATTTACACTTAAGAAAGCAACAAAAAAAAAATGTAGTACAGTAAGAATCATATGGAATTGTTCACATCAAGTACAAAGATTTCAGCAGTAAGTTGATTAAACAGTACCAGTCTTGCTTACATGACTAAGCATTAAAATGTTTGGAAATTTGTTTGGAAGAGGAAGAAACAGTGGTGAAGAGGGTAGTTAGTCAGGGTTACTACAAGGGCATAACCAGTGCGTTTTGAGGTGTTTTTTTAAGTTTTTGTTTAAAGACAGGCAAGGATGTGATTAGAGTTAGTTCATTGGGTAGCAGGTTCCATTTTTTTCCTGCTGCGTTAGTAAACAGAGAGTCACCAGCCATATTATTAGACTTGGTTATGCTAGCTAGGAGTTTGCTAGAAGAACGTAGGGAATTCAGATTTTATAGGGGATGAAGAGATTGGAGAGTATAGGGGTGTTATTGGGTTGGTAAAATATCTTGTGGGCAATCGTGAGTTGGGAGATTATCAGATGGTTTTGGAATTCAAGCCAGTCTAGTTGCCTAAGATTAAAACAGTGGTGGGTTCTAAAGGGATTGCCATTAGTGAATCTGGCAATGTTATTGTAGGAAGTTGCTAGTTTGTTAAGGTTATTTTTCTTTAGGTTGGTATAAATAGGTGAAGCGTACAGAAGAGTAGAGATTAGATGGGAGTGAGCAATCTTGGTTCTGGCTGCTGGGGTTAGGAAAGGTTTTATTCTATATAAGGAGCCTATTTTTCTGTTGACTGTTTTAATGGTGTTATTTATATGGTAATCAAATGTGAGGTTATTGTCAATGGTTATTCCTAACAGTTTAGTGGTAGAGTCTGGAAAAATAATAGTGCCATTATTTGAAGAGATTGAGAAATCTAAGGGGGAGGACTTGGTAGTGGAGGTAAAGAGAAGGAGTTTAGTTTTTTTGGCATTAAGAAGGAGGCAGCGTTTTGTAAACCATGTTTCTACAGTGTTGAAAACATTTTGAGTAAGAGAATATAGTTCTGGTGGAGAGTTTGTTGGGCATATTAGTGTGGAATCATCTGCATACTGAATGCAGGTGGCTTGAGGAATTACTACATGGAAGTCATTGATAAATAATGAGAAAAGAAGTGGTCCAAGAATGGAGCCCTGAGGGACTCCGATGGTGACTGGCAGAAAGGATGAAATTTGATTTTCCCAGAGAACTGCCAGTTGCCTGTTGCTGAGGTAGGATCTGAACCATTTAACAGCCTGAGAGTCAAAGGACAGGGATTCAAGAATATTGATTAAGAGGGTGTGGTTTACCATGTCGAAAGCTTTAGAGAGGTCAATAAAGAGTGCAGACGAGAGGATGTTTTTATTACTGTTTCTATTGATGGTATCTGTAAAGGATAAAAGGGCAGTAGTGGTACTATCTGATGGCCTAAAGCCATGTTGGCAGTTTGCTATTATGTTATGTTGAGATAGATGATGTAAAAGTTGTTGGTAAATGCATTTTTCCATAATTTTTGCTAAGGGTGATAGGAGAGCTATTGGCCGATAGAGTAGTCATTTGAGTTCCCACCTTTATGTAAGGGAATAATGTGGGAGATTTTCCAGATATCTGGAATGGTTCCTTCTTGGATTGTCCTATTTATAAGGATGGATATAGGGTAGGCAATTACTTTGGCTGCTTTTTGGAGATATTGGGAATGTAGCTGGTCAGCAGAAGGAGTACATGGCTTGAGTTTTTGAATGAATTTATACATGAGAGTAGTAGAGATGGGTTGTAGTTTGAATTTAGGTAGAGAGCCTGGTGAGGTGATGGGAAGGCTTGAGTTATCTGGGATAAGTTGACTAGCTAGAGATTGTATGGTCTCAGTGAAGAAAAAATTAAAGGTATTGGCAGTTTGATGGGGGGTATTTGGATCTGCATCAAGTGGGGTGGGTGTTCGAGAGTGTCCTGGGGAAAGCAGTTTATTGATACTAGACCAGAACTTCTGAGGGTTATTTTGGTGAGTTTGTTGCAGTTTACAGTAGTAGTTCTTTTTATCTGAAAGTATTGCCTTTTTGGTACTATTTCTGAACTGCCTAAAATTTAGATGATCAGAGATATTTCTGTTAGCTCTCCACTTAGCCCAAGCTTTGTTCCTAAGCAAAATATGATGTCTGGTTTCTTTAGAAAGCCATGGGGCTGGGTTAGATTTCATTCTGATGGACCGTTTGGGTGCATGCCTTTCCAGAATAGATAAGAATTTAGAGTTAAGATACTTTACAGCCTCTTCAAGTGGAAGGGTTTTTAACGGGTTCCAGTCGCAGGCACTAAGTTTAGTTTGAAATAAGTCTGAGTTAAAGTGTTTGGTAGAGCGTGCTATCCTAAAGGTGGGGAGGTTGGGAAGATCCTTCTTTTCTCTTATGATGTAGGTCAAAAAATGATCACTTACATCATCTGGCAGTGTTCCTACCTTGTAAGATTGTTTCTGTTTATTTATGAGTATCCAGTCTAAGGTGCTCTCTTTTTTTATTTAGTTTGTTAATTCTGGTTGTAGAGGTTATGGTTTGGCTAAAGCCATGGAGGTTAATATGAGAGGTAGGATTTTCAGCACTAATACCTTTTCAGTCAATATTAAAGTTACATAGTATTATTGTTTCTTAGGGGAAAGTAGAAGACACCCAGCTTAGTATAGCCTCTATTGTAGTGACATTATTTCTGGGTGGTAAGTAAATGCAGATAATGTATAAAGATTTGTTTGCGTTGATTTGAAGTTTGGTAATGAGGACTTCTGCGTTACTATCCTGGGTTGGATTATATGGTAGGGTGGAGATATGAAGTCCATCTTTAAATAGAACTGCTACTCCACCCCCTTTGCATTTTGTTCGGTCTTGTCTCACTATGTTGTAGCCTTGGGGAATGATTTCATTGTCTTTAGTTTCTGGTTTCAACCAAGTTTCAGTGAGACAGAGGATATCAAAGGAGTAAATATCTAGGAGGGCATGGAGGTGGGCTACTTTATTATTAGTGCTTTGGATATTTTGTCTTGCATAATGGATAATGTATTGCATTAAATCAAGTGTAACAAACCTGTCATAAACTAAATAATTGTGTTGAAGTGTACAAAATGCAAGAAGAAAAATGCAAATGCATAGTGTGGAACAAATATATAAAAATGATTTTTTTGTGGGTAAGATGAGTGCTGAAAACAAATGCTATGTAAGAAAATACCCGAGTATGAAACAAAAGGATCAGTCAGAAATCTGGGCTGAGAAGCTCAAAAGTAGTAATTAAACTAGGCATAGGTGCAGAGTATTTAAAAAAACACAAAGTATTCCTGACTGGAAAAAGGTCAGACGGTATGCAACATAAAAAGCACAGATTGTAAAAACAGCACACCAGACCATCCTTGGCAAAGGTTAAAGCATAAAACGTAGTTTAATTCAGTAAGCGCTTTCATACTCAAACAGAGCACTTCTTCAGATGATTAACAACGCACTATTAAAACTAAAAAAGTATATGGATATAAAGGTGCAAAGTGTGATGAAATTTAATAGAAAACCTGTTCAAATGTTACGAGTTCTCATTCTGCATGAGAGTACAAAAAGTTTTAGTTGCTTACTTATACAGGTCATCAATGAAGCCACTGGTTCAGAAATCACTTGTTACTTAACTGAGAACATACGAATAATCAGTTTCAGGTGACTGGAATAAAAGGACCAGTTATATTCGGTTCTCTGACTTAACAGAAATGTATCAATGGAAATGAAGTAACGGTGTGCACACAAGAACTGATGACTAGCTTCTGGAGTGTGGTGATTATCTATTGGCCTGTAATGTTTATCAGACATTAATCAAATTCACATCGAACCTGTCATTTATTTAAAAGTGGTATCCTTGTCAACCAAAATACCTGTAGCCTCAAGGAGAAGACACAAAGGAGTTGACAAAAAGGAAGAACACGGGCATGATTAAGAAATATATATATATAAAATTTCTTCAAGCATCCCAACCTATCTCTTCTGCTCTTCTTTCCATATCTTCCTCAGTCACTACTCCTGTTCTCATCATTTTTTCTTTCTTTTCTCTCCTTTTCTAATTTTCTCTAGTCCCCTTCTTTTCCATAACTCTCATTGCTGGCTCTATTTTATTTTTCCTTTGCTTCCCCTCTCTAAAGTTGCCCTTTTCTCTCTCTTTCCATAACCCACCACCCCATCTCTGCTCCTCAGTTTTTTAATTCTTTGCTATCTGATCTTACTAATACATAATCATACTGATTTGTATTTCCAGAAAGAAAAAACTGTGTGTGTGTGTGTGTGTGTGTGTGTGTGTGTATATATATATATATATATATATATATATATATATATATATATATATATATTTGATATGAAATTCTCTAAAAGCCTATAAAACAATATTCAACTTTCTAGCTATTGTACATTATCCTGATTTTTTGATTTATGTTTATTGCTATATTTTTGTATTTCATTTTGGTTATTTTATCCGGTATGTAATATCTTTGTCTAATGTTTTCTTGCAAATATTGGAGCTTTTCTTCTTGGGCCTCCACTGAAAATGGATACCTTGTGGCCCAGATGGATTTTCCCGGCAAACAAATGTCAATTAATAAAATATTTAAACTCTCTTCCTGAAGTTGGGTATTTATCTGTAATTCTTGAGCTTAGAAGTTTGCATGTTTGGGGGGTGGGCTGTGTAGTTCTTACAGCAGTGTGCTGAAATTAATTTCTTGGCCATTATTTATATATTTATGGATTAATTTAATCTCATGCAGACACATTTACTCATTTATTGTCATTTGTTTACTGGGAAAGTCTGACTGGGCCTAAAAGACCTACAGTATTTTCAAGGAAAGCCTGGAGAGAAAAACTTCATATACATGATCATACAATATATTTGAGACAGTAGAAGCATTTTCAGTTCACAATCAGGGATACGAAATGATAAGATACATTCCACAGAGTCCTTTAAACAACAACAGCAGTAAAACAGGAGGAGGAAAGGCAAATTTGTAGCTAAAAAATGCATAAGTACAATATTTTAGATAAAATTTAAATAGGGAATGCAATTACTAGCAGATGAGGAGAAAGAAGGTATGTAAGGGATTAGCCAGATGTGGAACAAGAGCAGAGCCATGTGTTGGATAGGAATTCCTCTAGTGAGGCTTTGAATGTTTGTAGGTTTGGGTTACTTCTAATGGGTAGTGGGATGGAACTGCAGTTTTTTGCAACAGTATGGGAGTAAAGGCAGAGACCATGAGATTTATTGGGTTTGCAGATGGAGATGAGTTGTTTGTTATTAGAGTGAAGGGGCTTGTTAGGGTGGTAGCAAATGAGAATGTTGCCGAGGGCAGGAAAAGCAGAGAGTTTATAAATTATGTTATGTGCTGTAATTAGCTGAAGGTAGAGGAGTGATGGGGGAGTTCAAGTCAATTTAATGAGTGAAGAGTAGTGCACTGGTGAATGAAGTGTATAGAGGTAGTAGCAAAGTTTTCAATTTTAGTGTGGTTTGGTGGTTTGCAAGGATCAGCGCTCCATGTAGGAGTGATAGAAGGAAGTATGTTGTTGCAAGGGTAATTTTTGTGGTTGAATTTAAGACAAATACAGTTCAGCAAGTCTACTCACGTGTAATAGCAGTTATTCAAATGTCACCCTGACTCTGTTGCATATGGGTTAGGTAGGTGCCTGCACAAATCCACATTGACAGCTTTCTGGGGCTCAGAATTCCATTTTCTGACTCCCCGTGATAGGGGATCAGCTAAACCCATCTCATCAGAGGAAGCCTAACCCATTTCACAGGAAGGTCAATTGTTCAGGTTTTTAGTGTTAAGTAGGAAAAAAACATGAAGGACCAGAAGCAAGAATTGCCTGAAACCAATCAATTCACAGCCAAAAAAGTACCACCACAAATAACCAAAGCCAGCCAACAGCACAACAAGGTTGGATACAAATGAAATAAACAGCTAAGTTCTCTAAGGGTTGTACCTGAACTGCCTGTAAACATCCATGGCATGCAAAATCTTTCCTCCCTGGTTTTTAGTTTCAAGAAAGAAAACTGGGAAATTAATTGCTTGATTCAGGGTAAATTCAGAAACAACTTATGGAATAAAAGATGGATTAGTACATAAAACAACACTGTCCCTGTGGAAAATCAGATAAGGTTGGCTCACCATGAGAGCTTGAATTTCGGAGGCTCGCACTGCAGATATCGGAGCAATAAGCAAAACAGTTTTCCAAGTGATGAACTTTAAATCAGCATGAAAGGCAGGTTCAAAAGAATATAAGGTCAAGGACCCCAAGGGGGAGGGATTTGCTTTTTAGGGTATCTCAAGTGCAACACTCTGTTCATAAACTATTTGACAAAAAAGAGATGAAAGAGAGGGATCCATGGACAGATAAGCTGAGATAAGTTGAGATGGCCACAGGATGCACCTTGGCAGATGCATAAGATAATCCAGTGTGAGTAGCTCAAACAAATATTTCAAAACCAGAGGAGCAGACAACATACCGGGACTCTGTTATTGGTTAGGTACCACCTAAAAAACTTTCACTTGTAAGCATAAAATGTTCTAGTTGCAGGATTTCTTGACTCCTTCAATACCTGCTACACATCCTCTTGGAAAAAGTACATAAAAGATATCAAGACAGAATCATCCAGGTTGTCAGTTGCAATTTCATTAAGTTGGGCTACACCAGTTGCTCCAACACTGTGTGTGCATTTCCAGAGTGTGGGGAAGCTTATGTTAATTAATTCCCCTGGCCAGTTCCATTAAAAGAGAGGACTAACTTTGCCTAAACCAAAAGGGGGTAACAACAATGATCTTTGGTAATTCTTTTTGAATCTTCAGATGCACCTTGGTTATCAGTAAAAATGATGGTAGTTCATAAAGGAACATTCCTGTCCAAGGGAAAGAGAATGTGTCTGTCCTCCAAGCATGGCTTCAAGGATGCCATGAACAGCATGTTTCTGTTTGTTTTGAAAGGAGCCAAACAGATTTATTTGAAGTGTTCCCTAAATCTGGACCAAATCCTGGAAGACCTCTGTCCTGAGTTTCTACTTGTGAGGGTCCGTGTGAGATCTCCTTAGTCTGTCTGTCGCTATGTTTTGCTCTGATGGGATGTATGAGGCCTGAAGCATCAAAAATGCTGTAAGGCTACCTCCCAGACCATCACTACCAAACAGCAAAGAAGGCCTTGTACTCCCTTGTTTGTTCTGTGACCACATGACTGTGGTGTTGTCTGTGACCATTAAAAAAGGACCTGGAGACCATAGTGAAGAACTTTTAAGACTTGAATCACTGCTAACATTTTTTTAACATTTATGTGTTTTGTAGCATCCAAAAGACCCTATTTGCTTTGCACTTGAACTCCCCAGGATCCCCAGGACCCAGGAAATCTGGACTGATTGAACTAGGGTCTGGAGAAAGAATGGCAGGCCTTGATTGAGAGACATCTGATCCCTCCACCACTGTCACCCTTATTTCACAAATTCAAGCACTGATACCTGAAACTTTAAGGGATGCAGATGCTGGGTCCAACGATTTTTTAAATACCATCAAATTTTTCTCAGGTGGAGTCTGGCAAGTGAGGACCATTGATGCCATAAGTCCTAAAATTTTGAGAAACTTTATTGTGGAAGCAACTTGTTAAAGACAGAAATCTGTGACTATGTTCTGAAAGATCAGGACTTGATTTGCCTTTTGGTAGAAAGGCCATTGTTATTTTCTGTGTCGATCATGCACCCAGGAAGTTAATTCTTTATGAAGGTGTGAGACAGGACTTTTGTAAGTTCAACTTAAAGTTGGTAGCAATTGAAATGTGATGATAAGCATCTTTCATATCCAAAGTCACCAGGAAACAGTGGTCCCGAAGAAGGGGTAGGAATGTCTGCAGGGTGAGCATTCTGAATATGGATTCTTTCAGCAAGGTATTTAGGTAAGACAAATCTAACATTGGTTTCCATGATAGCACCTTTTTTGGGCACCAAAAAGATTCTGGAATAAAATCATTTTCCTTTTTGTGGTACAAGGACTGGTTCTATCATGCCTGTTTGTAACTTGGAAAGGAGTACCAACAAGAACAGATGTATCTGGTCTGGTGGGTGCTGGGGGATCCCACTGAAGACAGGAAGATTTTCTGTCCACTGCCAAGAGTATCATCTCTGAATTATTCTCAGCACTCATTTGTTTGAGACTATTTTTGATCAGGCTGCTGGGTTAAACAAAAGCTTGGAGGAAGCGAAAGGGGAGGAGGGATAGGAGAAAAAGATCGGACTCTCTGAGTCTTGGCATAGTCATTCTTTAGCAGGGGGTACTCTTTTTTGTGGAAAGAACCCTTTTATTTCAATTGTAAGTATTATTCTCAAGCCATTTCCTCTTGGTACCCTGACTGTTGTTAGGCTGGGCTTTTTGTTTCTTCTGCCTTCCAAAGTTGGATTAGGGTTACCACCTGTCCCACTTTGCGAGGGACAGTCCCTCTTTGGGCAGTGATGTCCTGCAAAGAAATAAAAAAAAATGGCAAATGTCCTGAGATTTTAGGACAAACATATTTCCTACATTTGATGTAATAGTTCCATAAAACAGTTATCCTGTATCTGAAACACCTAAATGTGATAAGAAACAGAATAAGCAATTAAAATGCTACAAGAATAAGCTGTTATTTAGGCCAAAAAGTGAAGTTCTGTCCTTTGTACTGGGCGTAGGTATGTTTTGACCTGCAAAATCTGATGTTTGTACCAGAAAAGTCCCACTTTGGGCATTTGAAAAGGTGGCAACCCTAAGTTGGATGCCTTGTATGTGGAGAAACTGGGAATATGAAACATTCTAGATACCCAGTGCATCAATTTACCTCTGTTATCCCATTGTTTGAGAATCTGGGTGGCAACAGGATCAAACACAAAGTCAGAACTTAAAGGAGCATTCAAAATCTATTATTTCAATCCTTAGAAAAATTATGGTTAAGTAACCAGTCATATATTTCTATACAACAGAAACGGCGGCATTCCTAGAAATTGTGTCACATATTCTCAGATACTCCTCAAAGCAAGTTTCAAAACCTGAGTCACACTAGAAACAATCTTATTCATGTAACACTTTTCTTTAGCTGGTTATGTATGTAGCAAAGTCATCTAAATTGTAAAAACATTGCAAAATAAACCACAATGCCCTGATAATTTAAAATTCTAACGACTAAATTCTAGACTAAGCCAACTTTTTCCCCTGAGAGTCTAAACATCTTGCAGGGATGTATGATTAGAAGAAGCCAAGGTCCTTCTCTTAGAGTTGCTAGCTGGAGAAACCACAGATGGGTCAGCTGACAAAGAAGGAAAGAGGGCTGCAAGATCAGAATACAAAACTCTGCCACTCCCTGGCATAACTCCAGATTGTGTCCAGTCAAAACCATCTCTAAACCTAGCTAAAATCTGTGAAAAAGTCAACACCTGCTTGGGTTTTTGAACCTGATAACCTTCCGAAGAATCAGATTAGGTGGACTCAGAGAGTTTATTACTGTCTGCATCAGAGTCCCCATCAAAATCTGCAGCCATAGACTGATCTCATGAAAAGGTAGCCCCATAGTCATTCTGAATAGGAGCATAGTTGTAAGATTAGATGACTGTAAAACTGGAAAACTCACTTAGCTAGGGAAACCAAATCAGCCCTATACATGGTAATAACCTGATTGTCTGCAGTGTGGTGAAGCTTCTGTTGTTGGGTGGCACAGTGTTGCAGCGGTTAAAATTGTCACCTCACAGCAAGACATTCTACCGTTCAATTCTTAGCTGGGGTGCCTTCAGTGCAGTGTCTGCATGTCCTCCCTGCATTTGCGTGGGTTTCCTCTGGGTGCTACGGTTTCCTCCCACATTCCAAAGACATGCATCTGGAACATTTCTCCCTGGACCTCTGCAGAAAATAGGCTCCGTCCTAGTCTGACTTTCCTGGTCAACAAATGTTAAAATAAAAAATAAATAAAAAACTTTACTGTGAACTACACTAATGGGCAAAATATCTGAGGACAGAGTATTAAGTCTGGCAAAGTTCTTACCCTAGACCTCTCCCACACCTAAATGGTTTGGTTCTCCCATACCTGAACCAAGTACTGGAACAGCATTGGACAATGTGTCTCACTCTCATACCATAGAGGGTCGTGGGATCACACCATAGGCAGATGGAAAAAAAGGGTAAGTGGCCTGTGGGTCAGCTTAAGACAACAATGGAGTCACAAACTTTAGACTGAGGCATGCTTTTCTTGAGTCATTTCCTTTAAGGTGCAACTGGATTTGATGGGGGAGCAGTCGTATCAAAATCCATCAAGTCAGGGGAAAAAACACCAGCCAGAATAAAACACTGACACTAATAAGTGCTGACTAAGGGCATCAATAATAGAAGACATAAAGCATGCCTCACACAGCACATAGGGATACACTGCTAAAACATATCAGAAACAGTTTAAAATGTGCCAAGCCTTGTGTTATCACCTACACAGTGAAAAAAATAAAACAGGTAATAGTTTCCTTTGTAAGAATTTCAAAAGTGAAGCTGATAAACAACAGAAATAATAGGCACAGTTGAATCGCAGCACAGCAAGCATGAGACAGTCCCTAGTGTTCAGCTGACATCACAGCACTTCAGTTTCCCAGCACAAGTCATAAAACACTTTAACAAAGCCCTTCTTCCTCCTCCGGCTTTTCCTGGTTAGGGGTCACCACAGTAGAACACCTGTCCACTCATGATTGGCAGTGGAGTTTTACAGTGTCGAGTTGCCAGCCCAGTGCCCAACCTTCCACAGAAGGCACACACTCACACCTAGGGCCAATTTAGAGTGTCCAATCCACCTACAGCATGTCTTTGGGGTGGGGGTGGAAACTGGAGTACCCGGAGGAAACCCACGCAACCACAGGAAGGACATGCAGACTCCGCACAGAAGGCACCCCAGCCAAGGATCGAACCAGAGAACCTCTTGCTGTAAGGCAACAATGCTAACCGCTGCACCACCATGACCATCCACTTTAACAAAGCCCCATAACTGCTTAAAAGCAGTGTTAAGCATGCAAACAACATATTAGTAAGTTAGAATTCCCAGAGGAATTAACAGTAGTAGAAAATAGCCAGTTTATTTAAAATAAAAAATTAACACACATGCACACACACACACACACACACACACACATATATATATATATATATATATATATATATATATATATATATATATATATATAATTGAAAGAATTGATACAATGTAGGATACTGGAATTAATGGAGAAACAACTGCAATGAGACTGGAATGAATGTCTTTATCTGTTAATTACCTAGAACAGTGCTGAACAGGTACCAGTCTGTCCTTTATGGGCCAAAGCTTCTTCGACTTTTCAGAATAAGTCTGCACACACTGTAGTTCAGTTAAGTATTCTTTATTATGTGCAGTGGAGGTAAATGTCAACATGTCAACAATATCTGAATCAGATCTTAATGTCCATAGTTTCTACACTCATTATGCTGTCCATATGCAGAAATATACTGTCTCCAATAATTGTAATTATGTCTGTACTTTCTGCACACACATTCTGATCCTCCTGAATACTATCATTAATATTCTGGAATGATGGATATTTGACCTCACTTCTGCGCCCACTCTCGAGTGTCTGTACTGCCTTCTGAGGATTGCACTGCCATAATTTTCTGCATATCAGTCCAAATGAACTAATTTATCCGTCTCTGAAGTATTTCTTAATAATATCAAAACCCTGTAAACATCTACATGCCTCTTTAGTCTTGGTTCCCGAGCCTTGGAGCATACAAATATGATCTGTTTGCACCCAAATGTACAGTGCATTCTGTTCTTATCAGTATTCTTGACTGAAGGTTATTTTCACTGATTGAAAGTGCATTTATTTAAACTGTATGCAAACTGTGAAGCCTGCTTTAATATGGCTGTATTTCTAGACTTACACAAAGAGAATACTGTATTTTTGCACATTTAAATGATACCAGAGCTAACAATAATATGTACACACACACACACACACACACACATATATATATATATATATATATATATTTTTTTTTTTTTTTTTTTTTAAATAAATCAAAAGTATATAATAATAAAAGTTGAAGGGAAGTTCCCAAACTTATGTTTTCTGAGTTTGGAATTTACCAACACAGGCTGCTGAGCAGATTTGGTTGTATAATACTTACAGATGGTATTACAAGACTGAAAAACTAGCTTCCTGTGACAGGGGATATGCGTCCTTGGATGGGAAAGGCTTAGCAGATCCCCTATCACAGGGAGCCAATGGATGGAATTCTGAGCTTTGGAAAGCTGCCAGTGTGGATTTGTGCAAGTACAGAACCCATATGCCACTGAAGCAGTGTGAATGATGAACACTGTTTGTGACAGCAGAGCATGCTAATTTTTTAGTGAGTTGTTTTGATATTATTTTGGATATGAAGATCAAATTTGTGACTGTCATCAATTATCATACCTTGTAGTTTTGTATTTGGGAACTAATACTATTTCAGTGTTATTTAGTGAAAATATTTTAAAGTTCTGTTTGCTATTACAGTGGGTTTTTGAGGATAAGACAAGAAGCTTAGTTTTTTGGCATTAAGTAGATGGGCCACTGGCACAGCTAGAGAGTTGAGTCCTTAGCCAGGGTTCCAAGCGAAGTCCTCCAACATTCTCTCTGTCCAACAAGTGCTTCGTGTCCCTGCCCAAGTAGCTGACACACACACACACTCTTGGATATTTGTTACACACACACACACACACACACACACACACACACACACACACACACACACACACACACACACACACCTGGGAAAGGCTGTCACAGGTTTACTAGCTATGCCCCCTTCTGCCCCGACTATAAGATAGTTATCACTGCCACCAGCACCCCTTATCAGCTATTTTAAGGTCCTTAACAAAGGGTAATCAATCTTACTGGGCAATGTTACTATTAATATAAATGATAGTTTGACTAAGAGCAAGGCTATAAGGAGTTGCCCACACAGTATCACCAAATAAATAAGCAAGTACTCTCAGAACTTAAATGTCTCTAGACAGATCAGCCACAATGAAAGGTTTAAATATATTTAATAATAAATATTAAAAGAACAAGAAAATACTCAGTATATATTTACAGTGACATCAGATTTCAAAATCACAGGAAATATTTAAAACAACATCGCAGGACAGTCTGAAATAAATAAAGAAAAATATCTAAACTAAGTGTTGCTATATTCCTGACTATATCTAAGAGAATTATACTGTTCCCTAGACTTACTTACTGTGGAGCAAGGCAGATGTGGTGCATGTATGTTGTAGTTGTTGTCTGGTCCAAAATAGGATACAGAATGCTGTCTCTCAGAGACTTCTTAATTTAATATCTCAAATATTACAGTTGAGATAGCTTGCAGAATTACATCTTCTATTGTCATCTGACTCTATCCCAGGCCCAAAACAAGCATTGATGGCAGCTGCTAGCATTTAGCATCTACCTGTAAAAATACATAGACAAAGGATTTTCCTCAGATCTTTGACAAATGCTGGAAGTCATAAAACAATAGAACCCTTCCAAGACAATGCAGAAAATTCCCTAGTCCAGACATTTGTGTCTCATTGCTGCCAAAAAGTAATTTAATTTCAGCTATTTTTCTGAAGTTAACCTCCTGTGTTCCAGTTCCCACTGTTAAAATGCATACATCTAAACAGTTACAATAGTTCATGTACATTTCTGTTCTATTCCAGTAGGACATGATGTGGTTACATTTTATGCACAAGCACTCTACAAAATATCTCTTCAGCAGACATCTGTACAAACCATCTTATATGACATACAGTTATAATACATTTGTAACACAAGCATCTTGCATACATCATGTTGATATTCACAAATGACATATCATTATTTACAAAATTCCAGAAAGCTGTATTGGCAGTATCTCCTTTGTCACACCATGTCTAAAGATTTAGACAGGTCAAGGAATAGTGTGAAGTCCAGCTTATCAGAGTCTCTTGGCTCAGTTTATGGTGTCCATGAAGGATAAAATGGCAGAAGTTGCACCACGAGAAGGCCTGAAACCTTGCTGAGTAGGTATTAACAGTTTATTTTGTAGGACATGTTGGAGCATCTAGGTGTGGATGAATGATAATGAATGAATGAAAACCAATGACAAGATGGGTAGGCAGTTCTTCTTTAACCAATGATTTTATTTTAATAAGGGGCATACCAACCACATGAAAAAATTCTGCCATTTCATTGGCTTATATAAAGGAGTCCGGCCCATGATTAAATCCATTTGAGAATGTTTTCAGCTTTGAAGATGAAAGCGCTTATCATCTGAAACTTTTTTGGTGAATCTGGACTTCTTGTGGATTTTATTTGGACATCAAAGTTATTTTTTTCTTCAGTTGTATAGTCTACACGAAAGATTTTTAGTGGACTGTTGGTGTAATGACTACAACTTGTGACAGCGGGATTTACAAACAATTTGATTTTGGGATTACAAGAGAGTTTGATTCAACTGTTTTGTGGTTTTACAGTATTACGCGATTGTTTTTTAATCATAACATATATTGTTGAAATAAAACAGTTGGTCTTGGCTTTTAGCATTCTGCTTAGTGGGCCTGTTTCTGTTTTACATAGTTTGTCTTTTTGTTTTCTTTGTTATTACTAGTGTTCAATAGCCTCAGGATCACCTACAGGGGATACAACTTTTACTGATGCTGACTTTACACAACTAAGCCAAACAGTGGGTAATCTGACCATATAAGTACAACAACTAACCCAACGGTTAGATGGCATTCTTTCAACCCAACAGCCATAGCAGTCACAGCCAATCCAGTATCAAAGAACAGAGCCCCTTTCACAGCAAAATGACAAGACCAGAACTAACTACCCGGTTAATGAATATAGTTTGGGTAACAGTAATGTACACATGGACAACCGAGAGGACTCTCATTCTTTCTTTAACGGACCAGAGTTGAAGGACTGGTTAAACACATCTATTGGTTTTGATGATACTAACGTGATTAGACTTTCCAATATATCTGACAGGCTGATGGAATTTGACTGTAACTGTTGAAAATTATAAAACTTGAATGAGATAATGCCTACTGTCTTGCGTGTATCAAAGAAAATTTAGTACCAAAAGGATTAAGAATGTGGCAGTATCCTACTGGATTAACTGCAAATTCAAAATTGCATTTGGACCTTATATCTATGTTTAATAGACATGGGTGTGAATATATGGAGATGTTAGTGAAATATAACCAGCAACAAATTGAGACCTTTATGGTTCAAACATCTAACCTGGATGTGAATATAAAACGGGATTTGCAATTTTTAGATGTTTAGACCTGACTGCTACTGAATTTTTTGTAGTATTGACGAACAGGTGAAAATAATTAAAGAACGTAAGATTAGAAAGGTGAATCATGATAGGAGGGACTATTCCAGTAACAAGGCTTATCCTCCACCTCCTACATCTCAGAAGTGGATATCGAAGCTTATTACATCCAATTTGGATACTAATGAAGTCCAGGAAGATCAAGCTGAAGAGGAGATTTTTTTAGTGGAAGAGGAAGCTCCTCCTATAAGGAGATCCAATGGAATACTGGAGCAAAAGAAAAAAGTTCCCAACTAGTGGCAGCAGCAGAATCGGGGCAAGACCTCTTGGAGAGGAAGCACAAGAGAGCACAGGACCCAGAAAAGAGGGAGGTTTCAACAATGATAAATACAGGCAGTCTTCGGGTTAAGGATGAGATCAGTTTTTGAGTCTGTCCTTAAGTCAAATTTGTCTTCTTTCATCTTTTCCCGGTTAGGGGTCGCCATAGCAGAACTCCGGTCTGCTAATGTTTGGCAGTGGATTTTTACGGTGCTGAGTTGCCAGCCCAACCTTCAAAGAAGGCACACCCATTCACGCACCTACCTGCATGTCTTTAGGTGTCACTCGACCATGGGGAGGACATGCAGACTCCACACAGAATGCACTCCAGCCGAGAATCGAACAGGAGAACCTCTTGCTGGGAGGTGACAATGATAACTGCTGCACTACCACGGCTTTTCCTTAAGTCAGATTTGTATGTAAGTCAATACATGCACATATGCTTCTTATTAAATGTCAGTCCAATGTTTGCCTCAGTCTAGTATTTATTTTAATAATGTTCTCCAACAAAATAACAATATAACAATATTAACATAGAGATCCTATAAGTGCTCGAACACCCTTAGTAATATCCGTTCGAATTTCGTTGTAAGGCCAGCCTTTAGTAACAAAATATCCTTTTGTACTAAACAATGTAACCTTCTTATAGCAGCAATGAAAACTCTGCGACTGTAAACAGTGATAACCTTCTTGTAACAGCAATAAAAACTCTGCGACTGTAAACAGTGTAATTCTTGTTGTTCCTTTAAACAGCTTGCCAGTCCAAAAATATATAAAACTTATTTATTGTAATGTAGCGTATGTTAAAACAGTGCTTTAAAAAACAGTCCCATTCACATTTCCTGCACACTCGCTCACTAGATATACCATCCAAAATGCGTTGATGTGTTATACGTTAAGGTACCAAGTGCGAAACAAGATCAATGCAGTGCTTTAAAAAACAGTCCCATTCACATTTCCTGCACGCTCGCTCGCTAGATGTACAATCCAAAATGCATAATGCATTAATGCGTAATGCGTTAAGGTACCAAATGCGAAACAAAATCAATGCATAACCTCGTTTGGTGTGCAGAATGCGATACTGACTCAATACACTGAAAAAACTAAAAAACTAAAAAAACTGTCATAAACAATACAACGTGAACAAGTTTAGCGCTTTCACCCAAATCTTATGGGCTTCTTCAGAACACCGTTGTTCAAGACAATCAAATATTTAAAACCTTTTTGGCGCCAACTCAAGCCCCAACTGTTTAAATATTTAAAGTGACATTACTCTATACGTAACTACTATGTATTGTTTGTATTTCTAACTTGGTCACTCTTTCTAAAAAATTCATTTCAAAGTGACTTAGCTATAAATATTATATGTCATACTAACTAATTATGTATCTATAATTAATAACAATAATTAATACCCAGTTATTATATGCTTATATAAATGATACTAACAAACTGTTTAAAATCAAGTTGATACACTGATTATACAACACTACAATATGAATTACATTTCTAATATGTGACTGATGGTCCTGATGTTTGTTGATTAATTAGTTATTTATTCAACTAATGTCCTTCCACTAATCTAACTATGCCTAATTTTTTATATATATACATTCTATAATTTATTGGTAAATTTAATAATAAATTCAATTCATATATCAATTGAACTGAAATATTTAATAATTGTAGAACTAATTAATAAAATCTTATACTAAAATCCTATACTTAAATAAATAGAATAGTATACTAAAATAAATAGTAGTAAATAAAAGTAAATAAAATTAACAACTGAAATGGAAATGAAAATACAATCCCCTGAACCATGCAAATGTTATGCAATTCCTAATAAGATGTCTACATTCCTTTACTAAATGACAGCTCCATATTGTACTAGATGTAGTGGCTAATACTCTTACTTGTTAACCTCCAAAATAGCTTTCAATGAAATACTGTCATTGAGTCCTGGGGGGTGGTTGCATCTGTATAGATTTGCCACCATGCTTCTCTATAATTCAGATATTTTTTATTGTCCCTACCCCTAGGATCATAACAAACTTGATCTAATAGGGCAAATTTGAAATTATGTTTGGGACCTGCAAGTGCTATGTGCTTAAATAATGCACTTTTCTGATCTTTCTTTCTAATATTATACATATGCTCATACATACGTTTTTTTAAACATCTTTCCGTTTTCCCCACATAATAACCCAAACACTCCTGACAAACAGCAACATAGACAACCATCTTGGAATTGCAATTCCCTTTTATAGGTCTGATTCTGGATCTAATAATGTTGTTAAGTATGATTTCCTTCATATCCAGAATGAAGTTACATTGTCTACATGGTCCATTTTTCATAAAATTGTGGCAGTTTAGCAAAAGTAGTGGCAAATCATTAAAGACTGATGTTAGGAAATAATGATAGACATTTGAGTTTCAGAATTAATACCTTTCAGAAAATTCATGCTAATGCAAAACCTGTTATTCTATCAACATTCTAAGTTTGTAAGAGCAATATTTATTAAAATTGTCCCTATTTTTGGGCATGTGCCGCACTTTTATTTATGGCTTTGTCCAGATTTCTTGCTCTAAGAGGTTTAGAGGTATGACACATACACACACATACACACACACACACACACACACACACACACACACACACACACACATACACACACACACACACACACACACACACACACTCACACACACGCACTCTTAACCCTACTTTACCTATTCCAAAACTAGCCCCCTCCCCTTATGTAACCACCCACTTTTAACTGCTACTAGGGGATGGCTCACTCACACTCATTCTTCAGTCTTTTTCTCATACACACAGTCTCTTCCTCATTCATACCTGCATTCACTCACACATCGTTCTCACTCTCTCTCTCGATCAAACACACACGCACACACACACACACACACACACGCACGCACGCACGCACGCACGCACACACACACACACACACACACACACACACACACTTGGGAAACTTTAACAATTAAAATTTTTTTCACATTATTTCTGAAATTGCGGCAGCCCATTCGTATATATTTGTTGTCTGCATATCAGATGTCTGTAACCCGGGGACTGCCTGTACTATGGCCCCAAACCTTTCCAATAATGGGAAAAAATCTAATGCCCACTTTTCCTTTCCTCCCTGTGTTATGTGTACAATTATTCAAAACTTGAGGTGAACATGGCCTACTGTGATTTACTGCAAGAGGGTTGACTTTTGTGCCTAAAAAAATGAGCAGATTTAGCTACACTACTGAGTGATTTAAAACTTTTTTTATTAAAAAGTTAAATTGCAATATTTTTTTCCAGAATGTAAATACAGCTATGGAACCTTTGCATGCTTCAAGTACCTATGCTCCACCAATTCCTCCCGTTCTACGGGTTTATGAACATCTATGTGAAATGAATATAAGGGATGTTCTGAATAAGAAAATAAAAGAAAAAGCTGGCTAGGCAGAGTAGTGCAAACACTTTTAATAAAAATATAAAAATAAAAGACTGTTGAAACAGGATGAGCACTTTACCAGGAAGTTGAAACTAACCAATGCTTTAGCAAAGCATACTTATGAAAACTCGGAGCATAACTTCCATTTCTTTGTGATTGATCAAATACAATCAAGCTTAAGAAATGGACCATGGAACTTGTATTTGGAGAAATTAGAACTGCATTGGCAATTGCACCTTAATGTTGCAACATCTCCAGGACTTAATGAATCTGTCTCCATTTCCTGTTTACTCAAATTGAAGGCTCTAGAAAGATAATGAATGAAAATGATGATGAGATGGGTAGGCAGTTCTTCTTTAACCAATGATTTTATTTTAATAAGGGGCATACCAACCACATGAATAAATTCTGCCATTTCATTGGCTTATATAAAGGGGTTTGGCTGATGATTAAATCCATCTGAAGAAGTTTACAACTTTGAAGATGAAAGCACTTATCATCTGAAACTTTTTGGTGAATCTGGACTTTTTGTGGATTTTATTTGGAAATCCATCTTAGTGATTTTTTTCTTACCTTGTGTAATCTACATGAAAGATTTTTAGTGGACTGTTGGTGCAGTGACTGCAGCTCGTGACAGCGACCTTTACAAATTTGATCTTGGGATTACAAGAGAGTTTGATTCTGTTTGTGGTTTTACAGTATTATGAGATTATTTTTTAATCATAACATATATTGGTGGAATAAAACAGTTGGTCTTGGCTTTTTGCATTCTCCTTAGTGGGCCTGTTTCTGTTTTTACAATACTGTTACATACTTCATACGTGACTTCCATGTGCACATCACAGTCTATCGCTATGATTCACTCCAAACAGTATCATCATGTCATGTTCTATCTCCCTCCAAATAGTTTCAGGAATACGTTTTTGTTCCCTTGTTAACTCTGTGTGTGTGTGTGTGTGTGTGTGTGTGTGTGTGTGTGTGTGTGTGTGTGTGTGTGTGTGTGTGTGTGTGTGTGTGTGTGTGTGTGTGTGCGTGTGTGTGTGTGTGTGCGTGTGCATGTGTGGTGTGTGTGTGTGTGTGTGTGTGTGTGTGTGTGTGTGTGTGCATGTGTGGTGTGTGTGTGTGTGTGTGTGTGTGTGTGTGTGTGTGTGTGTGTGTGTGTGTGCGCGTGTGTGTGTTAATGTATGACACAGCTTCTGTGAGGATCATTACAGTGCTCGTTCCTAATTTCATATTCATAGTTAATTTTTAAACAGAGCCTCACCATTCACTAACTTACTCCCAATAAATGCATTTTACGCATACGTATACTGCTGCTAAGAAAATTAACAAAATCAACAGAGCACTGTTATGAACCCACAGTGATAACAGTAAGTGTGAACACAAAATGAAAGTAATGCAGTCACCAGTTTAGAAACAATACCTATTTAATTCAGCAATCAGAATCAACAGAAATTCATTACATTCCACCAGAATCCATACTGTTAGCTATTTCCCAAATTTATTTTATTTTACTTCATTTATTGATTGATTGTTTTTTTTTTGATTGGGAAAGTCCATCCGGGTAGAAAAAAGCCTTTTCCATAGAGACCTGTGGAGAAAAGCACCACAAGATAAAGACAGAAAGTAACATACATACCCAGTGTGCTGAATTGTTTGAGCATACCATAAAAAATGGCTGTTTGAACATACAATAGTGAGAAAACAAAGACTGACAAGATACATATGAATAGTCAGTATACGGACATAACTATAATACAGACAATATAATTATATGAAAGAGCATTCAGAGGAACATCCCAGTGTGTGTATACACTAACAAAGTTAAGACCCATAGTGTTTTACAATAGGAAAATGGTAAACTGAACTTTCATAACAATGTAAAGTTGAGGGGAATATGGCACAGTTTATGTGGCTAAGCATACATAAAGGTATAGGATAAGATACAAAATTACTGGCCAAGTAGTCATTTTAGAGCAGGATTTCACTATGTTATACAGCCTCATTAAAATCAACATTGTTGTCATCTCAACTTATTGGTGAACTCAAATAAGGGTAATCTTTGTCAGGATTTAGAATTCTAATATCAGAAGATAAACCAATAAGTTGAACATTAGAACTTTCACTAGAAGAATCAACCCTGTGCTCAGAATTGCTTTCATGTACTGAAATGACAGCTTTAGTGGAATGTCTAACATGACATCAAAGGTCAGGGGGCATTCCATAGAACATTACACGGAGGCGGAGCATAACACAATGTAAAATAATGATTGTAAATCATAAAATGGTACTGAAAAACCACAGAAGGAGGCATTACAACAATAAAACAACCATGAAGGTAAGAATAGTGACAAATCACTTTAACTTACCATAACAGCAGATGTTCAAGTAGATCACTGCTCCAATCACCATATCTATATGCGACTTATCCTACCAAGGATATCAGTCACAGGACAGTCTACAAACCTTTGAGCCTCTTCGTTGTGTACCATATATCCTTCCTTAGCATGAGAGCATGGTCTAGTATAGGAGGGATGCACTGGTGTGCCAAAAAGGCAGAGCTTTCATGCCCAAAGGAAAGTGTAAGCTCTACACAACTTGAACAAATACAGAAAGGACTGTCATATCATGTCATGTCAGAAGACAAAGGTAAACCTCATGCCAGGCAAGGAAAGAGCAAGAAGGGGAAGGTGGGAAAGCACTAATACTGCAACAGTGATCTTTTCAATCATCAACTGGTATGCTAAGTTAACTTACACAACTGTACTATGTTCTTCATTAGATCACTGTTGCAGTAGCCATAACTATATGGGAATTACTGCCACAGCTTAGGAAGAAAGAGCTGAAGGAGAAGGGACGGAGTCTAGAAGTCTCTATGAAATAGCTTTAGTAAATCCTGCTGTAGCTCTTGAAACTGAATCTAGACTGTAGCATTTAATGAACATGTACAGTGAGGACCTAGATGCCACTAGGATAGTCATACACTCTGCCCTTTCCTAAAAGCCTAAGAGGTAGCCACAGCTCTGGGTGAGTGGGCTCTGACTTTCTGGGATGGAGGGACTTTTACCATGGTGAGATTAACAAAAATGAATAGCCAGAGACAGTCATCTTGAAAATGTTTTGACACCGGGTTTCTTTCCTTTGCATCAAAAGAAACAAAAAGTTGGTTACATTTCCTAAATTCTTTAGTCCTGTCTAGGTAGAGTCTTAACTTTCTGTGGATGTTTAAAGTATGAATGATTATTTATCCTCTGTTTCTGAATTGAGGAAAGAACAAAGAGAGAGATGGATGGTCTAGTTTAAGTACATTCGGACACATCCTTTAGCATAATGGAAGAGTTGGTTCTAAGACTCATTCTGTCTTTAGAGAAAATCAGAAAGGGTTGCATAGACATCAGGTTCTGAAATTCAAAAATTCATCTAAGCTGAAGTCAGAGCAATGAGGAAAGTAGTATTCCATGTTGTTGTTGAGTCTTTCGGCTTTTCCCGGTTAGGGGTCGCCACAGCAGAACTCCGGTCCGCTAATGATTGGTAGTTGATTTTTACGTGCCGAGTTACCAGCCCTGACGCACAACCTTCAATGAAGGTACACCCATTCATGCATGTCTCCACGCAGAAGACGCTTTAGCTGAGAATCGAACCGGACAGCGTCTTACTGTGAGGCGACAACGCTACCGCAGCACCACCACCACAGAATTAAAAAAACAACTGCATGGAGGTTCAAAGGGGAAAGAGTTAGCTTTTCACATATAAGACTGAGATCCAAAGGAAAGCACTTCCTGTCTAGGTGGTCTAAAATATAGTACACTGTCAAAATTATTTGACTTGAGATAAGGAAGAAAAGAAAGGATGCAAAGGCCGACAGGCAGAAATAACTTAAAGGTGTACATTTATAAAAGTGAATGCTAGGCCTGAGTTAAGTAATTCATACAGGTATTAAAGAATCAGAGGAGCCCCCCAATTAGGATCAGTCTTGTTCTGTTTTGTGACACCAGATACATCTTTTCCATTTCGCTAAGTATTATTTTCCAGCAGCAGGTTTTCTAGACTCCTTTAATACCTGTTGCATATTCTCAGAAAAATGTGCCTAAATGGGATCAAAAATGTATCAACCATTCTAGCTAGGATACAGGAGCTGAATTACCTAGACAGAGAAAAGTAAGGCTTTATTAAGTTAAATTCTGGTGGATGCTATGAAGCAAATACTAGAAAAAGGAAATCACAGTCTAAACCAACTGTACTTGAAGTAGGTTTAAGGGATGGCAGGAACTGAGCAATTTATGTAATGTTGAATTGATGATAATTGCATAAAAGCATATATGTGATGTAAAATGTTTGTGACTGTGAACATGCTAACATGGTTGTTTTCTTTTATATAAATGTATGTTTGCCTATGTCTTTAATGATAATTTAATAAAGATGTTAAAAAACTGTCATCTATAGTGTCGAATGGAGATTTTAAATGATGAGATGGATTAGGGATCCCTTATTCTGTGTGAGCAACTCCATTCTGTGGGGAAGGTTTTAGTAATTGTTCCTGAACAGATGCATGAAAAAAGGAGAATGAATCTTGTCTGGGTCAAAAAGGGTTACCAGAAGCATCTTTGGCAGGTCCATCTTAATCTTTAGAAAACTCTGGATATCAGAGAAAGGGGTGGCGAAGGCAAAGAGGAACACTCCTGCCCATGAGAAAGAAAGAAAAAGCATCTGTTTCCAGGCCTTTTCACAAGGTATCCTGGAACAGAACTGGTTTGTTTGCTGCAAAAGGAGGCAAACAGCCCTGCATGGGAAGTTACCCACAGGTGGACAATCTCTTGGAAGACTTCTGGGTGTAGTATCAACTTGTGAGGGTATATTCTGGATCTGTTCAAAGTGTATACTGTTGTGTTCTGCTCTGACAAAATGTATGTGGCCTGCATCATGAAGATGTTCTATATTGCCTGCTCCCAAGCAATCACAGCTAGCCTGCAAGGGAGGAATGACTTTGTTCTCCCTTGTTTGTTTATCATCCACATCACAGTTGTGTTGTCTGTTATCACTAACTGGGATTCAGTGTCCCACACCTGAATTGGATATTTGATTGTTCTCATTATAAACTCCATCTCCTAGAGATTTATATGCTTGTTCTTGAAATGAGGCTCCTACACACCCTGGATCATGATGCCTTGAGAGAGTGACCTCATACAAACTCAAATAAGCATCTGTCGTGACTGACTGAGCAGGAGGAGGGGGAGAAAATAGAAGGTCTGGATTTAACAAGACCTGATTGGCTCATCTTAGGAGTTTCTTCTAGATGAAACTAAGCACTGAAATTACAAAACATAAGAGATGAGGATGCTAAACCCAAACTGATTTGAGTTAACATGTGATTTTTCTCATGTGGAGTCTGGCAAATGGGACCATTAGAATGGATGAAGTCGTGTAACCATGAATTATGAGGAACTCACTTGCTATTGGCATATTTTGATGGGCCACATTGAAGAAGTGACTGGGGATTACACTATGTCTATACAGAGATAATGAGTGGATAGAGACGTGTCTAGGACCTGTGAGAGGGATTTAAACAAGACTTTTTCAAGTGCAGTTTGAAATCCAGCCTGCTGAAAAAGATGGTTAGTGAACTGACAAGCTGTTAATGTGACATGGAGAGAAGGAGATGAAATTAAGCAATCGTCCAAACAGGGAAAATATGAATGTCTTGCAGTTTGCAAAAGACTGGAGAATGATAGTTTGTGAAAATGTATGGAGCAGTAGAAAGACCAAGAGGCAAAAATATAAACTGAAAGCACAATTCCAAGGCAAAAATCTTAGATAATACTTGTGCTGTTTGTGAACTGGAATGTGTAGTTAGGTATCTTTGAAGTCTAGAGTGACCATAAAGACCTTGGAGAAACAGAACAGGAAGAATAGATTGTAAAGTGAGCATCTTGAATTTTTGGATAAAAAGAAAGGTGTTTGGCATTGAAAAGTCCAAAATAACTCTCCACCTGCCTTCCTTTCTGGGAACTTGAAACATTCTTGAAAGCTTTGACTCTGTGGGATGGAAAAATTTGTTTTTGTCACTCCCTGGGATATCAGGTTTGACAAGATTTGAGGGCACATAGATGTGGATTTTTTTTTTGTTTTTTGGAGGGATTCCCATTTGAGATGGAAGGGATACCCACTGTAGCCTGTAACCATTCTGGATGATTTTTAGAAACTCAGGTATCTGATGTTATCTGCTTACAGAGGTGAGGACAGGGAGAAAGATTGCTTGCAATTTGGGAAGAATGGCTGGGGGAAACAGGTGGTCACTGAGATTTCTTTTGAAAGGAGGGTCCTTAAGAGCTGTTTCCTATCCTTTTTGAATCTCCTCAATATTTTCTCTTGTATTTCCATTTGGAAGGCTTTTGCTGAGAGGATTAAAAAGGCTTCCAAAAATGGGGCAGAGGATTAAAGATACTTCTTTGGTATTTAAGCATAGGAGACAAAAAGAGTTGTTTGACTGTTTGTATCAACTTTCCCCTTTCTTCTAGCTTCTTTAATATTTTGGTTTTGGCTGAAGAATTCCCAAACAAATGGTTCAAGTAAAGAGGTATATTCAGTAGCTGAGTCTTAACAGCATCATGGAAATTCTGTAATCTTACCAATGCATTCCTGTGCATTACAGTACTTGTAGCAGCAGCCATAGACACAGCATCCACTGCATTAAAAGCACACTTAGAATGGGTACTGACATGTGAGGCAGAGTTTAATATTTCCAAAAGGGAAGGTTTTGTGTCTGAATAAGGTAGGTTAGATAAAGTTTTATGCATATTAGCAAAAACAGACAACAGATACCTGGACATATGAACCAGGCAAATGTCAAAATGAATAGGTTCATAGGTTCATAGTTTGGTACTAGGCTATCAGCCTTAGAGCCTATACATGCCTAGCCATAACAATTCCCTGGCTATTTCTTCCCACACTATTTACTTCCCTGGACCCCTGTCTAGCAGGGTGACTGATGTGATCCCCGGGGTGAATTTCCTTTCTCCCATCCAATCGTCAAGGTTCCTTTTGAAGAGGGCCAAAGAGGCACTCTGCTTGATATGTATGTGCAGTCTATTCCAGAGAGTGGGGAGTCTCTGGGTCAGGAACCTATCCCACCAGCATGTTTTGTTTATTGTGATGACAAGGTTTAGATTCCTGGAGCATGTGGCTCTGACGGATTGGGATTTCTTTAAGTGTAGCATGTCCAACAGCTCTGGGCTCAACATGGCCTTGTATGTTAAGCAGAGATCGCCTCTGAGTAGACGATATGTGACAGAGTATAGCTGGAGTTTTTAAGGCAGTCAACATAGGGCATCTGCTTTAGGCCTGTGATTCTTTTACTGAGGTATTTCTGCGGCTTTTCCAGTTGTTGCAGATGTCTTGAGAGGTACATATCAAATGGGGCGTTGTATTCTATAATGGGTCTAATGAGGGATGAGTACAGTGGGACAATGACCTCCTTTTATCTGGATGAAAAGCCCTTTGTGATGAGGTGTGCCACATAGAAGGATTTCCTGACTGTTGTGGTGATGTGGTTATCGAAGGTGAGACCACTGTCCACCTGTGTCCCTAAGTCTCTTATTACACTTTCAGTGTTTAGTGTACTGCCATCTATGTGGTAATTCACGGGTACATGTTTTTTTCTCGAAGGGGATAACTATACATTTCTTGGCATTGAGCTTGAGTCCATGGCTCTGGCACCAAGCATCTGTTTCTGTAAGGCCCTTTTGTAGAGTATCCACATCATTTGGGGATTCAATAATGGCTCCCAGTTTGCAGTCATCTGCAGACTTTGTTAGCCAGAATCCCTTAGTGTTGGCCTGTACTTCAGAGAAGTAGATGCCAAACAAGAGCGGTTCCAGGCCTGAACCCTGAGGTACTCCACTTGTCACTTGTCTGGAGCTGGATTTGGAGTCGGCTACTTGAACAGTGTGGGTTCTGTCAGTAAGCCAGTTGGCAACCCATTGGGTGATGTAGGGATTAATGCCCAGCTTAGTAAGTTTATCTATGATTCCAGAGTGGGGGATGGTGTCAAAGGTCTTGGCGAGGTCTTGATCGGCTGTGTGGACCACCTTACCCTTGTCCATGGCTCTGGAGACTGATTCGAAGAAATCAATCAGGTTCAGGAGACAAGATCGGCCCTTCACTAACCCAAACTGGGTGGGGTCCAGTATTTGAAGGTTGCCAATGTCTTTGTTTATAAGTTCTATGATAATACGCTCCGTGGCCTTGCAGATAAGTCTCGTCAGACTGATGGGACGGTAGTTTCCGGGATCCAAGGTGGATCCCCCCCTTGTGGAGTGGGATAACTGTAGCTCTGCGCCACTCAGTGGACACGAAACCTGAGAAAAGGCTATGATTAAACATGACACTTAGGTGAGGTGCCAGTTCATATTGTAGTTCATGTAGTACACAGCCCGGGATGTCATCTGGTCCCATGGATGCTGTATTCTTAGCTTTGGAGAGTGTGTTTTTTACCTGTGTGGCCGTTATTACTAGAATTTGGCAATCTTCCAGTATTGAGATGGGCCATTTAGGGGGTGAGAGGGCGGTGAAGTTGGCACGGAATCGATCTGCCAGGATATTGGCAATATCCTTGGGATCAGTATATTTAATGCCATTCTGTTTTAGCTCAGAGCAGATCTGAGTATTGCCATTTAGATTCTTGACATAGTTACAGAATGCTTTGTGGTTGTCTTTGGAATCTTTGGCAATTTTATTTTCGTAACTAGCTTTGGAGGATTTTATGAGGGATCTCAGTTTCTTTCTGAGGCTGGCAAGGGAGTTTTTTGCATCCTAGGAATTTCCTCTTTTCTGCAACAGTTTCTTCCTTTTGTTGTAAAGATTGTTTATGGCAGGGGACCACCAGATTGGCTTCCTTTTTTTGGAGGAGAGCATCTTGGTTTTATTTGGGATGGCACGATTCATGCATGAGTGGATGTGCTCGTACAGTGCCTTAGTGTAGGATTCAGCAGTCGAACTTTCAGTTCCCTTCTGCATGGGTGTCATGAAGTTTGTCACTTCTGACTTGAGTAGCATGAAGTTGGCTTTGGAGAAGTTTTTATGGAGGTTTCCTTACTGGGGGGTGACAGTGGGATGTGGATGTTAAGAGTGATTAGCTTATGGTCAGACCTGACTAATGAGGGGGTGACCATAGGTGTGGAGCATCGATTTCCCATGTTTGTAATGACCAGGTCTAGGATACTGGAGCCCCTGGTAGGACTATGGATTAGTTGATCCAGGGCATTGGAATTTATGAATTCCAAGAACTGTTGGGCAAAGGTGATGGTACACGAGTAGTTTTCCCAGTTAATGGCAGGGTAGTTAAAATCACCCAGTATTAGGGTGATTGGTTCTATCTTAATATTTCCCAGTATGTTTAGAAAGGTGTAGTGAGAATCTTGGGGCATGGTGGGGGATCTGTAGCAAGCTACAATTTGGATTGCAGTCTTACCTAGTGTTAGTTGCATCTGGAGAATTTCAGACGCATTGTGCTGGGCAACTAGCCTGGTGGTGTGAATATCCTTGGTGAATATGGACACTCCTCCACCTTTAGTGTTTCGGTCCTGGTTTGGTGGCCAAAAGCGTGGTAAGATTTGTAGCCTGGTATTGTAGGGGTGCTCTCTGGAGCCTTGAGCCAGGTCTCAGTTACTGCACAGATATCGATGTTCTCCATTTTTAGGAGTGCCTCGAGAGAGTGCATTGTGAGGTTTAGACTTCTAGCATTGAGTAGCATTACCTTCAGATTTTGCATGCTTGTACCTGAAATATGTATAATCCTTTTTTTCCAAATCTGGCAAATGAGTGGCTGTCTTTGGCATTTGTTGCAGGGTTAGAAGCAAGAAAGGCCTTAGGAGATGTGTGTCCATCATCAGAAATAATAACAAGATGTGCCACAGGATTTTTATAAAGGAATTTGTGTGAGTTGGGTTTCTTCGAAACATGAGCTTGGGAATCTGGGGAATCAGAGGCAGAAATAAAAGCATCCTTTAAGGCTGCTAGGATGGGGGTAAGGTGCCTACTGGTTTTGGGGAATTCATACTCAATAAGCATAATATCTTTTCCCATCTGAAAAGAAAAAATTCATTTTACAAAACTGAAGCCCATGTAGCTGTCACTAAACTACTGTGCAGGCTTACTGCATCTTTCTAACATACTTAACTTAATATTATGTAAGGTATGTTTGATGTGGGAATATGTCACACTGGAGAAGTTATTTTGGTGAATATAAAATGCTTGAATGCTGTTCACTGAAACTAACTTTGCCAAAATTGGAGATTGCCTCTTTTTCCCAATGTTGTGTGACATTAGAGTAGATATATATATATAAGTCTGGGAGGTGTGAGAGATGCCCCTCATAACATGAGGGGTGCTGAATGGAGCAAGGGGACAGAAGTGTAAGGGTCATCAACTCTTCAAGCTGTAGCTGGAAATATGGAAAACAGAATATTTATTTTCTGTCCCAAACATTGAGCCATTGACATAGTAGCTGTCTTAGGTTTGATGAGGGAAACTGATGTACAACTACATTATAGCATGCCCTACCAGGGCAGGATGCAACATTAGGCTACCTAGGCAGTTGCCTAGCACCCAGTACTGGCTGGGAGGGCTTGGCTATAACATTAAATTAAAAAAAAGAAACATTTTTCTGCTCACTGTCTGAACCAATACCAATACTGGTTCCTTAAGAATTTCCTGCTTGACATGAGTATGTGCAACAGCTTTCAGCTGTTAACCCATTGAGACATGAGCTGGCATACATACATGCACAGCAAATGAGAGACTTTGGAACTGATGTGATATTTAAAATCGCAGTGGCATGGGCTGGTGTACTAACTGCACAAACAGATGAGATGGATGGAATTTCTTTCTTTTTTTTGTGGCAGCAGAGCTACACAGAGCTACACAGAAAGAGACAGAATAGCAGCAGCATTAGGTAGCCTCTTAGCTCAAGACATCTGCACAAAGCCTAAAATAATGGGAGGTGGCAACAGCCCAAAATAGGGAAAGAGTTTACATAAACTTAGAAATTTGCTAGAATAATAGAATTTCTGTTAGCATGCATTTTCTGAAGGATATGTATATCATTATCTATGACTTTGGTCCTCTAGGGTTGCCACCTTTCATTGTGGCTAAAACCAGACTTAGGCCACACCTCTCACACCTCCCATAACCGTGCCCATGCCCTACCCACTTTCCATCCATTTCATGATATCATCATGTCACACAAGGGGGTCGCCCTCTTTTTCAGAACTTGATGCCTTTTTTCTGAAGATTTACTATGCTTTTTGTAAAAAAGCATAGTAAGTCTGCAGATTTAACAAACTCAGATAGTCTGTTTCTTTTTTTGAAATAGAATAGCAGAGTTTGTACAGTGTTTTCTGGACTACCAGACAATCAATTTGATTTCTAGATAGTCTGAAAAAAAAAACAGATAGGTGGCAATGCTATAGTCCTCAGAGATTTGCCAGAAAACCACACATTTTATGAAGAAGAGACCAACAATATGAGGCAAACATCTAGACATTCTGTGAAAATCTGAACAGTTGAGAAGTATGCCAGGTGTATGTGTGCAATACCCCAGTTAGAGAGGGCAGTTTAGTAAAGTGACTCGCTGAGACTCAAATCCTGTCCCTGGGTTACAGGAGGCAGCAGCCTTAATCCATCACACCAACTGCCAGACCTCCATTAACCTCTTTTCCCCCTTTGGTAAATTACTTAGAATTACAGTCAATCACTGGTTTCTGAGTTTTTGTGTTTCACAACATACATGTCAATGCAAAAAGTGATTTAGCATAGCCTGCTTTTATTTGTCTCCACTTGTGCAGAACATCTCTGATTTTGCCTTATATGTATATGCTCTGTCCTTGAGCAACCAGACAGTGCTTTGGAGCAACTGGAAATATGGGCTAGGTTCCTCAATGGTCCCTAGTACTGATGAACCAGAGTAGTTGTGGTGTAAAGGACGGAAACTGTTTGTAGTAAATAGGAGCATCATGACATGAGCTGTGATTCTTGCTTTCCCTCAGCCTTCATTTGTCTTTTGTGTTCTCTTCCAAGTTACTTCACCAGACAGTACTGCTGAGCTACTCTTGAAAAGAGACACGCGTACAGTGGGTTGCCCCAGGTTGTTAGTAAATAGGTTATACATTTGACTTTTGAATTTCTGCATCCTTCACATAGAAATGATTTACTACTTCACTATATGCTATTTGAGTATGACTCCCAGAACGTCACAAAATGTGAGCTTTTAGAGAAGAGTTTATTGTTTCTCATGCTAAGTCTGCTTTCAGTGTGAATGTGGTTAGTTTAAAAAATGGCTGCCAGGTATTTTTTTCTTTCTGTAAAATTTGAAATAATAGTTTTTAATGAAATCCAAATCTCTGTGATAATTGTAAAAGTAAAGAAAAATAGTATATACACTGACAAGTTTGAACACTGTTTATGGTTACTGGGGAGAGATAACCAAGTAATGGGCTTTTGATATGGTTTGCAAGGGTCCGATTCATTACCTTGCATAGGACTCCCATTTGTCCATGATCCAGCTGTGTTAACTCTGGAAGTATGTCCTCCAACAATACAATATTATCTAGCCATTCAGCTAGGTTATACCTGTACTGAGTGATGTCAGAAGGGATAGCTATTTCTGATGACAAAGAAGTAGGGAGGTCAAAAATGAGATATAAGCATCCTGCAAGCATGTAAGATCCCCTCCTCCCAAAACAATATGCTATATGCAGTAATATTTCTGATTAAGCATCCTGCAAGCATGTAAGCCCCCCTCCTCCCAAAACAATATGCTATATGCAGTAATATTTCTGATTTTTGTATGACTTGCGAGTTGTTGAACAAAAGCTGCTGCAGAGCTTATATTGTCTGTAATTGTTTTGCTTTAGCCATTTGCACTAAAGAATGAATTAATTCAGTAACAGTCCTGGATTGTGTAACATAGTCTAACCATGTTGCATTGTAATAATATATATTTGCAGTACCTTCTTTACTGTCACCAGCAACTGCAAAGGTGTTGACATTTGTCAGTTCATATAGATTGTATTATTTGGATTGATGATGAGCACAGTCTGACTTTCAGCTTCCATTATGCAGTCGTTGCTGTGTATTAATGTGATACAGTCTTCCGTTCAAGATCGGATTGTAAAGGATGTCTGCATTTAATTACTCTGGCAGTTAGTACAGAGGACTAAAGCTCCAACCTGTTATTAAGCTACTTTCTGTGGCAAGGGTGCAGGGCTGGAATCTTTCCACCTTAATTTGCCTACTGTGCGACATTGAGAAAATCACATAATTCAATAGTGCTTTGGAACAATTGGAAATTTGGGTTAGATTCCTTAATGGTCACCTGGACTGCATGCCTAGTAACTATGAATCTGTTGTCATTGCTTACTGGCCATCCCCGTAATGCATTGGTGATGTAGTTCAAGAAAAGTTATGGCAATATTACCAGCAAACCATTTTTAATGCAACATATGCAATTTATTCTTCAAGGGCAGCAGGCACTGCATTTGTAAATGAAGCACTGAAAGGCAAATTTGTTTGCCAGCAGCAACCTCTGTATTAGTAATAGTTCTCTTTAATGGGGAATTATTCACATGACTTTTAGTTCCACAGAGCATGTGCATATTGGCTTATCATTTGGTTAATATTAATTATGTTCTCATAAATACTCTTCTGTTTAAACTGTGCTACACTTGGCTGGATTTTATGGTATGATGCTAGTGATTGTTTATACAATTTAATGTAGTTCACTCAAAGCTACCAATAAAGTACATGTAATTTATTTCATAATAACAATAGGGATATACACCATCAACAAAGTGGCTATAACTGCTTGTGGGAGTGGGGCTAACTGTCTGCGAATGAAAGCACTTTATGCTCTTATCATATGTCAAATTTTTAAACATTCTTTAATCTGATTTTGCAAGACGAATGTGCATGTGTGTGTCTTTGAGAATTAAGAAGTACTACATTGCATACTGTGTGCTTGTGTGAAACTTTGAAATATGTGGCTTTGGTCATAATTATTATTATTTTTTGACACAGACGTCTGAAAAGGATGCAGTAAACAATGTAGCTATAATTGCTGAGTTTGGGGGATGTCTGAAGATAACAATGACTGACCCTACTGAGTTAATAAAGTTAAAAGGTCATTAGTCTGTCTTTGCAGGACTAGTGTGCATTTGTGTTAAGAAATTAGAATACTTTACTGTAGCCATTTTCATCACAGTCAGTCATGTTCATAGGAGTTTACTAGGCTAAAGGCTCAAGAGCTCTTACAAGCCTACCCACTTTTATCTAGATTTTACCCAATTTTCTATCTCTAAAGGAAAGATAACAAGGGTCAACAAGTGGGGTTTTGACAATTTTTACAGACTGCCTGTGTCCAAAAGGGACAAGGGCACCAGCCCAGGAGTGAATTTGTGATTTCCCATCCAATGGTCCAGATTGCACTTGAAGATCGTCAGGGATGGGTTCTGCTTCGCATGAATAGGAAGCCTAGTCCAGAGGACGGGCAATCTCTGGGACACATATCTGTCTTTCAGCATGCTCTATTCATGTCAGAGATTAGGTTTAGATCCTTAGAGCAGGTAACCCTCATGCAGTTAGTTTTGTAAGTATGCAATATTTTCATCAGGCCTGGGTCAGTCATAGATCACCCCTCAGTAATCGGTAGGAAACTGAATACAGTGAAAGAGTCTTTTAATCTGTCCACATATGATGTGTTGATTATTCCCCTGTATGTTTTTGGTGAGACACCTCTGAGGATGCTCCAACCGTTGCAGGCATTTGGCGAGGTACATGGCAAAGGGTACACTGTACTTGATTATTGGTCTGAGAAGGGCTAAGTACAATAGTCACAGAGAAAGCGAAAAACACCAACTGCAGTTTTTTGCTTTCTCTGTGTTTTTTTAAATTTTTTATTTGTTGTTTACTAAGTACAGTGGTCCTATGACATCCTTATATCTGGATGCCATGCCCATATAAGCTAAGCAAAATAGATGGATTTTCTCACCACTGTGGACACATGGTGGTCAAAGTTCAGATTACTATCTATCTGAGTATGTAGATCTCTCACCACTGGGTCCATTCTTGGGGGGATGCTGTCAGTATTGTAATTTGCAGGGGTATTTGGCTTTCCAAAGGGTATTATTATGCACTTCTTTGCATTTAGTTTCAGGCCATGGCACTGACACCAATCATTAGTCTGCATCAATTCTTTCTGTAGGATATCAACATTGGGGAGTCAATGATTGCCTCAAACTTGCAGTCATCAACAAACTTGATCAGCCAAATGCCATCTACATTTGTCTTGACATCTGAGAAGCATATAAAAGTCTTTCGGCTTTTCCCGGTTAGGGGCCACCACAGTGGAACTCCGGTCCGCTCATGATTGGCAGTGGATTTTATGGTGCCAAGTTGCCAGCCCGATGCCCAACCTTCAAAGAAGGCATGCCCATTCATGCACCTACCTGCATGTCTTTAACATCACTCCGCCATGGGGAGGACATGCAGACTCCACACAGAAGGTGCTCCAGCTGAGAATCGAACGGGAGAACCTCTTGCTGTGAGGCGACAACGCTAACCACTGCACCACCGCGGCTCACATCTGAGAAGTATATCCCAAACAGAAAGGGGCCCAACATTTAACCCTGTAATACTCTACTGGTGACTGGCATCTTGATGGATGTGGATTGCCTCTATCCATGAATCATGCCTTGGCCAGGTCAAGGTAGGTGGTATGCACCACTTACCCTCACCTATAGCCATGGTGACCGTCTCAAAGAAGTCCACCAGATTTAGCAGGCAAGACCTACCCTTGATGAAGTGAAACTGGGTCAGTTCTAGAGTCTGGAAATGTCCTATGTCGTTGTTAATCAGGTCCATAATAATAATCCTTTCCATAGGCTTGCATATAAGGCTAGTCAGACTTATGGGTCGGTAGTTTCCCAGGTCTGTTGATAGTCCCCCCCTTGTGGAGAGGGATGACTGTTGCTGTCCTCCTCTCTAGTGGGATAAACCCTGTCAGAAAACTGTGATTAGAGATCCCAGTGGGTCTGCTAGGTCATCTTTCAAGTTATTTAACAGGCACCCTTGGATTCTGTCAGGGCCCATTGATGCAGTGTTTCTAGCTTAGAGAGTACAGTGATGGTCTGTTATTTTACGATAATAGGCAAAGGAATGGTAGGGGGTATTTCATGGGGAGTGACCAGAGGTAATGAGAGGGTGAAATTTGAGTTGAATTTATCACCCAGCAGGGTTGCTATTTCTTCTGGCTGAGTATAGGTTGTGCCATCTACAGCCAACTCAATACACCATTGAGTCTTTCCTCTTAAGATTTCAGACATAACTAAAAATGCTTTGTGATTATTCTTTGCTTGAGAGGCTATTTTAGTCTCATATTTAGCTTCTGAAGACTTGACTAGTTCCCTGATTCACCTGTTGAGACTAATGAGGGTTTTTTTCTCTCTTACTTCTAGACAGAAACTTCTTCCTTCTGTTGTATAGTATATTTATGCCAGAGGTCCACCAGGGTGACTTGTTTTTCCAGCTACATTTTATTTATTTATTTATTGTCATTTGTTAACCAGGTTAGCCCAACTGAGACAATGGCCTATTTTCAGTGGAGACCCGAGCAGAAAAGCTCCAATTACAAATTACAGTCATGGACAACGTAATTACAATCTTACAAAAAAGGAAATTTACATCTCAAACGAATAAACCGAAGCAGATAACACTCAGTGGAACAAATGCCTTACTACTGAAAAAATAATAGCAAAATAATCCAACCAAGTTGCAGTAGCATAGGCAACCATGAAACATAGGAATGCCAAACTCACGTAAAAAGTATAAAACACAGTCCTTTATTTGTGCAATTAGTTAGTTAGTTAGTAAAGGGCAATTTTTGCGCGTTCCTGAATTCCAGTGGCCTCTTTCTACATCCAGATACTGGACAGGAATTTAGGTTCAAAGTATCAGCTAACTGCATGTTGTCTATTTGGCGGAGTGTAAGTTATGTGCTTCATTCTATATTCGGAAAACGAATAGGATGTTCCAGAATAGAATAAGGGAACATCTGTATGCTGTTAGGATTAACTCACCTAATAACGTTCTAGCCAAACATGTCTCAGTTATGGGGGAGGGGCATACATTCCATTTTATGGTTATAGATATGATCATACCGATTAACCGGGAGGGTGATATAAGGAATGATACTGAGAGGAGGGAAATTAATTGGATCTTGAGACTTAGAGCAGATAGAGGTAGAGGCCTCAATGAAAGAGCCTCCTTCAAACCCATCTTGAAATCCAGAAGAATGGTTGTTAAATGAAGGTATCATAATTTAATAGATTTTGGTTATGTGTGTATGTATATTTATATTACCATGATCTGTGGTTAGGTCTATAGTTTCTACTGTTCCAGCTTACTTATATATTTATAGCTTGGTTTATCTCACCTATTTCTTGGTCGTATGACAGCTGCTATTTGAGATATTTGTTTACACCTATTGGACATTTTTAATATGATGTTGATCTTTTCTGACTTTATGCCATTCATTATATTTCATCTCTGGGTATGGTATAGACTCATTATATTTTTGTTATCCATGTAGTATAAATGCACAACTATAAAGTTGTTGTCTTTGATTTTATTTATGTTTGGTATAGATTTTAGTGCCAGAATATGTTATAGGATATTTAGCCTTAATATACTATGATTTTTTCCTTGATTATTTTACTGTGTCTTTATAATTTCATCTGTACATGTTTTATTTATATGTTTCATTTATACATTTTTTGGATAGCCTTTAGTGACACTATTTCACAGCATTTATTAGTTCGGTATAAGGTAGATATGTTCATATGGTTAATTAGTGGTTTTATTTTAGTTTTATAGCATTTGCCCTTATAAGTACTTTTATGCATATAGTGATGTTTGTTTAGATAATTTTATGTGTGTAATAGATATGTAGTCTAAGTTTTAAGAGGGGTCCATTGATAGAGAGTTTACAAAAATCATGTAGTCTAGATGTATACTTTGCCTTTAACATCTTCATTGAATTATTGCGTAAGTGATTTGCATGGTGGGTATATAACGAATTGTATAATGCATGGTTTTTATGGTCTGATGAAGCGATTGTGAAAGCTCTTACCTCTCTGCACAAATAAAGGACCATGTTTTATACTTTTTACGTGAGTTTGGTATTTCTGTGTTTCATGGTTGCTTATGCTACTGCAACTTGGTTGGATTATTTTATATCTCAAAAGAGTTAAATTATTGCAATAATGTAATTTCACACTAAAAATGTTTTGTTCAAAAAATGAAATGAAAATAGTGTACAGTATACACATGATGGTGAAGACCGATCTGGGTTCTGATCGGTCAGGTACTGCCATTTCTATGCAGTTGCTTAGACAGTTGTTCAGGGCATTTGTATATACTTCTGCACAGGCCTTCATGTTTTTAGGATAAGGGGAGGTTTAAAATTACCTATGCTATTACTTAATAGAAGGTAATTTGCCTTGGAAAAATTATTTATGGTTTTAGGGTTTGATGGAGGTTCTACCGTTACATTTATTCCAAAGGAGACTGATTTTTGCTTTGATCTTACCAATGAGGACATTACCCTGGGGGGGATGCAACATTCTCCCATGTGTGTGAGTACTATGTCAAGGGTATATGAGCCCCTTGTGTGATTGCATACCAGCTGTTCTGCAACATTTGCACTGATAAAGTCCAGGAATCTCTGAGACTGCATGTTAGTGGTTATGTATGTTTCCCAATTTATGGAGGGGTAGTTAAAATCATCCTTGAGTAGTGTGTTGGGCTGAATGCTAAGTGATTCAAATAACTTCAGCTATGCAGAATGGTTTTATGGTTCATCGTTGGGGAGCTGTAGTTAGTGGTAATATGGTGGGGGATTTTGACTATGGCCAGCTGGACACGGAGTAGCTGAAGCAAATCATCCTGCTTGACCAATCTTGTGTGTGATTGCTTTTATGTAAATGGAAACACCTCCTCCTTTCATTTTTTTCCTTTTCAGAGGGTGGTCTGAATGTCTGATAGGCATTCTATCCATGCACTGCTGGGGTGCTTTCTGCAGCCTTGAACCACATCTTTGTAACTGCATAGATGTCAATATTCTCCAGGGTGAGGAAAGCTTCCAGGGAGTGCCGTTTCTGTTAAGACTCCTAGTATTGAGCAGCAGTACCTTCAGCTTGGCATTTGAAGAATTTGTTTTGTTGGTAGGTCTGTTGGTTTGGCATGCCTAAGAAGGCACTATGGGGATAGCTAATTCCTTGACCAGTTTTCAAAAGCATAGCTGTGACAGGTGCAGATCATCTCTGGCAACTTTAGGCTGCCCATCCAATTATCTAGGTTAACCCTGAAGGTGTGTACACAGTCGATTCAGTAGCCATAATTGCTGAGTACAGATATTGGTGGATTATAATGACAACAGTTTAATTACAGTTGAAATGTTCTGAAATGAGTACTTTTTTCATAACCGGTTCATACATTTTGCTTCACTGCTTACAAGAAAAAATGTTAAAAACTGCAAATTTAAAATGCACTATAATGAATGTTACTGAATTAAACAAGAAACAGAATTTAAAACAATCAGGAAAGTGAATCACAGAACACATGTATTTATGCCTGGTCCTAAAAAGGTGTGATGGGGCCCATGGTTTGATTACAGCCCAGGCACCAAGGTACACTTAATTTCCCACTGGCTAGATGAACTTTCAGTGAATGTGAGTTTCAGGGAAAGGGAAATTTACTGTTTCCTCATGCTAAATCTGTTTTCAATGTGCATCGGTTTTGTTCTTTAGTAAATAGCCACTAGTTTTCGTGCTATAAAACTTGAAATAAAAGTTTTAAATTAAATGCACATTTCTGTAATCATTGTTCATATGTTTATAGATAAGTACTAGGCAATCAGTATGCAGACCATTTCAAACCTAGACAAAAAAAAAAACATTCAAAATGTCCCTCTAGCCTCATGGAGAGCAAAACAAGCTGGACCAGGAGAGAATCTGAGGCTGCCCATCCAATATCTAGGTTTATCTTGAAGGTGACAAGGGTGCAACTCTGCTTGACATGTAGTGGAAGTTTATTCCAGAGGTAAGGGATACATTGGGATATGAATCTAACATGCCAATATGTTTTATTTATCTGCTCATGAAAGCAGTTCTTGTAACAGAGTATTTGATGTACCATTAGTTCCATGAAGGAAGATGAGATCAAATAGGGTTAGATTCCTCATGGCAAAAAAAGCTAGACGTAGATATCCATGGAGGAGTCTGTAACAGTCTGAGTACAGAGAAAGGGCTCTCAGTCTCTCCTGATATGAATGTTGAGGCCACTGATGACATTGTAAATGTAAAGAAGAAAAGAAAATGCATACTGACAGTTCTGAACAATGTTATGGTAATGGCGGAGAGATAACCAAGTAATTGGTTACTGGAATGGTTGCAGGGGAGCTGGTTCATTACCCTAGGGGCCCCATTTGACCAGGATCCAGATCTATGCCCTTCTGAAATTCATAATAATGTACTTTGGCACCATCCTGTTCCTCTTTTCAGCACTCATGTCCTTCAGCGTGGTTAAAAAAACATCATAGGACTGCTGGTTATTTTGGGTCTTTGATGTATCCAGGAAGGGGCACACTAGGAATTGTTGGTTGTTTCCATCTTGGTAAGAATGGTAGACATCTGCTGATGAGATAGCGCCTTTTTATGGAACAGTACCATCTATCAGCCAGCATCCACTGTTGCAGAGGTCCAGCATATTTTCTGTTGTTTCCAGGAGAAATATTGGAGCTCTTTTCCTCATCTTCAGCAGCATAGCACAGACTGACCCTGAATCTCTTCATGAGGTGATGTTCTCTGCGATTGCTTTGAGTATGGTGTAGATCTTCATTATTGCAACTGATATCCTCCTCCTCACATGTGGTCTTATCTGCATTTACATGGTATATACTGGAGAGCTTCCCTACAGGTACAAGATGCATACTGTTGAACCACACTAGTAGGTGTATCTGTGGTTTTCTGGGCATCCTCCTTTATTTTGTCCAGATGTGGTCTTGCTTCCACCTCTACAACATTTGGGACACACTGGTGCAAGCTGGATTTCAAAAGATCCTCTTTGCCTTCCACGAGCAATGTTACTTGCTGGCTTTAGAGGTTGCCATTCTTCAGCTCAGCATAGCACATGTGCGTGTATGAGCGTGTGTGTGTGTGTGTGTGTGTGTGTGTGTGTGTGTGTGTGTGTGTGTGTGTGTGTTTGGCTGCTGAGGCTTCTTTTAAAGTGTGTAACTGCATCTTTCCATCTACAATCTGACTTTGCACCTCTCTGTCCTGCCAAGTGTGTATACATACCCCAGTATTCACAGGGAACTCTTATGCTGCCACTATCATTGTACATGTCGACCCCCTTGGCAACATCATGGTGCTTTAGAGTCTGTCCCAGCCACCTTTGTTTCCTCTAACTGATCCTTGTCCAGATCCTTACCTGTGCAGTCTTGGATTAATACATTTTGTGTGCGGGTTCTGGCTGCTGTGATCCATTTCCACCTGATCTGCTGTGCCTCAGGTTATCATTGATGGAAGTGCCACACCTGAACACTTCTAAGCCATGCTTTAGTGATTCAAACATACACATTGGATCCATTCAGCCCTGTACCCTGAACTTGAGAGAACAGGAGTTGATGCTCTGGACTGTATGGCATCTAGTCAATTGCTGGGTAAGCCAACAACAGTTTAAGCAAACAAAGAGTTTCAGTTCTTCAGATTACAGAAGTGACCTGAACAGGAAATGCTGAACAAGTGGGCTCCACCACAAAAAGAGATGGGATTATTACAGTATCTTCACAAGGCTGACTGACATCTTATGCTGAGTAGATACAAATATGAGCAGACCAACACAGCCAGCCAAAAGACAATTAATTCAAAACAATATTTTATTCCAAGAATTAGCACTTTCGTGGGGTTGCTGCTTCTTCAGATCCAAAACAAAAATAAAATCAGAAATCACATCTTATAAAAAGGAAGAGAAAAACACAACCAATCAACAATTTACATTAATAAAACAATTAGCAGAAGTCACCGCCTCTTAATTAAGGTTGGTCTGAGAGGAACCCCAGAGTTTAAGCCTGGAGGCCTATGTGCCTGTAGAGATATTATCCATTTAGCCTCAAGCATTTCCACTTCATTACTAAAATTACCTCTCCTATTACTAAGTACTGCTAGCTGTAAAACTAAAATGAAAAATATTATGTCCTGTTGAAGGGCGGCCACGGTGGTGCTGTGGTTAGTGTTGTCGCCTCACAGCAAGAGGTTCTCCGGTTCGATTCTCGGCTGGGGTGCCTTCTGTGTGGAGTCTGCATGTCCTCCCTGTGGTCGTGTGGGTTTCCTCTGGGTGCTCCGGTTTCCTCCCACATCCCAAAGACATGCAGTAGGTGGATTGGACACTTGAAATTGGCCCTAGGTGTGAGTGTGTGCATGTGTATGCCTTCTGAGGAAGGTTGGGTGCTGGGCTGGCAACTCAACACCGTAAAACTCCACTGCCAATCATGAGTGGACAGATGATCCGCTGTGGTGACCCCTAACCGGGAAAAGCCAAAAAAAGAAGAAGAAGATTATGTCTTGTTGAAGCTGCATGACTAGCCAATGCATTAGTAAGAACCTTATTACAAATATTACCTGGGTGCTCTAAAATACATTCTCTTAACTGGCATGTAGTTTTTCTCACATAAAAACACTGACATGCATAACAGTTAGCTAAATAGACTAAGTTATTACTCCTGCATGTAGCCATAAATCTGGGTGAGAAGAAATGTGCAGTCACTGGATGAATGAACTGAATATTTAAGGAAATAGAGGAACAAGCCTTACATGTGCCACAAAGAAAAGTACCCCTACTCAAAACTGACTCAGGGGTCAGACATCTAGGTCCATAACATAGTAGTCTCTTGATATTTATGTTGCTCGCAATCCTGCGAAAGTGCTAATCCTTGGAATAAAACATTGTTTTGGATTAATTGTCTTTTGCCTGGCTGTGTTGGTCTGCTCACATTTGTAACTACGCATTGTTTATTTTAGTGTGAGCAACCTTTAGTAGCTGGTATTGCTTTATTTTTATTTTGACATCTTATGCTACCAGTTTGTGGCAAGTTTGTTCTTGAACTACAATCATAATGGAATCCGCACTTGAATAAGCCATTACAGTAAGTAATGGTACAACCTTATTTTATTTAAATGTTCTGTACTGAGATTACAAGATAAATTTGGTCCAACCAACATCTATTAAACACGGACGCAGTCCATCCAAACACTAGCTTTGTTCTACATTACTATACTATGCATGCATTTTACCCTATTTGCTCAGCAGAAATAATTATTGCACTGTCTGGCTGATCATCCCCTATTTCTCTGATAATGTCCCTCACGCTCTTCTCCTTTATTTGCACAGCAGCTATATGACAACCTTTATTCTCCCTTACCTTTGTTATAGAGTTTACTCATGACCCGGCTTTAGGTCAATGGCATCCTATAACTAGTTCCCACCTGTGTTCATTTCCAAGTTTTCTTCCTCAACTTGTTATGTTATTCCTCTAATGGTAACAAGTATTATTCCTAGTTATGTCCAGTTTCTCCAGGCCCTGCTTCCCTTTTGAGTTAGATGTTGTGTGACACTGGATATCTTCACACATTAATATCGGCTTCCTGATTTCTCTCTTACTCTCTTTCTCTGTTTGATGGCTGGTGCCACAAACCACTGCCACACCCCCTGAAAGTAACAAAAAAAAAGAGATTGTTTTTTTTCTTTTACTTTTAAACTGTAGCAAGCAGTTGCTACAGTTTAGACCACACACGGAGCACTACAGCATTCCGGTTTGACCACAAAGAGAGCTCAAGATCGGCTGATTGTGCCTCCCTGACCCTTTGTGCCTGGGTCAGTTTCCTCCCTTGTCCCAGCTTAGCTATGTTACTGCTTGAAATATTGTAAACTGCATAATATCACCAGCAAAAGTATCTACAGAAAAATATCTAAAACAAAGTACAGAAAAAAATTTAAGTTATATTAGGGAGGGGTTTATATCATTTCCCCACTACTGTGTGATCTCAGAGGTTGTATATATAATTAGCAGCTGGTATGGGGTACAAGACTTTGTTTGGGATGTGATTAGATTTTGCTGATGTTTTGTGTTTAGGCATTTGTAAGTTTAGACAATTTTCTTTAAAATTTTTGCTGTTTAGTTTAAGTGTGTGTGTGTGTGTGTGTGTGTGTGTGTGTGTGTGTGTGTGTGTGTGTGTATGTGTATGTATGTATATATAAATATATATATATATATATATATATATATATATATATATATGTATGTATATGTGTGTGCGTGTGTGTGTGTGTGTGTGTGTGTGTGTGTGTGTGTGTGTGTGTCTTGCTAGAAGCTACATTGTGCCTGACTGAGATTGCTTCTTAAACAATCTGGAAATACAGAGCTGATATAAGTATATTCTTTGCACTTGATCTAAATGGTTCATTGATTCTTAACTGTACCGAGCTGTGTTTATTTATTTCCTTGACTGAATTATTACCTATTTGTGTCTGCATTTATATATTTGCTTGATCTCTGTCTGACTTTTTTGTTTCCTGATCATTGCTGAAACTTTTTTTCTGTTCTAAGGCATTTGGCTTGAGCTAACTGGTTTCACATAGGGGGTCCTTTACAACTGTCCAGGGCAGCAGGGAGTTTGAAGTGAACTAATTTGAGGGTGGAACTTCTGGTCAAACAGCTTTTGTGTTATCTGATTGCCTTGGGGCTTGGCTTGGGAAGGGTCTTTTATCTTGCTGGTATAAAAGTATTACCTTTGTGTGATTTTGTGCTTATCTTGCTAGAAGCTACATTCTGCCTGACTGAGATTGCTTCTTAAACAATCTGTAAATACAAAATTGATATAAGTATATTTTTTGCACTTGATCTGTTTCAGTGATTCTTAACAGTACTAAGCTGTTTTTATTTATTTGCTTGACTGAATTATTACCTATCTGTGTCTGCATTTATATATTTGCTTGACTTCTGTCTGAATTTTGTTTTTTCCTACCCTCTTGCTCAATTGCTGTTGTTTTCTTAAACTTGGTGGCTTTTGTATTTGCCCGCCCCACTATAAACTTGATCTGGGACACTTCTCCCAGTCCCGTCTCATTAGCTCATTCTACCTGATACAGAGAGATCATTTGGGAAGGCCAAACCCCTTAGTTTCTTAATCTTGAATTATCTTCTCTTCCTCCTCTCTCAATTTCCCCTTTACTAAAAAAAAAAAAAACACTTTATTCAGCTGCTTTTACTGTACTTGTGTTTTCCTCTCCTGCTCTAGTAACTCGACTTGCTTTTTCTGCTGCTTGCTGCCTGTTCTTTGAAGTGTTCAATTGCATCTTTTCTGCTCCATTTATTACTGCTTGTCTATAGCCTGTTTAAATTGTAAGTGTTATTCTAAGCCTCTTTGTTTTGGTTTAACTCATTCACTCCAGAGTAGCTCAGAAAATGCTGCCCGCTTACTTCCAGCATAGGAACAACAGAGCAGCCTGAGCTTATTTTTAGAAACTCCATTTATAATACCATACAGAAAATAAATGTTCATAACTCTTTAACTATAAGAGCTAGACTAAAAATGTAAATGCGAAAGTTGTTCAGCAGACACTGACCTTAACAACAGTATAAATGCTGACAGTGTGTATTTAAGTCATTATTAAATATTTGCTAAGGAATGCTGATATTGTGCATATTTTTTTACCTTTTTGGAAAAACAAAGCACAACATTTTGGTGAAGGTACAATGTAGACCCATACAATTTTTTATTTAATTTGCTTGTATGAATGTCAGCTTTAAAATGATACCTTAACCATTACTGTGTGGTGCTCCTTTATGGGGATATTAACAGAAATATGATTTATATTATATTTATCATAACTGATAAATAAACAAAGCATAATATCTCATCACCTGTAAAAGACAGAGGCTACATGTCAGTGTACAAGTTATGCATCTGAATGTCAGCTTCAAAATGATGCATCATTTGTGTCATCACCATGCTGCCTTGCAGAGATATGGGCATAATAATGAGAAGAAGGTTTTCCGTGATACACCAATGAACTATATTGCTGAGGGGTCACTTCAGCACTCTGACCATGTATGCACAAGCACTTCCCTGATACACACTGAATTATCTCACCAAGCGACATCTTCATTAGCATGTCCAGGTGTCCACCAAAATAAAACATTCATCCAAGTGACCCCTTCAGTAAAACATTGAGATATGCACAATCACCAAAATGAAACATTTCACCAGATGACCATTCAGTAACATTTCCTAGTATATGCAATCACTAAAATGCAGAATTCACCCAAGCAACGCCTTCAGTAAAAAGTGGATGTATGCACAAACTGTAAATTCAACCCTGGAGTTGCACCTCTGTCCCTCTGGTAAAAGTTGTCAAGCCAAAGAATATCAGAATATAAACTGATATTTTTAAAAATAGTTTGGCTAACAGTATCAATTATGACAGAATTCTAAACAAAAAAAAATATTTGCTGAGACAGTATGCAGAAAAAATATTGGCACATGGGTAAAACACACACTTTGGTATCAAAGGCTTTGTCATGGCAAGTAGCAGGATTAAAGGAAAATTACCCTTGATTTCCTTAACTCATGACTGGCAGATGCAGTAATTATTATACAACAAAACTGAATTAATTCCTCACCAGAATATACTTTTAAATCAAGCATTAGTAATAAAAAGAAGTCAAGTCCTGGAATAAAACAAAACAATGAGAAATTTGAGACAAATAACTAGATGCATATATATATATATATATATATATATATATATATATATATATATATATATATATACACACACATATATATATATATATATATATATATATATATATATATATATATATATATATAAACAACCATAATTTATTCCAGGCTCACTTGTGGATGAAGAGCATAACAAGCCAAAGACCATAAATCAGAACCCTGGGCACACAGAACAGCCCAATACAATTCTGCATACATTCAATTTTTTAAAAACATATTTTAAAAATGCCTCAAAATAATGGTCAAACACCCTATATATAAACAGCTGGATGCATAAAATCCTGAACTTATATGGAAAGGCCTTGTTCCCAACTTGCTGTCACTTATTCCTGGGTCAAATGAAATCACAAATCAGTCACAGTCCCTAAAAGACTGAAGCCATAAGCATAATAACCACAATCTAATACATGCCTCTCAACCTCTAACTAATAATGGAGGGACAAAGGCACTACAGATTATAAATATTGCTTTTGCAGACTTACAAATTTGGCAGAATAGCAGCATTTCCCTTAGCATGCATTTTCTGAAGGAAATGAAGTTTAAAACTCAAATGTATCACATTATTTAGTTATTTCAATCCTCAGTTATTTGCCACAAAACCACAAATTTTATGAGGAATAGGCCAGAAATATGAGAAAAAAATTGGGACATTTTGCAAAAATCTGGACAGTTAAGAGGTATGAAATACCTCAGTATTAAACAAAAATCATTAGAATGCTAGTCTGCTAAAACTACATGATTCTTTACCACCACATTGTATGCAAATGTCAATGGCTGCACAAATGCAATGTCAAACATAAAAAGAAATTCTATAGTGGGTCCTTTATATGAATCAGTTCTATAACAGAAGAAAAGCTCATAGCATGCAAAAATAAATTTAACTTCTCAAGATTCTAAACACATTCTTTCTATACAGGGAACTGTGGATGATGAACAAATCAATCAGACCCAGATATGAGATAAAAAGAGAATCTCTCTGATGTCTATCCATGCCACCCTGTTCAACACCAAGACGTGTATATATATATATATATATATATATATATATATATATATATATATATATATATGAGGTTATGCCAAAACTCGGTCTTTGTGTTCTTCATAGTCAGCATGGCTCACTTTCACCAAGTGGGTTGAAAGAGTTTAGGAATCCCACTGGAACCTTGCATCTACAAGAGACTCACAATTACTTCTGTCTGGCATTATTTTAATGCACTGGCACTTGAGTATTGAGCAGTCTAGTCTTATTTATATATTCTAAATAACAACAGTGGCATGCATCATATGAGAGCCAAAAAATTTTAACCTAGGTTGAATGTAGGAACTGAGTTGGAACACAGAACACTATTTTCACAACCAGCTGGCAGTTAATCACTGTGAACACGTAAGTGCCATCAAGGCATACTCGGTGTATTCACCTCAGGGCATTACAATCTCTAAGAAACAGCCCAGAGCATCTAGAAATAGCAATGTGTGCAGCCACAGGTCTGCATGCATCATGCTTACAGAAAGTATTCTTTTAAAACTGGTCTTTGTGATGAATACAGGGGGCAGCAGATTAAAGTCAAGTGGAACTTGTTGACAATAGCCATGCATATTAGGAGACAGAAGCACAAGTATTGTTAAAAATGAAGAGCACCATGATCTACACGCATATTCTAGTCTAGTCTATTGGATGAATGCATAACTTAAAATGTGCTAACATAAATGAGAAACCCCACTGGCCCATTACAGAGTGAACGAGCCTATTAAAAATAAGACCATCATCTTACATCATCAAATACATATATCAATACATAATGAAAAATCATAAAATGCTGCCATTTTTTCCCACTTGCTAACCAGTAACCCATTACACAATGTCATCTCTCAGTCAAACAGTACAAAATTAAAAAGCATATTCAGCTTATTTTAAAAAGGTACTATCTCATACAGCAGTAAGTGGCTTCCATTTTATTATTATTCCATAGTCCCCATAGGTTGTATAACACAACAAGATAAACTACTGCAGTTCTTATTTTAAAGCCCTAAATTAATGGAGGTATTTAAGCTGGCAATATACACATCTTCCCAAATTTCACTTGTGTGTGCAACTCACATGACAGTTGAACTTTCCTCATAAATATAACTTTACGATGGACAATGAACTTGCAGTCATGAACTGTGAAGAAGTGACATAAGGCACACCTTCATCTGTTCCTCTATCAAGCTGCTCATGAAAGATGGTAGCCTGGAAGAAGACATCTACCAATAAAGGTTCTCTAAGAAATTTTTTTTTTTTTTTTGATAATTCAAATAGTTGAGACCGTGCCATGTCTGATAGCTACAGCTGAGAGGAACAGAGCAAAAATATGACTCAAAATCAGGGATGGGAAAGTGTCTGTACAGTCTGCTATATAGAAACCCTCAGCACTAAGTTCTACAAGTTTACTGGACTCGGCATGAGTGACTCTTCCTGCATTAAAATCAATAAAAATGCCATCTACTTTTTACGCTCCTTTCCCGACACGTTCAGTTGCAGCATAAGAATACCAACATGTCGATATCCCCAAGTGCCTTTACCTAATCAACTGTTCTTAAAGCAGCATGTACATGTCATCGGGTTTATTGCATAATTTTCTGTTAAGCAGAAAAACGCCAGATAATTCCTCAAGGTCCCCCTACCTTCCTAATGAACTTCAACCACTTACAGAGGCACAGATGACTTTTCTAATCAGCACCACTACACCAGCTCTCACCTGCCAATCCGACATCCTGACTGTAGACAAGCACCCACGCCGCAAATTACTTTCAGGCAAAATGACGTGATACACTGAAGTTGAGCATAAGGCAGGGCATGCTATGGAACCTGATGGGAGACATTTGAATGTGGCAATAGAGGACTTAACCAAAATAGAAATGTGTACTGAAATTTGAGAACAATTACATGTTGAGAAGGGAAAAGTTTGGAAACATGTACACACAAAAATTTGAAGGGGTGGGGTATGAGGGAAAGTAGGCTGTTTTCTGCTGCAGCCCCAGGAATCAGGGACAAGTCCAGAAATCATTGGAACTTATTTTTAATAATGATACTATTAACCTGAAAAGAATATGTACACCAACAAGCTTGTTAAGAAGTAAAAGAAGTTTAGAACTTTATTGATTGTTAGCAACTGAATCCATCAACTTTTCTTCAAAAATAAAGTTTTAACCTAGGAAGAACACAATAAAATTTTAAGTCAAATTCAAAGACCCATAGACTTCTGTTGCATACTGATTTTGCATCATATTTATGTTTTGTCCGCCAAAGCACTTGGGTTTCTGGTGAATCGCTAAGGATTATAAGTTATGCAAAAAAATTGCCAAATGTTACAGTGTTGTTAAGCTTCTCATTGCTGGAACAATGCTTTATGCTTTTCAATTAAATTAGTTTAATGTTTAAAAACTGGCCCTTGCCCCCCAATACTTTTGTCTTTGTCCCCTGTTTTTAAGGATGTGAAGTGCTATGTACGAGTTTATGTTAGGCACTTATCCGCTCATAGAAACGCTGGTTCCAGAATACTTCACCACGGGGGAAACAGGTCTCCATCGCAAACAGATCGGGACAAGAAATAGAGGGATCCAGCAGCAATTCAAGTAAATTCTTCAGATTTTGGAAATAAAGAAAGGAATATTTGCTGCTGGACCCCTCTATTTATTATAAAACAACAAAGGGAACATGTCAGGGGGGTGGAGGTGTTATGCAAGTGGTGGCTTGGATTTCACTACTCTGATTGGCTGCCACCACTTGCTTCACAGAATACAGACAGAATTGGCTTGGTGTAAGCAGAAAATACAATGCATTCTACGCTGGTTTACTGGAGAAAATTACATGTAAGGATATGATTACTGTGCTGTGAAAACTAAGTTGAGAAGTCAACTGACAAAGGTCAGTTACTTTTTCAACTTAGTTTTCACAGAATAGGGCTGAAATAGGACCACAAAGCAAGTTGCGCTTGCTGAAGGCACTCGGGGGTAACTTCATTCAATTACTAGCATCTCATAGCACGCTCGGTTGTAAGCACAGAGGCGCTATGAAACGGCACTCAGGGTTAATGAGTTAAGCACTTTGGCTTTAGGCCTACCCCTTAGCTCTCCCTGACCTTTCACCCTCAGATATGACAAATATGGATGGAAAATTTCCTGCATTTTCTCCTGCCAGTCTGGTTGATATGGGCATCCTGAGACAGTGTAGCAACTGCCTCATGTACATGGACAACCACCTGCTACTATCACCTAGGAACACAATTTATGAGAGATGCAATTACATTAGAAACCTAGAGTCTATGCTCTCTTCCTCACAAGCCAGTATATCTGGCAGTGAGAAGGGTGTCAACACAATCACTAAACCTCAAACACCACCCACACCTACACAACACAAACCCACATATGCGGAGGTTTTCAACAAAAACATACCCAAATAAAGGAGAACTACAAGGCAAAAACACAGTCGATCTCCACAACCCTCCATATCACATACCACTTATAGTCCACATACCTGTGTCTCACAGCCACTAAGGTTTAACCATAAACCCAACATTTTAGTCATAGGAGACTCCACTGTGAGACACACAAATGTGCCTCTCACTAGGCTGTGTAAGGAGAAAGTCACATTTAGTTTTTTGTCAGGTGCCAGAATCCGCTATATCACATACGCACTGAAGTCTCTCAACAACAGGTACTGTTATGACTCTGTCATAGTCCATGTTGGCGTGAATGACTTCAGACGTACCTCACTGGACTACATGAAGAGAGACATGATTGAGCTCACTGAATATGTATACCAGGCAGGTATGTCCCTAGCCTTAAGGAGCATTCTACCATCACGCAGAATGATGCCCCAGTACATACAGAAAATGATTGACTTTAATAATTGCCTTAGTTTCTGGTGCCATTCCAGGGGGTTCCAGTACATGACAGCCTGGGAAGATGGAATTGATAGACCATGATGCTTTGCCAGAGATGACCTGCATCTGTCTCACTTGGGCTTCAGGATTCTGGCAAAGTCTCTTGCCTCCCCCATAGTGCCTTTTTTTTTAGGGAAAAGTGATGAGGTCAAAACTAGCAACATAAACATTTCTACAAAATGCAAATTAAAGGTCATGCTGCTAAACGTTAGGAGTCTAAACATGAAACTGCACTCACTGCAAGCATTCTTAACCCTGGAAGATGCTGACATCTGTGCAGTCACAGAAACCTGGTTCAAAGCTGCAGAGAACACCCCAGCCTTACCTGGTTACTCATCCTATCATACATTCAGACCCCAAACTGTGGTCAGTAAAGCCAAAGGAGGTGGAGTTTCAATATACATTAAAGACATACACACCTCCAGGCTGGTCAAACAGTATGATGCACAGGAGACACTACAGGTGCAGTTAACCATTGACAAGATCCCTATTCAAATAAAAGCTAGCTACTTGCCCCCAAATTTGACTCAAGATGCCCATTCTGCCTATCTGGACCTCTTTGAATCTATCAAGATTTAACCTTTTTCCCTGATCCTGGGTGACTTTAACTACCCAAACATAGACTGGAAAAACTACTCATGCCAGAATACAAATTCCAAGAGATTCCTCGATTCTGTCAATGCAAATGCCTTGGAACAGCTATTCGATACTCCCACAAGAGGTGATAATATCTTGGACTTGGTATTAACTAATATGAGTTACCACTGCAGCATCCCTACAGTATCATCCTCCTTTGTAAAATCTGACCATAAAGCAGTCACGTTTGAAGTCACCATCTCCCCTGACCACCCCCCCATCCCAGCTAGGATCAAATAAAAAAACTTATCCAGAGCTGATTACAACCTCTTGAAGGATGGTATAAGTGGCTTCATAGCCCCCTCCCCCTCTGTAGGAACTGGCACCAATGTCCAAAACTACATCAAAGTACTATACGAGCATTTATATAGATGCATGGAATCAGGGATACCCGACTGGATAAAATCATCCCCAGCATCTGCATCTGCAATAAATAAACTCTATAACAAAAGAAAGAAAATGTTGTCCGGGACCACGAAAGAGCAGGTGCCCAACTGGAAGCAATCTCTCCTTAGTCTGAACAAGCAAATAAGAGCACTAGTGAAATCCTCCAAAACAAACTTCGAGTCCAAATTGGCCACATCTACTACAGATAATCATAAGACGTTAACATATGTCCACAATTTCAAAGGAAGCTCCCAAATCTGCTCAGAACTGGTGGTCAAGGACACCACATACACAAATGTCATTGATATAGCCAACATGCTGGCTGACAGATTCAGCAAAATCTTCACTCCTCTGTCCCCCCCATCAGTAAATCAGAACATCCCCAGTACCTGCCCCCTTCCCCTTATATCTAAGGAACAGGTCATCACTACTCTCTCAAAGGCAAAAAATACATCCTCCATGGGACCTGATAACATCCCAGATTGCATCCTACATGAACTCAGGGCAGGAACTTGCAGCACCATTAGGCACCCTATTTAACCAAAGCCTGAGTACCGGCTTTGTCCCAGCTGAGTGGAGGACAGCCACTGTCATCCCTTTGCACAAAGGTGTAGTGTCCACTGATTCAGGGAATTATAGACTCATCAGCCTAACTAGCCTGATCTGTGAGGCCATGGAACGGATTATCATGGACCTCATTAACAAGGACATTGGCAACCTCCAAACACTCAATCACACACAGTTTGGCTTCATCAAGGGGAGGTCATGTCTGTTAAACTTGGTTGACTTTTTTGAGACAGTCACCAAAGCCACGAACAAGGGGAAGACAGTGCACACCACCTACCTTGACCTGGCCAAAGCCTTTATCACTATTCCCCACTTGGGCATAGTAGATAAACTCTGTCAACTAGCCATCAATCTGTATGTTTCCAGATGGGTAGCAAACTGGCTGACTGACAGAACCCACCTAGGGGAAACCACCTCAAGCAGTAGACCCGTAACGAGCGGCATACCCCAGGGATCGGTCTTGGGGCCTCTTTTATTTGGGATATACTTTTCTGAGGTGCAGGCCAAAACCAGTGGGCTATGGCTGACCATGTTTGCAGATGAATGGGCACTGTCATCAATTCCCCTAGTGATGTGGACATCCTCCAAGAGGGTCACCCAAACAAATAATTTGTACCAGAAATATGGCCTCAAGCTGAATACCAAAAAATGCATCATCATCCCCTCTGGAGAGTGACATCCCCACAAATTATCACATTAATAACAATGTCCTAAGCACGCAATCAGTCGTGAGGGATTTGGGCACCCAGGTTGATAGCAACCTGACTTTTGACCACCATGTTGCTTCTGTTGTACAGAAAGCTTTCTACATGGCCCACTTCATAAGTAAGAGCATCTCATCCAGGAACAAGGAGGTCATAACATCCCTGTATTCTTCCCATATAAGGCCCATTATTGAGTATAATGCCCCTTTCTGCATGTACCTCTCAAAGCACATGCAGCAGCTGAAGAGACCACAGAGGCTCCTCACTAGGAGAATCCAGAGCCTCAAACATCTACCATACACAGATAGGCTAAAAACCCTGTCCCAATACTCAGTTTCATACAGACTCCTCAGAGGTGCAATCTCAGACCCCACCTTGATGGGACTGCTGCATATCTGCAAGTCAAGCTCCACTCGAGTAATCTGCACACACGACCTCAACCCGGTCAGTGACACCAATAGGACTTGTTGGCGGCACAGATTTATGTTGCAGAGACTCTCCCATCTGTGGAATAGACTTCATCTCCATGTCAAACCGAGTACCTCATTATTCCCTTTTAAACACAACCTGAATAACTGGAGGGGAAACAGAAAATACACCCCTGGGATTCCACTTGTGGCCCTGCTGGACAAGGGGCATCAAGTGATGATTTGTATAAACATGGGCTAAACTCTTGGCTAGGCTTATAAGGGCCTCAGGGCCAATAGCCTGGTAACTTCCTATAATTCTATGATCATGTATATATATATATATATATATATATATATATATATATATATATATATATATACACATATATATATCTATACAGATCTAGGACTTTTGATCGAAAGCTCAAAAGTCCGAATCCATAATTACCGAACACACTTTAACAAAAGCACTTTCACCGAAAAAGCACTTTCGTTAAAGTATGTTAAAATAAACATTAAATCTACTGCAATGCAGGAGGGCAAGCCTCCCCGCAACCCCTCACCCCCCTACATTAATATTCTCACTCCGAGGTCGCACTACAGTGGGGAAAAGGGAATTTTCCCTTATCCACACCGTAGTATGACCGGCACAACAAGCATACTTACCCAAAAGTGCTGCTTCGGTGAACAGCACTTTTGGTTAAGTATGTTCGCAGATTAAGGTTTTGGTGGAAAGTGCAGTCAGGGATCTGTACGGATCCCATATATACATATATATATATATATATATATATATATATATATATAGTTTCACTTTATAATCTTGAAATACTGAAATATCCAATTTCAGCATTTCGAAACCATAAAGTTGAATTTTCATAATAGCGAAATTGCATAACTGTGAATCTGGAAATGTCGAATTCACGGTTATGGTTTTCCGGTACGTGACATGGAATGTACTGTGTGCATGGTGTGTGGTTTAGTGTGTGGATTTAGGTGTAATTTAAGGTAAGTGACTATTTTGTAAGGGTTTTGGGTAGGTGTTTGAGTGTATGTGAGTATGTTTGGGAGTTGTACATGTGGGTTAGGGTAGGCAGGTAAAAGTATGAGTGTTTAAGTGTTGAAAGTGGTGGCGTTTGCATATATGTGATGTGTGTGTGTGTGTGTGTGTGTGTGTGAGGGACTGCAGAATGTCTAATTGTGAGTTTACTGTCTTTTTCTGTTTGATGTGATCTTGGAGTTAGTATATATAAGTAGAGGGGGTGCGGGGGGGGCTTACCCCCCTGCTTATTTATAGTGTAGGTTTGTTAATTTGTGTTTTTGTGTTTGTGTGCATTTTGTTTGTGTTTTGTAGTGTGGGTAGACCGGTATGTGTGGCATGGTGTACAGTGTGTTTAAGTTCGAGATTTTTATTTTCACAGCTTTGGGGTTTCGGCATTTTGCAGATTCGAATTTATAGTTTTGAAATACTGAAATTCGATATGTCAATATTTCGAGATTATAAAGTGAATCCATATATATATATATATATATATATATATATATATATATATGTGTATACACAACTCCAAAAAGTACTAGGTGCACGATACGACAAACCACAGTGCGCGGAGAACATATAAATCTGTAATCCACCAAAAGACACTCCAGCACTAAAAAAATACAGCAGCAAAGTAATGTAAATAGGAGTATTTATTCAGAACACAGTCTGCAGCACAGACTGGTTTCGCCGCATGGCGTCACCAGTCTGTATTTTTTAGTACTGGAGTGTCTTTTGGTGGAATATATATATATATATATATATATATATATATATATATATATATATATATATATATATATATATATATATATATGGGTCCGCTTCAAAACATCTAAAACCCATAACATCTAATTTCATAACATTGAGACCAGAACATCTAAAACCCATAACATCGAATTTCATAACATCTAACAAACACTACAAATCACATGAAAATAACATCCCCTCCACATATAACGACACTAAACTACCAAGCACACTTTTTACTACATTTCTGCAGGGGGGCTTGATACAGTGGGGTTAGGAAATTAACTTTTTCCCACTGTAGTGCAATCTTGGAGTTGGTATATTTAATTTACGGGGGGGTGTGGGGGGCAGAGCCCCCACATGGCAGGTGTAGAGGGGATGTTATTTTCATGTGATTTGTGCTGTTAAATGTTATGAAATTCAATCTTATGGCTTTTAGAGATGTTCTGGTCTCAATGTTATGAAATTAGATGTTATGGGTTTTGAAGTAGACCAATAAATATATATATATATATATATATATATATATATATATATATATATATATATATACACATATATATAGGTTTACCTTCAAAATGTTGAATGCTAAATGACTGAAAATGAATTGGTTGAATGCACTATATTGAATGATCAAAATGTTGAAATAAAATTAGTCTAAACTCAAAATGTCGAAATTATTGAATTTGCCCATTTCTGCACTGTAGTGCGATATCGAAGTTGGTATATTTAAGAAGGGGGTGCGTGGGGGGCACATTCCCCCACATGGGGGGTGCAGAGGCGTAGCCCCCCTGCAAAATAGTAGAGGTGATCTCATTGCTTTTTCAATTAAATGATTTTAGACATTTTGATCATTCAATGTTTTGGGTTTGGATGTTATTTTTCAACCAAATGAACATTAGACATTATGGCATTCAACATTTTGAAGGTAAACCATATATACATGTTAGAAAAATGTGTATTTGAATATATGAGAAATGTTAGTTTAAAAACAAAGTAGTATATAATGCATTTTATTCTATTAATCATATAACAGAAAGGATTAATTCATGTGTAAATGTAGGTAGTTTTGAAACTGCAGTGTGGCTTGAAGCAAACTGACCTCCAACCCTGGCAGATGCTGGCTTAGCATGTTTTAATGTTTATGCTTTTCACAAGTGATTATCTGCTGGGTCAGGAAATTAAATGTGTGAAATAATGAAATCTTCTGCTCTTTCCTGCTGGGATGATTTGGCCTTGTATATGTGTTACTAAGATAGCATGCAGCTGGTGGGAAAGTGTAACAGTGAACAAAGATGTGTATTAGAAGACTGAATCTGCTATTGTATTCGAACTGATGTGAAACCTTGAAGAAGTAACTTTACAGAAAGACATTATGTCTGACCAGGTGGATAGCAAGGCCGTATTGTTGCCAGAGGAAAACTTTTTTAAAATATACAGCATCGGCAGCTTTTTATGAATAGAGGACTGTAAGCTAAAGTGATGTAGATGCCCTGTGACATACCACGTCAGTAAGGTGGGCACAGCTTGAATGCAAAGACTATATAAAATTGTGTGCTTCCTGTTTCATGTTAGACAAAATTCTGTACTTATGCGTTTTTGCCTCCTGGTGTACACTAGTAAACTTTTGAACCTGAACCTCCTGTGTATTGAATTCTTAATTTTATTTAACAGTTTGGTCCTTCTTAGCCGGAAATCCCTCGGACAGCTGCAGATCAGAGTCTACCGGTGGTCGAATACTGCGCAGGAGAAGTTACAGCGGTTCTTCTTGGGTGAAAAGACCTCCGACTGAACTGTCGTTTAAAGAGGCTGGCCACTTTCTGATCTGTGGCCAAAGAGCGGATCCTGGACGACTCAATACCGGAGGCTCAGGTAGGAAGATTTTGCCTTTTTTCTGTTTTAGATCAGGGACTAGGTTACAGTAAATATTGTTGTCAAGATTTGTTATGCAGATCAGGGACAAAAGGAAGTACTGTATATTTGGTCATAGATCAGGGTAACAGAATAAGGTAAGCAGTTATTCTAGATAAACTGTGAGAAGGAACTGAACTTCTGATATCACGTGATAAAAAAGGGTTACGTAACATTTTCTTTTACCATGGGAAATCAGTGCACTAAAACATCGCGAGATCCGCCCCTAACCGAAGACGCAAAATACATGCAATTACAACGTTCCGATAACATTAGGCATTATACGAAATGGGTTAACAAATATGAATTTGATGGTAAACTAGATAAAATTTCACTAGTTAAACTCCTTAAGCAACTTAAATCCGATGCGGGAAGTCAGGCAAAAAAGCAACGCCAATTAGGCATTCCTCAGGCACACAGGTAGATTGAGGAAGCAAATCGTAGAGAACAGAAGATTAAAAATTCAAAAATATTATTTTTAGACAAAGAAGATAATAACTTGGTAATAGTGACAGTTCCTCCTCCTCCTCCCTTGCCCCCTCCTTTACCCTTTTCAGGATATGAAGCGAGTGGACAGGCTGGTCCGCCTCCGCGTTATCCTGAAGTTTCAGTGAGACCACAACCGTTTGTTAGAGATCCTATTAAAACTAAGTCCCGGACACATAAAATACATAGGGACGCAGAATCATATCAAATAGAAAGAAACCTACAGGATGAGAGTGAGGAAGAAATATGCCCACTTATAGAGGTCCCAAATCCTCAGGCAGGACAGGAAGGGCAGGACCCAACACTCTTAGTATATAGACCATGGACACCGGAGGATATTTGGAAAGCTACTGAGGGAATCCCACATCCGAAAGTTAATTTTATGAAATTTTTAGAAGACCTACAAGGCATGAGGTTAAGTTACCACTTAAATGGGGAAGAAGTAGAAAAAGTAGTAAGACAAATTATAGGTCCAGATTGGCACATGATTTGTGGCACCTGGAATCCTCGTAATGCAGAGCTTAAACCACTCCCACATAGTGACGCAGAATTAGACAACAGAGTGAAAGGTCTTACAGACCGAATCTCTGAGAAATGGAAACCTAGAGCAGACTGGACTTGCATTAATCAATGCATACAACAGGAAAATGAGACAATAGATGGGTACTATGCTAGATTATTGGAATGTTTTAATAATCACAGCGGTATGTCGGTTCCTGAGAACCAAACGAATGATTCCCCGTATGAACAACAATTGAAAAATGCATTTTTGAAAGGTTGTATTGCACCTATTAGTAGCTTCATTACGAAGCATATGATAGACCATCGAACAGGGAGGCTACAAGCCTTACTTGAATACGCTAGACATGCTGAAAAACATTTTAATAGTAAAAAGAAAAAGAAGGCGCAAGTCTTCACTGCTGAAGACGGAGCTGAAGTATTTGTGTTACAATCAGGTAAAAAGGGCAAGAAGAATGCCCAGGGAAACAAACAGTCTGACAAATGATCAGAAGATTTTGAAGAGAGGAAAAAGAGAGGTGAATGCTTCAAGTGCGGGGAAAAAGGGACACCTAGCAAGGGATTGTAAGCAGAACAAAAAGGTAATTTCAGAAGATAAGGGAGATGAGGACTGACTATATGATAGTGAAGATACATCATGCGAAAGTCAAAAATCATCAGGAAAAGTTAATACACAAAAAACAAATGTAAATGTGATAGAAGGAATAGAGGAAGTGCAAGTAGATATAGAGGATGAAGAAAGTGAAATTTTGGACTTAGCACTATTGAGCTTAGAGCTCTACTTAGCAGATACAAAACCGGAAGTTACACTTCTGGTGGAGGGAAGGAAAGTCAAATTCCTGTGTGACTCAGGAGCGTCACGGACCCTGATACACCCCTCCAAGTTACCAGAACATTCCGAATCACCTGATTATATACTAGTAAAAGCTGCAAATGGACAACTATACAGGGAACCACTTTCCCATGATATAGCAATAACTGACCCTGTTTCAGGTATGACCCAGAGAAGTAAAATTGTTGTTTCTGCAAAATATCCAGTGAACCTATTGGGCAGGGACCTTATGCAGATATTTGGCATAGCAGTAGTTCCAACTGTACAATGTATGGAGGCGCAGAGACAAATGGATACCTTTATAGTGTGATCGGAGGGTGAAACTTTTTACTGGTACAGCCAGGACCTAGTCACGACTGGTCCAGGGGCAGTAACCGAGGAACTGATGAATGTAGCCATCAGTCAAGCCCCCTCCCTTGACACTGATCGACAGCATTTGTTACACTGTACTCTATACTACTGTACTACACCAGGACCTGATAGAGAGTATGAGCAAGAATTGTTCAGAAATCGTGCAACTAGATTAGTATTGCATACTTTGTACTGGGATACTGAGGAGAACAGTGTAGTTAGCTGTTCATTACCTCAAGAATTTCTTGCACTGTACAAATCAAATCGATTGCCACATGTCAGCTTGACAAAAAATAAAAATGTAAAATGGGCAGACTTAGGAGAAAAGGTGACAAGATGGGAGAAACAGACTGATTTAGAACTGTCAGAACAAGGGATACAGAAACAAAAACTGAATTGGTTGACACAGACACATCCAGCTGTTCACTTGCAATCTAGCGAGGACAGCTGATCAGCATTTCTATTAGAAGAAGAAGAAGAAAAGGCCTTATGTGAAATTCCAACGACTCTTTGGTCAACAAGCAAGTTAGATGTAGGACTTATTCGAACAGCAGGACCAGTTACAATTACCCCAAAATCAGCATTTAGACTACAGAAAAGACAATACCCTTTGAGAAAGGATGCAGAAATAGGAATCAAGCCTATAATAGCAGCATTACTCAAAGAAGGAGTACTGGTAGAATCTCCTGATTCACCATGTAATACACCCCTATTTCCTGTTAAGAAAGCAAACGGGGAATGGCGGATGGTTCAGGATTTACAAGCTGTGAATGATGCAGTAATACCTAGAGCACCTACGGTGCCAGACCCACATACTTTGTTAAATGATTTAAAACTGCAACAGAAGTATTTCTCTGTGGTAGATATCAGCAATGCTTTCTTCTCGATACCTATACATCCTGATAGTCAATATTGGTTTGCATTTACATTTCAGGGTAAAAGGTATACATATACTCGACTACCACAGGGATATTGTGAAAGCCCAACAATATTTGCACAAGAAATGTCTAGCAACCTGGCAGGGTTTACCCCACCGGGAGGTAGTCAGATTCTACTTTATGTGGATGACATCTTGCTAGCAGCCCCCACCCAGCAACAATGCAGGGAGGATACTGTAGAGTTATTGAAATTTTTAGCAACACAAGGACACAAAGTAAACAAAAATAAGTTACAACTTTGGAAAAAGCAAGTTAGATACCAAGGATATGTGATATCCAATGAAGGTAGAATATTAGACGAAGAAAGAAAAACAGCAATTTTGCAAGCACCCAAACCAGTAACCAAGAAGGAAATGATGTCTTTTTTGGGTACAACTAATTTCTGTCAGAGCTGGATACCAAATTATGCTTTGGAATCTGCTCCACTGACTGACTTGATATATAAGACATCAATGGCAGCACAAGGTATTTTACAATGGACACCTGGAGCAGAAACGGCTTTCTGCAGGTTGAAGCAGTTGATAGCTTCTTCATTAGTTTTAGGACTCCCAAATTATCACAAACGGTTCTTTAAGACCGTAGATTGCAAGCAAGGATATATGACGTCAGTGCTAACGCAACAACATGGGGACAAGCAATGCCCCATAGCCTATTATTCATCGCAGTTAGACCCAGTGGCGCGATCTTTGCCTCACTGTGTACAAGCAGTAGTTGCAGCTGCAATGGCAGTACAGGCTTCAGCCTCAGTGGTGTTATTCCACCCTCTCACATTGAGAGTGCCTCATGCAGTTGCAATAATTTTACTGCAAGAAAAAGTAGCATACCTCTCTCCTGCTAGACATCTTTCATGTATGACTATACTACTGAGCCAACCTCATATGACAATTGAACGATGTACGACATTAAATCCATTAACATTACTTCCAACTCCTGCGGATGGCACACCACACAGCTGCCTGCAGGAAATTGAACAGTTAGCTTTACCTAGACAAGATCTTACAGATATGCCCTTGGATGATGCCGAGGTGACATATTACATGGACGGCTCATGCAGAAGGGGTCCTACAGGAAAGAATCTAGTGGGGTATGCAGTAGTTACAGACACTGAAATTTTAGAAGCCCAATCCTTATCACGTAACTTATCTGCACAAGCAGCAGAACTAATAGCTTTGACGCGAGCATGTACTTTAGCAAAAAATAAGTGTGTAAACATATATACGGATAGTCAGTATGCTTTTTCTACAGTACATGTATTTGCGCAACAATGGAAAAATAGAGGAATGATAACATCTAGTGGAAAACCTATTAATCATGCACAATTTATTTTGGAATTATTAGAATCTATTCAGTTACCTACCAGAGTAGCTATATGTAAATGTGTAGCTCATACAAAACAACAGGATAAGATTTCAAAAGGCAATGCACGAGCTGATGCAGCTGCAAAGCAAGCAGCCTCAGACTCAGAAACTTTACTTTTGAATGAGGAATTACAACCCTCTGAGATTTTAGATTTAGACATGTTAAAAACAATGCAGATGCTTACTACAAAAGCAGAAAAACAGAAATGGGAAAAACGAGGTGCAATTCTTGAAAACGGACTGTACATTTCCAAAGAGAGAAAACCGATATTGCCGTCTAATTTATTTAGATATGCAGCTTTGTTGAGCCATGGGCAGTGCCATGTCTCAACAGGGGGGATGGTACAGTTAGTAAACCGAATATTCCAAACATATGGATACACAAACTACACAAAAAATTTTTGTGCAGCTTGTCATACTTGTAACAAGCACCATGCACAAGGGGCATTTAAAACCAAGCAAGGAAGTTTTCCTATACCACCATATCTGTTCCATACTATTTGTATGGATTTCATAGAATTGAGTAAGTGTGAAGGGAAAAAATACTGTTTAGTTATTGTAGATATGTTTTCTAAATGGGTAGAAGCTTTTCCAACCAAAAATCCGGATGCAGCAACAGTGGCGAAAGCCCTGATAAAAGAAGTAATCCCTAGATTTGGCATTCTGGAAAGGATTTATAGTGACAACGGCACACATTTTGTGAACCAGACAATCCAACAACTTGGGAGATTTTTTGGTATCTCCTTAAAGAACCATTGTGCCTACCACCCACAGTCAGCAGGACTGGTGGAAAGGTACAATGGTACCCTCAAGAATAAACTTAGGAAGTTAGTTGAGGAAACCCAAAATAATTGGATACACTGTCTGCCTTTAGCACTGCTGAGTATGAGAACAGTTCCAAATGTGAAGGGTTTGACTCCCTTTGAAATGATTTTTGGGAGAGCATATTATGTGCCTCAGTGGAAAGCTCTCATGCCTGCAAAGCAAGAGGCTGACAGTTCATTAGCTAGTTATATGAGGAAACTGTTAACAAATAAATCTGTTTTGCAGTTTAACTCTTTTTCAGATAAGGAACAGACCAGAACAGACCAGACCGGTAGAAGCAGTTTTGGCCCCCGGGACATGGGTTTGGCTGAAAGTGATGAAAAGGAAGAATTGGGTGAGTCCAAAGTGGGAAGGACTGTACCAGGTACTGTTGGCAATGCCTACTGCAGTCAGAGTGGCCGAGAGGACGTCCTGGGTTCATTTGACACACTGCAAACTGGTAAAGAACTTTCAACTTGATAAAAACTTTGTGACTGATACACAACAGGACCAAGATGGCCAAAAACAAAGCAAATAGAAATTTAGATCAACCCCAGAGATGTTGCATAATCATTTTGTTGAGTATACATTTATTGACTGTAATTGTGACAATTTTCCTCTTGTTGTGGTTTATCCTGCACACAACCACACAAGTGAAAATGGGAAGGCGTGACGAAACGTCTATAGACTGGCATCCAAATTTTAACACATACCTAGCCATGAAGCGTGTGTATGCAGAGACTATGAACATTTCAAATTGCTGGGTTTGTACAGCTATACCAACAGCATATGGAGGACTGATAATGTCCGCTGTCCCTTTGGGAATAAATGAGACTTGGGAGAATTTACTCTTTGATACAGGAACTGTGAGATCACAAGACAAAATAGCTTTATTTTTGCCTGTCACACAAAAAGGAATTGTATGTTTTTACAAAAATGATACTCTCCAGGTGGACTGGAGCAATTGTAATATACCATATCTTATCGGTGTTATATTAAGAATAGTAATGGCAATATTCTTTGCAATACTAATTATGACTCATATTTGAACTCACTGAAAACAACCATGAATGACATTCGCAAGAATCCTGTTTTGTTTAAACAATTGTCAGTTATAGATCAGAAAATGTTTCATGCAGGGTTGATGCGTATTAGTACTAAAGTAGAAAACTGTTATTTTATTTGTGGGAAAAAGGCATATAAATGGTTACCTGAGAATTGGTCCGGCAGTTGTTTTTTGGGTTATCTGGTTCCGGCAATAAGACATACTGCAGAATTGCCTTTGGGTAAGATACGGAACGTGAGAGAAACAGCCCGAAAACCTGAAGGTCCAGTTGAAAAACCTGTAAATCCAGTTGGAAGGATCGAAGCTGGCTGGAAAGACCATAATACCGTGAAAGACAAAAGGAAATTGACACACATGGACTTAAGTGACAGTGTTATATCTTGGGCAGGAATATTCCCAGCCTATGGAGCAGTGAAATCGATCTGGGAGCTGAGGAAGTTGTCGAAACTTCTTGAAGTAATGAGTAACGCAACTTTTTCTGCCCTAGAACTGGTGACTGATGAACTAAATGAAATGAGAACTGTTGTGCTACAAAATCGAATGGCTCTTGACTTCACCCTAGCGGCGAGAGGTGGTACGTGCGCACTTATCAAAGAAGAATGCTGTGCGTACATACCAGACAACAGGCATGAAATTAATAACCACCTAGAGGTAATTCAGCAAGTATCAGCCATGACTGAACCAGGCCCAAACCCACTGACGGACTTTTTCCAGAATCTATTTGGGGGGTGGGGTTCCATCCTAATGAATATTCTGATTGCCATTTGTGTGGGTATACTCCTAATAGGAGCATGTGTTTGCTGTGGAATTCCCTGCATGAAAAGACTAATCAAAGATTTTATTGATGTATCTGTTACTGAGACCTTGTACCAAGATATTGAGATTGAAAAATTGATCTCAGATGACATTTTTTTCTGAAGTATAGATTGAATGACTCACCTAGCTGAAAATCCTAAGTGGAAGAGGTTGGGAGATGAAATGACACTATGCATACTTCAAAATAGAATAAAAAGTATTAATAGGGGGGAAAATGTTAAAAAAATGTGTATTTGAATATATGAGAAATGTTAGTTTAAAAACAAAGTAGTATATAATGCATTTTATTCTATTAATCATATAACAGAAAGGATTAATTCATGTGTAAATGTAGGTAGTTTTGAAACTGCAGTGTGGCTTGAAGCAAACTGACCTCCGACCCTGGCAGATGCTGGCTTAGCATGTTTTAATGTTTATGCTTTTCACAAGTGATTATCTGCTGGGTCAGGAAATTAAATGTGTGAAATAATGAAATCTTCTGCTCTTTCCTGCTGGGATGATTTGGCCTTGTATATGTGTTACTAAGACAGCATGCAGCAGGTGGGAAAGTGTAACAGTGAACAAAGATGTGTATTAGAAGACTGAATCTGCTATTGTATTCGAACTGATGTGAAACCTTGAAGAAGTAACTTTACAGAAAGACATTATGTCTGACCAGGTGGATAGCAAGGCCGTATTGTTGCCAGAGGAAAACTTTTTTAAAATATACAGCATCAGCAGCTTTTTATGAATAGAGGACTGTAAGCTAAAGTGATGTAGATGCCCTGTGACATACCACGGCAGTAAGGTGGGCACAGCTTGAATGCAAAGACTATATAAAATTGTGTGCTTCCTGTTTCATGTTAGACAAAATTCTGTACTTGTACGTTTTTTGCCTCCTGGTGTACACTAGTAAACTTTTGAACCTGAACCTCCTGTGTATTGAATTCTTAATTTTATTTAACAATATATCTATATATATATATATATATATATATATATATATATATATATATATATATATATCTATACATGTGTGTGTGTGTGTGTGTGTGCATAAATTCATAATATCAAAAACTCAGCAAGAATTAAAGTGGGAGGGTTCCTCTTTGATAAGTTATGTTTGAAATGAGGAATCAAGTAAGGAATCAATCCTCCTTACTCTTTGTTATGTATATTTAGAGCCACTGGCAAAGAAAATAAGGGACTCGGAAATGGAAGAATATAAATGGTATGGTAATCAAGAAAAGTTGGCTTCATTTGCAGATGTTATTATTTTGCATCCCATAAATCCAGAAAAGGACAGCTCAGTGTCATGGGACATTTTGAGACAGTTTCAAGTCTTTTTGAGATATACAATTGATAAAGATAAAACAAAGACTATAGCCATAAATTATGTACTCACACACTAACTGGTTTAGCAATGCCCATATTTATGGGGACATGCTAAGACGAAGTATTTAGAAATATGGATTAAAAAGGCTTCTGTTATGGCAGCTATGGATATGCAGGAAGAGACTAAATAAAGGATAATACAAAAACTGAGAAACTGGAAGTATTTGATTATAAATTTGGATACAGTAGAGTCAATTATCCAAATTAATTGGGACCTAGGATAGTTTGGATAATCAAACTGTTCGGATAATCAAACATATAACTGAACTGGATAAAAAAAACTTCTAAAAATCTTGTTTTTTTTTCTGCATGCAGGAATACATTTTTCAATCATTCAGCGATTCCAGTGGACAATAAAGAATATTTTTCACACACAAGCTGGCTACAAGCTCAAATAACATGCTCAAGTGAATACATATAATGTTTACATATACAGACTTTATGATTTTTCCTACCAGCAAACTTTGTAAGGCTGGTTCAGATAATTGACGTTTCAGATAATTGACATTTGGATAATCGACTCTCTACTGTAGTAAGCTACAAGCAGTGAAAATGTTTTTAGTCTCTTTAATTTTATATATGTCTCAGGTATATTTTTTTCAACCAGAGGAGAAGTTGTGGACAATAATTAATAAAGAGTTGGAATTTTTCAGGGAGAGGAAGAGGGCAAGACTTTAGTGGGATAAGTTGATCCTTCCAACAGAAAAAGAGGGTTTAGGATTAGCTGATTTGAAGGAATATTTTAGAGCTACACAGGTAAGGCTCGTATACATATCACAAACAGAATGTTATAATTTAAAATGGAAAGGAATGATGATGAAGCAGGAGGAATGTTTAAGAAATAGAGAGAGAGTTTTTGGATGCAGATCCTTAAGGAGAATAATGAGAATGATTATAACCATACAGAATATTATATTCATAAAGTAGCAGAAAGTATTCTAAGAACTAACCCAGCAGGAGAATGGAGAAAGGAAATTTTGTCAATAGAGATAACTGCAAGTAGAGGTACAGAAAACAGGTATGGGGTGGAATTTACTGGAGAAAACTAAGGTATTGAAAGCAAATAACTAGACAGGGAAAGGTAACAGAGGGAAATGAGGCCAAGAAGATATTTGGATTGCAGGATAGAGACTGCCTTTCCTACCAGGAATTGATATCAATAGTATAGGCAAAAAGAAAGGGGTAAGGGAATCTTAAGTGAAAAATCTGCTTTGGTGGGCTTTTTAGTCAAATCTAGAAAACAGGCTGCCATTAAAAAGAGATAATTAGTAGAGCATATAAAATATTGGGTCCATATTGGATCACCGAAGTTTCAAAACTTCGAACATTATATGGCTGAGACCATACGATCGAAGTTTTGAAACTTTGAAACTAAATTAGAAATAATTTTTTTTAAAGTTTTTGCAGGCCTGCAGCCCCACATGCCCTGCCAATTAAATATACCAACTCTGAGATTGCAATGCAGTGAGGAAAATGGTACATTTCTTGTTGTGCACTGTACAGCAATCGCCATTCAAATCTACTCAAGTTTCAAAACGTCCACCATATGGTCTTGGCCATATAATGGTTGAAGTTTTGAAACTTCTGTAATCTGATAGGGACCCAAAATATTGTATGATAACTATAAGAATCTTTCAGAGGAGGTTAGAAAAGATTGGGAAGGGAGACTGGAAAAGCAATTTACAAGAGTATAATGGAAGGACATATATATGGCTACTAACTCTGCAACAAAGTCCAGAAGGTTTAGGATCTTTGCTTGGAAGTGTTTGCACAGGTGTCACTTGTTCATCTCTAATACATATAACAAGAAGGCTTGGGGGTTCGTTCAGATGCTTTAAATCATGCAAACATATCAGAATAGTCAGCAGCATCTTTAAATACGAGTGAGCTAGTTAACAAACAGAGCTTATAAACATACATGCTTACATCTCAACAGCTAACTACAAAATGGCAGTCAGGCTCACACTTGCTCAGTATTTATACACTTGTGCAAGCCCTTGGATAGCTTCTTAAAGGTATATACACACATACTGATCTACATCCTCCCTCTTAAAAAGATTGCCCTTTGAAAAAAAAAAACAATATTAGAGTCAGGCATGCATTACTATATACATTAGAAACAAAATACAATGTTCATGTCCAAGTTGCTTCATATATGCTACAGGGTTTAGAGATTCGACCATATCTCATAACATAACAGTTGGGACTAGATTTAGCAACAGGGACAGTCTGCATGCACAACTCATATCAGCAACTTCTGGATTCGTCACAAGAACAGGAATGTCCTCTGGTACTTCCTCTAGAAATGGAACACAGGACAACTCACTCTGAGATAAAGAGTCTCTCAGGCTATGTGCTGTGGTATAGGCTTGGACAACAGTCTCAATGTTTTTGCTTCTGCCTAAAAGTTGCTCCTTCTGATTCTATAATGCAGGATTTCAACTCTGGATTAATATTCCTCATGACACCAATCCAATCAAAACCTTTGGACGTTTGCATCCTTACCACTTCTCCCTCTTGTAATGTATTCAGTGGTTTACTGGTCATATCGTAGTAGGACTTCTGGGATAGGCACTTTTTCAACAGATTAGCTTTCACTAATCTGTTTATCTTGACACATGGAACCAACAATTGATTACTGATTGGTAATGTGGTTCTGGTTTGTCTCGACAGAAGTCTCTGAGCAGGTAAACTAAGATGTCTATCATGAGGAGCATTTCTGAGATTCAAGAAAACATCACCATTGTCTCATTTAGACTTCTCAAGTAACTGCTTTCTACTTTGCACTGCACATTCTGCCAAACCATTTGGCTGCAGGTACTCAGGACTACTTGTGACATGAGTAAAGTCCCATTTTTCAGCAAATCTGTTGGCTTGTAAACTGTGTGCCATTTTCAGAAATAACTTTGTGAGGACTTCCATGAACAGCAAAATGAAGCTTCCTCTTAGTAATAACAGTACTAGATGCCAGATTAGGAAGTAAGTCAATCTCGAACTGATTGGAGTAAGAATGTACTAACACCAAATAATGTTGACCATTCCACTCAAAGATATCAGTTGCTACTGTTGACCAAGGTAGTTCTGGAATCTGGTTAAGCTGAAGTGGTTCGTTCTGTTGATGTGGCTTTATACTATTACATACTGAACAAGATGAAAGTGTTCTCTCAATGTCTTGTGACATAGAAGGCCAGAATACTAGGTCTCTCCCCCTTCTTTTGGTAGATTCAGTTCCTTGGTGACCATTATGCAAGATAGTAATGTAGTCAGGTTGCAAGGGCTTTGGAACAATTACTTTCATAATAATACCTTTGTCAGACAAAATCTCATCTCTGTATGGAAAATAAGGTTGCACTTCCTGAGGTAAACTAGATTGCTTTCACGGCCATCCTTGATTGATAAAGTGGTTGTGCCTTTGTAAAACTGGATCTGTGGCTGTGCGATCACTCAGCTCATCAAGATGTGTGGAAGAAAAATTTCTCACTTTCATAACTTCAAAATCATCAATCGATTGAGAACCTTGATTGTCATTCTGTTCAGTAGTATTTCTGGGTTATCTGGATAATGTATTGGCAAAATAAAGTATTTTGCCTTTCTTGTAGACCAGACTGAAATTGTATTTTTACAATCTCAGCATCATACATTGCATTCTGGCTGGAACTGAATGCATTGGCTTTCTCAGGATTGTGACTAATGACTGGTGGTCTGTTTCACTCTGGATAGGTCTACCATAAACATAATCATGGAACTTTGAACATGCAAACACAATTGCCAAAAGCTCTTTCTTAATCTAGGCATACTGCTGTTCAGTTTGGGTAAGAGTTCTTGATGCATATGCAACAGGTTTATCCTCTTGTAGGATCACTGCACCAAGACCAAATTTCGAAGCATCACAGGAAAATGTAACTGGTTTATGAGCATCATAGAGTAGATTGACTAGCAATTCTCTGTTTCAGGACATCAAATGCTCTTTGGTGTTGCTCTAACCAAGACCAGGATATGTCTTTACATGTCAGCTCTCTGAGTGGTGATGAAAGTTGGCTCAAGTCTGGAATGAATTTGCCTAGGTAGTTGATCTTGCCAAGAATATGTTGCAGGGCTTGAACATTGTCTGGAGCTGGCATCTCTAGAATGGCGATTTGTTTTGAAGGGTCTGGTCATAAGCCTGTATTCGTAAATAAATGACTAACATAAAGAACTTCTTGTAGTCTGAATTTGCAGTTCTGTGCATTGAGCTTAAGATTCACTTGATGTCTCCTTTCTAGAACTTTTCTGAGGTTTCTGTCATGTTCTGCTTCTGCTTCATTATGACCTCCTACCAGTATGTCTACTATGATAGCACAAGGATACCCAGAAAAATTTTGCTCCAGTGCACATTAAAAGACTTCACTTGCAGAATTTATCCCAAATGGCATTCTCAAAAATCTGTACCTGCCAAACGGAGTACTAAAAGTAGTGAGCAATGAGGATTTTTTGTCAAGATGAATTTGCCAAAATGAACTCTTTGCATCTAAAAAATAATGGCATATGGCATCAAGGGTGCCACTTCTTTGACTGTGAGCATTGGATGATAAGGTCTTTTTAGTGCTTTGTTCAAATCTCCTGGGCCAATACATATTGTGATGTCATCTGAGCTGAGCTACCACCATGGAAGATATCCATTCAATTGGAGTTTCCACTGGACAAATTAAACCTTGTCACACCATTTTGACTAACTCGGCTTTGACTATGTCCTGCATGGCTATTGGAACTTCACATGTTGGCTTGATAACTGGACTGACCTCTGGGTCTAACTTCATGGAGTACACAACTGGAAATTTGCCTAGTTTGTCTTCGAAAAGATCAGCATAGGTAGAAAAAATGTGCTGGGCAAAGTTTGAGTAGTGGTCTTTTAAGCTAATGTGATGGACTTCCTTATTAAATGAAAGCAGTACGATTTTCAAACAGTCTCTGAGGCCTGATAATGACTGGATGTGCTTCTTGACCACATAAAATAACAAATCATAGCTTCTTCCACTCTGCTGGAAGTAACATGAAAGCACTACTGAGCCTTCGGTTTGAATTTTTTTCACCTCCATAAACAAAAAGTTTCACACACTTTGCCAAATCAAGCCTTTCACCTTTACATACTCTGGCAAATGTTACTGCAGATGTAATGTTGCATTTAGAACCTGTGTCAACTTTGAGTCCTATGGGTTTGCCATTTATCTGAACAGTACAAAATACTTAATTCTTGACCCTTAAATCTACTGCATTAATTGTTTCATGAAGCACTGACACACCATCAACATAAAGAGTAGGCTTGTCACAGTCTAACTGATCAACTCATTTCTTAAAATGCTCCCTTTTAATAAAAGAATGTGGGCCTTTTGATTTGCAAAATCTTTTGAAATGATTCTGTTTATTACATTTGTGGCATTGTTGACCAAAAGCTAAACATTTCTCCCTTTTAGATTCATGATTGCCACAATTATGACAGTTGGCAATGAAACTTGGTTGGGGCCCATCCTTTGGGTTTGCTGACTCATTCTTGTGCTTCACTGAGACTGCGCAAATAATGTGCTACAAAGTTCTGGGGAGACCTGCAGCAGTCCCTGGGAAACCCCATAGATGCCATGCACTTGGGCCTGTTTCTTTTAAACATGTGCTGTATACTATCAACATGGGCTTTATCACTGTGCCTTCTAAAGCTATTCTCATTTGTAAGCATATTTATGTGCTTTTCTTTGAGCTTGTATCTCTGACAAATCTCAATGGTCTTATTCAAAGTTAAATCACTGTCACAAAACAAAATCTTTCTCACAGCATCATCTTTTATAGCACACACAAGTCTGTCCTCTATCAACTCATCCCTTAAGTCATCAAATCTGCACATTTTAGCTTTACAGTAGACAGTCGATTATCCAAACTAATTGGGACCTAGGGCAGTTTGGATAATAAAACATATATTTGAACTGGATAAAAAACTTCTAAAATCTTTTTTGTGCATGCAGAATACACTTTTCAACCATTCAATGATTCCAGTGGACAATAAAGAATATTTTTCACACACTTGCTGGCTACAGGCTCAAAAAACATGCCCAAGTGAATACGTATAATGGTTACATATTCAGACTTTATGATTTTTCCTACCAGAAAACTTCGGAAGGCTGATTCAGATAATTGATATTTTGGATAATCGACATTCGGATAATTGACTCTCTACTGTATTTCTCAGGTCAAGTTATATATGCTGCAAAAGTTTCATCAGGCTTTTTATGTCCTGTGTAAAATAAGTGCATTTCCATAGCAACATTTGTGTTTTAAGCACTCTGGGTCCTCCCTTGACTCAGCCTGTACAACAATATGATGTTTTTTCCCCAACTCCAGCATAGACAGCAGGTGCATACACAAATTAACACTCTCTTTCAATAGCCTCTGACCCAGCTAAATTAAGTAAAATAAATGCCTTTGTATGGTCAGCTTTATCGGAAAATGCAGCCTGCATGAAAATGTCATAGTCTTGCTGAAACACTCTCCAGTTCTCAGCAATATTACTGTCAAACACAAGTGCACTGGGTTTTTGAAATCCATCTGCCATGCCCACAAAGTATACACAAACACACTGAAAATATGGCCCTTGTAATTATGTAAGAACAAACTGTTCTGTGAGCTTGTAACAACATTCAAATGCATAATAAACTCTTCAAAATGCTGTAGGCCATGGTGGTGCAGCGGTTAGCATTATCGCCTCACAGCAAGAGGTTCTCCCGCTCGATTCTCGGCTGGAGTGCCTTCTGTGTGGAGTCTGCATGTCCTCCTCCTGGTCGAGTAAGATATAAAGACATGCAGGTAGGTGCATGCATGAATGGGTGTGCCTTCTTTGAAGGATGGGTGTCGGGCTGGCAACTCGGCATCGTAAAAATCCACTGCCAATCATTAGCGGACCAGAGTTCTGCTGTGGCGACTCCTAACCGGGAAAAGCCGAACAACATTACTTTTACTCTGTAATGGCTGTACTCTGTGAAATATGCCTTGTAATGGCTGTACTTTGTGAAACAACTTTATTGTAACACTGCACAAACATGCAAACACTTTATACACTTCTAAACCCGGATATCTTTGCTTAATATGAAAAATACATGCTTTGCACAAATGCGGTCGTTTCCCATTATTTTATTTGTTTTATGAAATTCAAACTTAATTTCAAACATTTTCCACAGTAATTCAAATATTTTTATCAATATTGTACATATTGTTTATGCGAATGTTTAGAGCATTCTGTATGCCTTGTTTCATATTATGTAAAAAAGAAATAGTGCTGAGCAAATTTTAATATCTGAAATTCTTTTCTGACCTGTTTTACGAAGTATGCACATTTTTGGGATGGTCCACTGCTGTTTATTCCACTAGCATCTGGATAAGTACCTTAAATTGTTTTTGCCAAGCCGTTTTAAACTTCATGCCCCTTTGTTATGCCAGTTCTGACTTCAGGCCCTTTTAGATATGCCGCTTCTGGTACCATGTCCTTTAGGCATGCCACTTCTGACACCATGTCCTTTAGGCATGCCACTTCTGACACCATGTCGCTCGTTCATCTCTAATACATATAACAAGAAGGCTGGGGTTTTGTTCAGATTATTTAATACATACAAACACGTCAGGATAGATAAAAGCATCTTTAAATATGAACAAACTAGTTAACAAGCAGAGCTTACAAACATACATGCTTACATCTTAACAGCTAACTACAAAATGGCAGTCAGGCTTACATGTGCTCAGTATTTATACACTTGTGCAAGCCCTTGGATAGCTTCTTAAAGGTGTATATATACATATATTGATCTACAACAGGTATTTTTATACCCACAGCAGACTTCATAGTATTTTTCCATCAGGTTGACAGAAAAAGTTGGAGTTGTGACAAGGAAGAAAGAGATAACTGGGAAGATATGTTTTGGGAATACAATGAGTTGGCAGATTTTAAAAACTCCTTATAGGGCACTCTGTCAGAAATAATGGGTGAGCAAATGGTTGCTGCTAAGGATATGATTTTTTTTTCAGCTGTGAGACATGATCTGAATTACCTATACATAGTAAGGCCTTATTAAGTTTAATTCTGCTGGCTGCCAAAAAGCAAATACTAAAACATGGAAATCAAAGTCTAAACCAGCTGTATTTTTAGTACTGAATATTATAAAAGACATAAAAGACATGGAAGTGGAATATTTAGAAAAGAGAAAGAGCAAATTATGCAGAAATAAAACTTGTGGGAACAATACATGTTCAGGAGGAGGAGGACTAAGGTTTAGGGGAAGGCAGGAATTCACCAATTTATATAATGTTGGACTGATGATAATTACAACAAAAAGGCATGTGTTGTGTAATGTATGTAAATGTAAAAATGTCAACATGGTTTGTTTTCTGTTAGTGTATGTTTGCAAATGTCTTAAGTGATCATTTAATAAAGGTATGTTAAAACAAAAATATCAAAACTCAAAATATTGAAATGTTTTTAATGCAGAGGGACTTGCTCCCCTACAGCCACTACATCCTCTGCTAATTACATATACCAACTCCGGGACTGAACAACAGTGGGGAAAGGGCAAATTCCACTTTTCAATATTTTGAGGTTTCAACATTTTGACTTTCAGTATTTTGTTTTAAGTCAAATGAATGACACACACATACACACACACACACACACATACATATATATACATATATATATATATATATATATATATATATATATATATATATATAGTGTGCGTGCATGTGTGTGTGTGGCCATCCATCAAAAATGCAATTTATTGAATGGCAAGTGATAGTGATTTAACACAACTTGTCAAAGACCAACCAATAAAAAAAAAAAACTCTTTAAAACATATGCTTTGCAGGGGACAAGACCTCTGTACCCCTCCCATCCCCTGATAATACTACGTGCCAACTTTGACATTGCAATACAGTGGGGAAAGGACACATTCCCAGATGCCTAATGTATGGAAACCTTGCACTGACAAAAAAGCCAGTACATACAATAAGCTGATTTTTGATCAGTCATTCCAACTGTCTGACTCCCTCAGATATATAGATACATATATAACTATAGATATAGATATGTAGGTTGCAGTTCAAAATATTGAAGATTCATTTTTTTCTTTGGTTTGCTATCTGCAGTGTGTGCAAGACTGCAGTACAGAGGGTTCTGGGAATGTGCCCTTTCCTCACTATTGTGGAATATCAGAGTTTGTGTATATAATTAACAGGGGGTGTGGGGTTGCATGGGGACTTGTCCCCTGCATAAAACTATGTTTTAGATTTTTTTTATGCTTTTGTGAGTTTATTTTTTTTTATTTTTTTTTTGGTCCATTTATCTCAGCATTTGCTTACTTTGTTAGGTATTCATAGATACGTGCACATATAAAAGCTTTACAATGAGTTTGTGAGATCAAAGTTGTGTATGTCACGTTTACCATTGCCTGTCATTTTTTTCATTTTCAGGATGCTATGTGACCATGAATTTGATATATGTAATTAAAGAGGGTGAATCACAGCCTACAAAAAAGTATAGTGAAGGCAATTTTACTCACAATTTCAGAAGGTGTGTCTGCAAATAAATCTGAATCATCAAGGTTTTTGCTGAATTCCTGTGGATCCATTTTAATTAGTATCTTGTTTGTGTTTGCTAATCCTAATGCTTCCTCATATTCTACCAACCTCCCTTTCAATCAATCCTTCCCTTCTAAATTCTGTCTTAATCATTTCTTGTCATTTGCCATCATTTCCACTCTAATGTCATTGCAAATCATCCACCCTCTTCCATCCAAACCATTTTTGCATCATTTTCTTTCCATCCCTCATTCTCTCTGTCTCTGTCTCTTTCTCGTCCTTACTAAATGTTTTCATCTGTGACTCTTAATAACCTTTCCATTCAGACTTTCTGCAGTCTTTCTCCTTCTTCTATCCCCTATAATTTCTTCCATTCTTTCTTGGTAGTCACATGCAGCCTTCCACCAGCATCTCTTTCCAATGCCCAATTCAAACCTGCCACCTGCCATCTTTTATTTCTCACTTTTCTAACTCCCTTCCATCCATTTTGCCGTTTTCCAAACTTCATGTCTGTGCATTCTTTCAGTATCTCCTTGATTCTCATTCATCTAATGTTGTGCTCTGTTTTATTTCTCAATGCCTTCCTTATACAGCCTAATAGTTCCCTCTTTAGCTTTCCATATGTCTCTCCCTCCCTTCATGTCACCTACGTGTCATACACAGGAATATTACAAGTCTCTGCCTAGCTTTCAAGTTTCAGTGCACCTCCCCTTCCTTCCTCATCTTCATTTTCCAGATATTCTAGGAATTTTCCTTGTATAAAATGATAACATTCTCTTTGCATCTCCTCTTCCATAGCCTTCCCCTACATTAATTTACAATGTTTTTTGTCCCAGTTAGCCCTGTTGCCTTCTTGAATTTCTCAAACGTCTCCAATACTTTTTCTTTTCTTTCCTTAATGGATGTAAACATGCTCATAATATACTGATGTCAGCAAAGAAGATGAACTGGGACCTCTTTACGTTGACTCTCTCTCTCGATGGTTTCTTTAGCCCTGTAGTTGGAATTTCTACTGTTCAAATAATTAAATGGGCATCAAGCCATCTTGTTGGGGATTTGCACTTCCCTCATAGTTTGGCACACCCCAATAAACTGCCATGGGGATATGGGTTTGGGTTATATCACTCTTCTCCAGATGTGAAACCTAAAGTTACCCAAGTCATTTTAGTTTTCTAAGAAAGAATGTCCATTCTTGATTTCAAACTGGATAATTCCTGTATCTTGACTCCCTTAGTTTGAATCCTTTCATCAGTGTCAGTACCTACCACCAGATATCAGCTGGCATTCTTCCCAGTATTTTATTGTGGTCCAGTGGTTCAAGGTTTGATTCCCTCAGCCTTCATTGCCTAACTGTGTGACTATGAGCAATTCACTTAACCAAACACAGCTCCTGGGCAGAGACTGGATAAAGTCCTTAGACATCAGTGCTCTACCCCAGAAAACAAATGCAAATAAACTAAATAAGCACATAAGTTTTCTTTATTTGTATGTGTTTATTGGGGCAGTACACTGATATCCATGGAATGTTTCAGACTCAGCTGAGAAATACAAACATCATCTCTTGGATACATCTGGGGAAGATTTTCTCTAATCAACCAGTTAGTATTTTTTAGCTTTAATGCCTAAACATCACTCTTCTTCAATTTTCTCTCAAGTCCTCCACTTAGGCTAAAAATCCTTGCTAATTCCCATTTTACCTTTATCAGACTGTACAATTCTAACAGCCATCCATCCATCCCAGCTACTTTCCCTTCTTTTAGTTCTTTATAGCTTTACTTAATCTTCTGTTATGTTTACTGAGCCTATTCTGCTCTCCTTTGAATAATCTCTCTCTTCCACAACAGCACCTTTACTGTTTCTCGTATCTACTGCAGTATATTATCTATCAAGAATGTCTGTTTCCTCTCCCATTTCCTATTGGTTTTCTATTTTGCCTCCTTGCCCATTCAAAATTTTCTATTATTGACTTCTCTTTCTCCTCATCCACCAGCCTGATGTTTTTCTTATTTTCCTCCTTTAACCAGCACAGCACTTCAGCACTTCCCCCTTCTTTCTCTATTCTCCTATGATAGCTTGTACTCTTATGTTGCTCAGTATTCTCTTCTCCTTGTCCATATTAACTCCCTGTCTCTCCCCTCCATATCATATTTTGTTTGTACTCTCTGCCGCTTCTTCTTAGCTTCCTAAAACTCATCTGTTACCTTTCTCTTATCCAGCCATTTGCTGTTAGTTAAATCCTCCTCCTGTTGATTTTTCCTGTGCTGATCCTTCCCACCACTGAAATCTTTCTTAGTCCCCATTGTCAGTCCATGTCTTTACATATCATCACTCCCTTCACCCAAATTTTTACAGTACTGTTTTTTATTTATTATCTTTACCATTGCATGATCCAATGTCACTTCTTTCCCATCTCTTCTTTCTCACCTGCCTTCCTACCTTGCTTCATTTCACAAACCAGTCTGGCTTGCTCAGATACCTGCCTGGAGAAAGACTACTGTCCCTCCCATGTCTGTCTTGCTCTTTAATACTACCTAATCTCCTCTATTAAATTGCTTTTATCTTGTCTATATTATTTTGTTGTTTTCCCATTCTCCTCCCTTTCTGCTTTAACTCTCTCATGGTAGTCCTCACCGTTAATTATGTTTCTGAATTCTTGTTGACATCTCTTTGCAATTTGTTACAGAATCAGTGAAAAAGCTTCCCCCATCCTTAATGGATGGAAAATGTTTTCAAATTTGTATTGCTTCTTTTCAGTTTCCTTTTTAAGGTTAGCCATTTCTCTGTTCATACATTCTTAGGTCTTTCTTAAACATCATTGCTACTCCACTCACTTTCTCTCATATCACATGGTCTGTTACTACTACTACTACTGTGTAATCCTTCACTGCTAGTTTGGTTTATTTTCATCTCTTGTAACAAGAAGATTCCTACTTTCTTCCTTCTGCATTCTCAAAAAATTATAATACCCTCTCACATTCTACCTTAATACTTTTGTGAACTTACTTCTCATTCCTCCTATTTTTTGGGCTAGAAGAATTCTTCTCAACCATCCTTGATCACTACTAGAACCTACATCCAACAATATGGCTTCTGGCCAGTTATAATTTCTGTCAACTTTTCCTCACCTCATCCTAAACTGCAACAATTTTATCTTTGTAATAAATTAGCTCAGTAGCCGAGAAGAAGGTTACATCTCTCCCATATTGATTTCATGTCCTCCTTACATTTGTAAGGATTCATTCTTTTGCAGTAAAGGTGTGTTGCCAGCACAGCACTTATCCTGGCTGCCTATGTCCATATCACTTTGAAGAGGATACAATTATCTCAGGCTCTATGTCATATAGAAGCTATACAGCCCTTATTTACTCACCCAGAGAGTGCAAATATATTTATGTTTGATAAGAACATACAGTTCTTCTTTTAATCTGTCAGTATTTCCCACAATAATTTTTATTCCTTCTACAAAATTCATTCAGCTCTTCTTCCATTCATTGCCCATTTTATTTTTATTATTGGTTTTCCACTTGTATTTGTTTGACTGTTCTTTGTTGGCCTCCTTGGCTTCCTTAAGGAATTCAAAAACCCTGGAAGCCTTCTCCACATTATAAATATTTCTGATCATATTCTTGGTCAGGATTTTACTTTTTATTGTTCAATTTTGTTCACTTTTTAGTCATTTCAAGATTACTTCAGTTCCCCCACTGGGAGATCTCTCTCTCGCTTTTTTTAAGTTCCACTGTGGAGCTCTGGAGTTCTTCCCACAAAGTCCAAATAGAGTGCAACTTTTATGGCATCCATTTGTTAACAAGTACTTTTTTTGTAATATATATATTTTTTTTTTTTAGGAGAAGCATATTTAACAATTTTAAGAGGTGGAGATGAAGACTGGGAATAGATCCATACGTCTGACTGGACTGATGCTTTGATTACAAGTGTGTAGACAGCTTCTGGTACTCAAAAGGCTTCTTCTTGTTGTGTCATTACAGCCAAGGCAATTCAAACAATGAAACTTGTCATAAGATTCACATAAGTAATACAAGGATGGGGTGTGCTGCTGATGGGGAAAATTATTCAACTGCATGCACACTTTAAAAAATGAGGGTGGATTTTGTGAAATTGATGAAGCAAAAGTAGGCCCAGCCAAGTCAAAGAAAAAGGAAAAAACTGACAGAAAAGTTGGAAGCTTTAAAAAAGCTCACAGCAGGGAACAATGAAGGATGGCAAGACAATAATAATACTATATCACTCCCATCTTAACTACCTCTTCAACAACCTTTGCTACTCACCAAACTTCCATTACATTCTCTCTCTCCCCTACTTCTATATTCATTTATACATACATACATACTGACTGGTACGGCGGTAGTGTTGTTACCTCACAGCAAGAGGTTCTCCCGTTCGATTCTCGGCTTGGCTTGGGAGTGCCTTCTGTGTGGAGTCTGCATGTCCTCCCCGCGGTTGGGTAGCATTCGAAAGACGTGCGTGCGTAAATGGGCATGCCTTCGTTGAAGGTTGGGCGTCGAGCTGGAACCTCAGCATTTTATAAAAATCTACTGCCAATCATTAGCGGACCGGAGTTCCGCTGTGGCGACCCCTTACCAGGAAAAAGCCAAAAGACAAACAACAACAACAACTGACTACATCTCTGTTACCCCTTACCTCTCTTCCTCTCTTCCCACAGCAGCTACTTATTGCACACTCCATTTTCCCTTCTTCACTCTTTCATCTACTCCTATGCTTCTCCTAGTGTTGTCTGTCCTTTCAGTTTTCCTTTTCAAATAATTAATCAAGTTGTCATAAAATTCTTCTCTGTAACCTTGTAAATACCTGATGTAACTCTTCCATTGCAATTCTTGACATGTATATTTTTATTTTTATAAGAATTCTACTGTAATATATCATCAGTAATCCTTTACCTTGGAGCTTTTCTTCCTGGGCCTCTGCTGAAAATGGGATCTTAGGACTCCAGTCAGACTTTCCTGATAAACAAATATCAAATAAATAAGTAAATAAATAATAATTTCTTGTAGCAGAAAATTATTCCCAAATCACCATTTTTTTCATAACTGCAGAGTAGAGCCATTTTCTTCTGCTCAAACTTAATGCATGACAAAATGAACTCAAGAATGACAAATGTGTGGTGCATGACAGAAAATAAAAGATGTTTAGCAGTCTGGGAAAGCTTTATCTTCTGAGTTTTCCTAATATCTGTGGTATTAGTCCTAAAGTTTACCAAAGATGGGTCACTTATCAGATTATCTGGATTACTTATTAGGAACACTGCCACTATTCTGTCCATTATTTCCATTGTTGTCACTTCCCCTGAATGCAGGTCTCACACCTATGACAAGTGATGTCTATCTGTACATGGTCCACACATATGTAACAACAGCTTGCAAATGTATAAGTTTGTTTTTGTATTTTATTTTATTTTTTGTTTGTCCCCACTGCCTCCTATCATCCCACCTTGCAATCTATTGATCCATTTATTCTTCAAGGGGCAAGAGCCATTCCTGTCCCATTCATCCACTGTGAAGTAACAGACAATTGCAAAGGCCATTATTTGGGTAGCCATCATGACTTTTTCTGCTTGTGGTCATAAATGATCTATTGGAGGCTGATGTAAGCACTTGTTACCATGGAAAGCCCTGCCATGCTCTTCCCTGATGCAAGCATATCATCTATATACATGCTGCAGAGGGCTACTAAAAAGGCTTGACAAAACCTAGATTTGTCACCAGCCTATGGCTATAATCACTACCTGTAGGAATCTGCTTACAAGTGGCAGATAATTGATCACAACTACCACTCCCTGTCTCAGGGACAACTCAGTGCCAGCCACTCACTACCACCACTCCCTACCTGGATCTTCCAGCCCCTGAGGAATTTCCTGAAACACGGTAGTGCCAAAAGCCATACCACCCATAGACTGGCACTCCAACTATTAAGTCTGTAAAAGTACAGACTGCAGGTCATGATACTACCATTAAAATGTCCTTAGTGGAAATACTCTTACGGGATGCTGCAGACATATCTGAGCTCTAGTGGAATGTATTTTTACTATCAGAATAAAAGGTTGGACAATGGTATAGCTGTTTAAATAGTATTAAGGACTTCTTATTCTTTCACTGAGAGTGCTTGTGGCTGAAAAGGTAGCAGCACTATTTGTATTTGGTGCTGGAAGATCAGAAGGCTGTGTGTTCTATTTCCACTCCAGGTGACTAAATTCATTTTCCATTACTGATACTGCAGTACAGCATTAGTGGATACTGCACTCTTGACTGTGCTATCTTTCAGATGATGCAGTAACCAAGGTCCCATCTGTCTGAACTGGTGGTGACTTAGATGGGTATAAAACATCCCATGGAAATTACTGATAAAGAGTAGAGGGTGCTTTATTAACTTTTACATTCATGTCATACCATAAAAAACTTTAAATCAGTTCTTTACACTCTCATTTTTACATTCCTACTTATGATTATTTACAAGTTACCAACATAAAAAAACTTAAACAACTGTATTTGTTTCACTCTTTTTTCTTTTATATTTACCCCCTATCTACCCACCATTTCTTCCACATCCATCATCTTATTTCAGCTAATAACATCATCCTTTTCCTTTTTCTTGTTATATAACAAATTCTCAAATCTTTTTTCCATATCACCCAGATTGTCAAAAAATACTTTATTTGATTTATGAACATCATATTTCTTAATTTTACTACGCTTCCTATTTACTATTATAATTATATTTATACATTTAAATCCTTCCCATCTATATTATTTTTTTAAACTTTTCCCAAAATTATTTAGTCTGTTTGCAATCCAAAAACAATGTTATTGTTTCTTCTTCTACAGTGAACGCATTTAATTTCCTCCATTACCCTATATTTTATATTCCCATTCTCTGGTAACGTATCTAATAAAATTCCACACAAAAAAAATCCACTCCTTCATAAAAATTATCAAACCTTTTTATTCTGTCTTTTATTGCCTTTTTCATCTTTCACGATTTTTTAACTTCATATTATAGCATTATTTTCTTTCTACATTAACCTCACTTACTTTAACTTCCATTATTTAATTTTATTCTCATATTCTTTTTCTTCCATCCTATCCTTTTTGATTTTCTTTTCTTATTTTTCTTCCCCATCTATTTTTATACTTTTCATATAATATCTTCCTATTATTTCTTTAGTCTTTCATTTACCTTTCTTATTACCCAAAACAAATGTATAGGTACTAAATGTACCACTGGATTTTTTTTTAATTCAAACTACCTTATTTTTTATTATAAATTATCTCTCTTCTCACTGGGTTAAATCAGGTCCCAAATGAAGCTAAGAAATCTAGAATAACTTTTCTTCCATTTGAGTGGGAAACACACACACACACACACACACACACACACACACACACACACACACACACACACACATATATATATATATATATATATACATACTGCCTAAATATATTTTCCTAATGCACAAGTATTCAACATATATATATATATATATATATATATATATATATATATATATATATATATATAAATAACAAATAAAAACTCTCCCACCAAGCTAATGATTTTATTAATTAGTTCCAGTATCACTCTCAATTTATTATACTTTCATACACATCAAATGTCACTCCCAAATTTATTTCCTTTCTTTTTTAATATATTCATTTTGATTTGTCTTAGCCAATCCCTTATATAGCATTTTGTTTAACTGCAAACCAACTTTTAACAACTTTTCTATTCTTATTACAACCTCACTTATTAATATCTTGTATTTTTTATTAGAACTAAATAATCAAAATATGTCATACATATTGGTAGTATCAATTTCCTTTTGTTTACCATCTTGCCACCCTCATTTCATACAATATTTGTACTACTGCATTCATTACTAAAACAAATAAGCACACTCATACCTCGCAACCTCTTAAAGCAAGAAATCTGGACAAAGGCCCTAAAAAAGGGACATTTCTTACATATTACTCTTACAAACTTAGTTGATAGAATAATAGGTTTTACATTAGCATGAATTTCTGAAGGTTATTAAGTCTGAAACTCAAATGTCTGTCATTATTTTCTAACTTTAGTCTTTAATGATTTGCCACGAATTTGCCAGAAAACCATAATTTTCTGAAAAACAGACCAAAAATATAAGGCAAAAAAATGGACATTATGTGAATATCTGTACAGTTGAGAGGTATGAGCACACTCATTGGGAATCCCTGTTTTACTCCTCTCAATTTTTATTTTTCCCAGCCATCTTTTTATCATAAATTGCACCCATGAATGTTAATAAGATTTATTTAATACATTAACATTTTTTCTCCTATACCATATGCCTCTAAAATCTTCCACATTACTTCGTGACTAATTTTATCAAAGGTTTTAGCTAAGCTTATTCCATCCAGTCCTGGTGCTAATTTATTGCTACTTTCTTTTGTCACCTTCTCTATTTTTTCTATTGTTATATCATTTTTTTAATTTTCAGATTTTTATTTGCCTTCCATTCCTCTTGCTCACCTATTTCCTCTTATTTCTTACATTTTTGTACAAAATTCGCTACCATTTCCATAATATCATTTTGATTGTATTTCATGCCTTCTTTGCCATTTAAGATATCATCCATTCTTCCTGCTCTCATTTTTACTTCATTTCCTAAATAAGGAGGAACTCCTCTTTATTTTCCTTTTTTTTTTTTTTTGAAAGAAAGAGGTCATATTCTTACCATAACTTTTCATCTGTGTTGCCGATCTTCATTCATTCTTGATGAATGGGGCTCAGTTCTGATCCTCGGAACCAGCTTGGCCATTATACAGCTTGCGCCAGCAAAAAAAAACCTCTCGAGCTAAGACTCTACTTAAAATGCCCCTCTCTCTATTACCTCAGATCAAGTTTGCAGCCAAGTACAGGATCATAACAGAAGCCATTTCTAAGGTGAAACCTAAAAACTCCAAGAACAAGTGTCCAAACCTCCAGAAGTCCATAGGAGGGGGCAGGAGAGTGGGATGCTAAGAATGAATGAAGATCGACAACACAGATGGAACATTATAGTAACAAAATAACATCCTTATCTGATGTTGTCAATCTTCATTCATTTTGAGATATGATTTATATACAGATACACAGACATTCCTGGGGAAGGCTGGCACAGGTTCACAGGTATGCCCCTTCTGCCCAGGCTATGAGGTTGTAATCCACTGCCACCAGAACACCCACTTATCAGCTACTATAAGGCCCTTCCCAAAGGGTGATCAATTTAACTGTGTAATAATACTGTTATCCAATATGTAAGCATGACCAGAACTTGTAAGGCTATTGGAGTGGCTTAATACAGTATCACTAAATACATGTAAGTACTCTAGAGCTTAAATTATGTCTACACAAAACAGCCACAGCTGAAAGTTTCAAAAATATTTTATAATAAATAAAAACACAAGACAAATATTCTCAATTCAACAAAGTGCTAGTCAAGAATTCAGAGATCACAGGAAAATGCTTAAAATAATACTGTAGAATAGTCTGACGTAAATATAGAAAACAGCTAGTCTAATCTTACTATTTTCTATCTATTTCTAAGAGAAAAACTAAAGTCTAAGATCCTGCTTACATACAGAGAAAGCAAGTGCTGGTGATGTCAGTTCTGAAGACAAATGCAAAATGTTATCTCTTTCTCTCTGAGATCTCATAAAGTGATAATACATCACTGCTGACTTATTTTAGATTACATCATTCTTGACACTTCTCTGGTTCCCAGGCTACCAGAAACACTAAATTTACACTTCTTAGTAAGCTTGCATGTGGCCAGGAAGCCACAGCAGTAAAGTACATTATATATATAAAACCTTGCAATTAATTCTGGTCTCAAAACAACAGAAGGAATTCCTTTGTCCAGACATCCTGTCTCCGAGCTTTGAGATCAAACAGTCTTAAAATGCTTTCCTTTATCAGCTTTTTTCCAGCAGGGTGCACTGTGGTTAAATTTTTGACGTTCAGAACATATAACACAGTTTTTCTTACATTTAGTTTTCTTACATTTGTAAAACAGCCTGTGAGTTATATTAATATTTACAATGACATAGAATTATCTACAAAATTATATTTAGCTGGGCTGGCAGCCTTTCAGTTTTTCACAGGCCCTATAGAAGGATATTCCTGAGCACCACAGAGCTGAAAGATGCTCGTCCCCTGGAGACCATATCCAATTTGTAATGAGTGATAAAGGTATGAGAAGTAGCCCTTGTTACAGCCGCACATATTTCTTCCATGGATGCCTTGGAATGGAAAACAGCTGAAGTGGATACAGATCTGGTGGAATGCACTTTAACAGATGCAAGCAACTTGCAATTCTTATGATTGAAAATGAAAGTAACACAATTCCTAAGCCATTTTGATAAGGTAACTTTTGAGACAGGTTTACCCAAAGTTGAACCTGAAAAGGACACAAATAATTGATCTGATTTTCTAGACTGTTTGATTCTGTCAAGATAGAAACATAACTGTCTGTGAACACCTAGTAAATGCAAGCAATATTCACCTTTATTTGGAAAATTGGGAAAGATGGGCAAATAAATGGTCTGATTAATATAAGATTCTGTGACCACCTTAGGTAGAAAATAAGGGTTGGTTCAGATAATCATGCTTCACACATAATGCCTGCAATTCAGAAGCTCTCCTGGCAGAAGAGACAGCCACCAGAAAAAGAGTCCTATAAATTCTAGGTCTTGTGTTGGCATCAGCTGCAACTTCTTTCTGTTGATCGTAATGGCCAAGGACTGGAAAAGATGCAATATAAAGTCTGTGGCTTAAAGCAGTAGATGCCTGGTGGGGGCAGTGAGGAGCCAGTTGTCTAGGTAAGGAAACACTCTGTATCTGCGTAGCCTCAAGTGAGCTGTTACCACTGCCATGCATTTGGTGAACACTCTGGGGGCTGTGGTGTGACTGAAAGGTAGCACTCTGAACTGAAAATGACTGTCTCACAGCCAGAAGCGGAGAAACCTTCTGGAGTGTTTGTCCATCTTTATGTGGTAATATGCATCCTGAAGGTCTATAGAGCACATCCAATTGTTTTCCTCTAGAATGGGAAGAAGAGACTGAACAGTGACCATCCAGAATTTTGCTTGCTGAATGAACTTGTTTAGAAAGCTGAGATCTAAAATTGGTCTCCAGTCCCATCTTTTTTTGGCACTAAAAAGAATTTTGAGTAAACTCCAGATCCTCTTTGATCTGGTGGGACTTCTTGGATGACTCTTTCCTCCAGCAGCTTTTGAACCTCTACTGTTGCTTGGTGCCTCTGATTGGGTGGAACACTGGGGACTCTTTTTGGGGAGTTTGGAAAGAGAGTAAAGAAAATGTAGTAACCTCTGGTGATAATTCTCTGCACCAAAGTATTCAAATTTATCAATAGCCAGGCTGTCTGGTGCAGTGAAAATCTCTCCTGACTGCTTTCAGAGGTAAGCAATTGGGCCAACATTCAGGAGCACTGGTAGGGCTGTCCGGAGAAGGAGTGTCTAGAGCCCTGATTTCACAGGCCAGGGTGTCTTCCATTAGAACTCCCCCCTCTGCTCCAAGGGGAGTATTCACCATGTGTCTTGAAAAGGCCCTTGGGACCTTTTGAACCACATTTTCCCACTCCTCTGATTCCTAGAGTAGGATCATTGAGGAGTAGAAAAACAAATGCCCACAGCAAAAAGGGTCTTTCAATCTTTTTCACACCTGGTTAGTGTATCTCTGACTTTGAGGTCAAACAAGGTAGATCCATCAATAGGAGCATTGACAAAGGAAGACTTGAAAGTTTCTGCAAAGTTACACTAATGCATCCAGACATGGCGGCTTATGGCAATGCCTGAACCCGCTGCCCTGGTCATTCCCTCCACTGCATGAGCAATGAGCCACATGGACAAGTTTGATATGGACTCCAGGGTGGCAAGCTGACAGGCAACCTTATCCAGCACCTCATCAGACACAGCTCTGGTGAGGGTATCCAATAGCTCCTTTAACAGATCCCTTTGGAGTCTAGTGAAGTGTGCCACATAAGTCAAGGACCTAACAGCACAGGTGAATGATGCATAGACCCACTTCCCAAACCTGTCCCTCATCCAAGACTCTTGATTAGGAGGATGGACAGTGGAATTCTCCTCGGCAAGTTCCATTTTGTTGGCAGCCACCACCACCATGGCATCTACTGCTAAACCCATTCCCCAATGTGGGTGATCTTCTGAAGCTGATAAAATTTTGTCTTGCCTCTGGGGAATTGGCTCTATGGAATCAGGAGCCTTCCACAACCATTGCAAGATTAGCTTAATAAGTTTGTCAGCAGGCTGGGTCACCCAGGAAGTAGATGGGCGAGCACTGACAGCCTGCAAGAACACAGATTCATCTGAGGATGGGTTTGTGGACTTCCAATCACCCCTCTGTTTAATATTTCCAGGAAGTCTCCAAATGAGACATCTTCAGGGGGTAACTGGGGATAACCTTCCCCTTCATTGTAGTTTGTGTCTTCTGTAACAGATTCTTCCAGAGAATCTATATGCTTCCTCTTGTAAGTCTTCTTATCAGGTTGTTCTTCAGTGGGATCGCTAAGGAAAACCCCAAAGAAGAGGGGCCCTGAACAGGGATATCTTGTTGTTTTGGTGCCCGCTCTCTCACAATGTGAAAGATGGTGGCAGCTGCAGTCCAGAAGGTAAAAATAGGTGGCACTCCGATGTAGATGGGGTCAGCTGAGAGCCCACTGAGGTTAAAGCTCTCTCCATGATCCAGAAGGCAGGCCCAACTGAAGAGGGATGAGAGGCTGGAACTCAAAAACAGAGCCTCAGAACCGGGGTCACACCCCGCTCCAAAGGACCGCCCTCCAAAACAGAAGCCAGGGAAGAGTCCGAAACTGTCAGGGTTCCAAGAGCTAAGGATGACAATGAGAAAACAATAGGGACCATACTGGAGCCCTCTAAACCTATAGCCAAACTATGGCCCTGAGAGTCTATCAGTTCCAAGGGAACGGAAGACATCAGAGCCAATCTAGGCACCGAAGAAGGAGCTTCTGTAGGCACCGTAACAGCTTGAGCCATGGTAATTGAAGAGGTGGGCTCTGAGCCTAGTCAAGAGGTCAGACAAGGAAAATCAGGAGTCCTAGGTGAGAAGACTTCAGCTCCAGATGGGAGGGAGGTCTGAGTGGGTGCAGGAAGACCCCTGGCCACCAAACGTTGATCCACTAATCACACCATGTCAACCTCAGAAAGACTTCTGGTTGATCAAACTGACATCCCTGAGGGAGACTTTGGCCTATCCAAGAAGAGACTGGGAAGTTGACCCAGAAGGGGGTCTATAGAAGGAGAGTACCTAGTTCTAGGAGGTACTAATGTTTCATGCTTAGGCACCGTATGCTGCGGAGCAGATGGAGAATTCAGAACTAAGTGGGAGGTCAAAGATGCCCGTCGCAATGAAGCTGTCAGTGCCGAGGCTGTCAAAGTCGGTGCTGAAACTGTTGGTACTGAAGGGGCCATAACTGTCAGTGTTAACTTATTTCAGCATTTTGCCAATATTCTACAGCTGAAGCCTTGGCAGATCTTACAATTAGTTTCCAAATGGGGTGCACTCAAGCAATATACACATGAAAGATGCCCGTCTGAATTGGACATCTTTCTTCAACAATCCTGGCACTGTTTGAAGCCTGATGTGCCTTTCTGCTTTTATTCCATTTAAAAAGAAATACTCACACACCACACACACACTGAAAGGACAGAGAGGAAAGCTACCAACAATGGTAGGGAGAAATACCAAAAAAGGTAAAGGAGGGAAATTCCAGCGATGGTACAGAAGGAGATTACCTAAAAGGTAAAAGGGAGGGGAAAATTACCAACAAAATGGTAATACAAAATATCGTTAGGTAAGAAGGGTAGAGAGCTGATTTGCATGCACTAAATATAACACAAGAGAAAAAGGAAACTACTTAAAAGTATAGAAACTATGTCTTAAGGAAAAGAATATATAATTGAATCACTTAGCTGGAGACTATCAGCTGATGCATCTTGCTATCAGAGCGGCAAATGTGATCTGAGGTAATAGAGAGGGGGTATGGTGGGTAGAGTCTTAGCTCAATTTTTTTTGGCTAGCATGAGCTGTATAATGGCTGAGCCAGTTCCGAGGATTGGAACTGAGTCCCATTCAAGAATGAATGAAGATTGACAAAATCTTTGCATATATATAAAACAATCCTTACTTTTTCTCTATTCTTTTCATGCATCTCTTTCCCTTATTTTGTCACTTCCTTTTTTTCTCTCTTTCTCATAATCCTGTAAAAGGTCTTTACATTTCATTGTATTTCTTTTTACTCTTTGAACATCTAAACCTATTTTTATACTTTTCCTTATACATTACCTACCACTGTATCCATTTTTTTATAAAATGATCTCATTGTCATATGATCTTTCCATAATATTTCTCTTTATTTTTTCTTCCTTTTTAAACTCTGCAGTTAATCTCTTTATCCATTTTCCCTTCCTTACTATTCATTGCCTTCCCATATTCTAGCCCATACTGCTCAATGTTCTCAAAACTCTGCCATCTGTTCTCCACATTATTTCATTCATTTCTTTAGCTTAACCTATATAGGGCCAGATTTCAAAAAAGTTGCTCTCAGTGTAAGTCTGCCCTGATTGTGAAAGACCTGCTCTCACTGTAAGTGACTTTGGGGATAAGGCTAACTACAGGAACCATCTTCCAAAACACTTGCTCTCAGTGTAAGTGGTCATTTACACTGAGAAGCAAGTCTTTTAGAATTGGAGCTATAATCAATTTCAGTCTTAAAAAAATCTGTCTATGTCTGTTCTTTATTCTTTTCTATTTCTAAATCTCCACATTTTATTAATTTCCTCAACATGTTAATTCCTATGTATTTTTCCATTTTCCTTCCTTGGGTTACGGTTAAAATCTTCTACCATCACTATTTATTTAATTTATTCAAAAATGTTTTCCCTTTTATATTAGTATAAGCATAAATCATTATTAATCTTATTCATTCTTATCTCATTTTCATATCACTACGTTTCCTGGTACTACTACTGTTACATTTAGAATCATTAAATTGTTCATTTTTATATGAATTACTATTCCAGGACATCTCATGTTATACTGACCAAACAATCTCCCATCCCCAGCATTCTGCCTGTTTTTTTTTTTTTCATCTGGTATCTAGCAAACAAAAAACATCCATTCTTGTTTTTTAAATCATTCCACCACCAAACATCTTATATTGTTTCCAGTGCTATTCACTGTTAATGCTAACATTTCTATACCTTCCTTTTTCCTTTTTGTGTTTTACTTTCAGATCTTATATTTATCTTCCTTCTTCTAAGTCTCCTAATTGATTTTTCACCATCTTGTTGTTCTCCTCTCTCCAGTATCTAAAACTGCAACTTTGCTCTCTTCCTGTATATTAGTAACCTCACTTTGAAGAGTCACTTCTTTACTTACTACTTCTTAATTATTTAACCTTTATTCAGTATCCTCTTCCTCGTACCACCTTCTCTTTTAACATATTCTGTAGTAATATTTCTACTGTTTGTCTTTTTTCTATGGTTTCTTCATCTATTTTTTTCCATTTCTAATATGGACAGTCAAACCAGAAGTATCAAAATTCTTTACATTTTCTACAAACAGGCTTATATTTTTTTCTCTATGTTCATCATCCCTACTTTGGCCATATCTCCATATGTTATAGTCTTGTACCAAACAGTTTTCATCTCCATAAAAATAATATGCTTTAAGTTGGCCCCAACAATTCCTCTTATAGCATTCACAATCATTGTATTCAAAATAAGTTGATTTTTTCATCCTTTACACCCATTGTTACCCACAGTTCTCAATCCCCAGGCCATACATTTCTTTCATCACATGCTTTTTTTTAACTGCATGTACTTTACTTCATAGTGAAAGAAAAAACTCATGCTCATTCATATCTGAATTCCTAAACTGTACATTTATTTTCTTTTTAGTTGCATTCCTAAGTGCTAAAATAAATACTGTATTTCTTTTTTTTTTCAGTGGTCACAATTGTTCCAGCAAAGTAAAGCTTTCAAATGTCAGGTTCCCACATAAATTAATGCTCTTATGTCTTTAACATCAAACCGTAGTGGTAAAATAATACTATCCATAATGTCATACTTGTTCACACTGTCATTGTTTTTACTTTTTATTTTTCTAACTGGATGGCTTCTCTGTGACTGTTGAGAAACTGAAAAACTTTGTTTCCTCTCAGTTCCTTCTTCCATTCTTCCTTGCCTTGCTGTATTTACACAACAACTTCTTTCTTTTAAGAAAAAAACAAAGCCCTGCTGCAGAGGTGAACCTTTAAAACTGGCTACTCTACCAGGTGAGAATACATCCAGTGTTTTCCCTTCAGCAGCCATTACTTCTGTTTCCAACCTCTCAGTTTCTTCTTCCTGTAATACTCTCTCCCTATATCACTCCATTGTGCTTGCCCTCCTTCCTTTGGTTCTGTATGGTTCATCAAATACACCAGCACCACTGTCTCCTTCCTTCAGTAAGTTTTCTCTTGCTCCTCTGTCCATTTCTGCTGCACTCTCCTCCATCTTGGAATTTAAAGAACTTCAGTAGCAGCCAGGCCACTTGCACTACTCAGCACTTCCGAAGAGCAGGGGAAGTTTCTCAGTGACCTGGCAAAATTTTCCCTAGTCAGCATGAATACTGCCTTGGTCTCCCCTTAAAAGGCCATCGGCCTAGTGGGATTAACCCAGTCAACAAAGGAAAAATAAAATAAATAAATGTCATAAAGAGTTGGTCAGACTTCCTGAAATAATACGACTTTCTGGTATAGCTGTCTATTGATGTCTAGGGCAAGCAGCAGATAGCTCTTTACCTCTTACCTCCAGAATCAGGCAAGAATCCAGAAATAATCAGGTACAATCAGGGTCACATTTTAAAATATCAGTACTGTTAACTTCAGAAGCTGACAATATGAACAGATATGAATTAACATGCTTTTCCTGAAGTAAAAAGATAATAACCTAATTATTATTAAGGTTTAATCCATCACCTTTTCTCCCCAAATTACCAATTTAAGGAAGGATTAAGAAAGACAGAGTAGAACAACATTCTGAGCCAAAATAAGGGAGAGTTGACAGGTATGGTTAACAGATAAATAGCCTGGTCCACAGCTACAATGCAGACCAGAAGGGTAAGATTTTATTTTTACATGAAGCCAGTAAAACAGCATGCTTCTAGGTGGCGGGAGGAAAAAGTATCCAGAAACATAGGCTGAACAGACTAACTCTGCTCAATAAGTGGAGGTTAGGACTAAGCGTCTGAGCATAGCGCTGTGGGCCACATATTTATTAATCAGCCAATATAT